>NC_133350.1:28465200-28798533 GCF_030506205.2 Paramisgurnus dabryanus | reverse complement strand
TTCCCATTATAATAACATGCTAGTAATATAACACATCATATTTATAATATTAAATAAAACCATAATAATAGTATCACCCCCCTTAGTGCCCGTTTTGGTTTGGGCCACTGCCCAATCTAGCATTTTCATTTTCTAAATGACTGTTCTCATTACAAATATATTCCAAAGAAAAGTGAATGGTTTATAAATAATTTTGGCATTAAGGCAAAAGAAGTTAAATTAAAGCTTTTCAACCTATAAGGCCAGTGGGTTTTGTTCAGATGTAAATTTGTGTGTATAATATACAGTATTAGTGTGACCTTATGAAATGTAGTTTTCACAGAGCTGTGTGTTTCTCTAGTTTTCTTGCTGAACAAACTAATTAATTGGTTTGTTTAGTTAATATTAACACAATTATCAGCACACTAAGGTTTAAAAAAATTATCCGGCCCGCACATCATGCCGTTATTTACCATCCGGCCCTCAGCCTAAAATGAGTTTGACACCCCTGCTATATAGCATATTGATCTATTTAAGCTATATATTTTGTGCATTCACAGGGAAATTCACTTTTTTTGTTGTACATTAAAAACATATTGGCTGTGTCCAAAACCTAAACACATTTGGACAGCCTTCGTAGGAAGTGTAAAATATAAACAGAGAGCGCCTTGTGATAACTAATCCCATATTTAAAAACTGCAATACCAGGAGGCGCAATGATATTACGCAGCACCCGAAAAAAGTCACCTGCCTTCGAAAGTTACTAAGGGGACTATTTTCGGGCAGTGCGTAATATCACTACGCCTACAGCAGCCATGTTACGGCAGCGAAGTCCTTGATTATTACGCCAGAATGAGAGTATAGTTTCTAGCCATATCGGCCTAAAAAAAAATCGCAACTTTTAATTTTCTGTCGGTCTTAGTACATGATGTATCTACAGAAGAATCAAGTTTTAAATAGGAAAAATATCAAAACTCTTTGGTTATTTTTTAGCGCGATGCTAATTGTCTAATCAGAATCAATGGATTATGCCAAGCTATGCTAAAAGTGGTACCGCCAGACCCGTAGATCAGCTGAATGGATTTAAAAATGGTTAAAGTCAAATGTCAACTCTAGAGAGCTGGAAAATAAGCATATATATTTTTTAAAGCTCTACTGTGTACTTTATTGAGTTAATTCTTAACAAAAAACCATGTTTTCTTTCAAAAGTATGTGCTCATCCATGTGTAATTACTTCCCACCCACTAATGAAAGTATTCTCGTAAGTGTAGAATCTGCTATTTAAAATGCATACCGTCGAAGCGCTCTCTGGCTGAATCCATGTTGTGCCTCCATCTTTGAAATACATTCACCGACGAGGGACATTCCTGAAATTCAAGTTCCGCCTTTCGCGCTTTCACTCTACACTCATGCTGTCCGATAGCTGAAGCCTTCGGAGGTTGCATGTGTAGGCGGTATACGTCATCAAGACAGTCTTATTTCAGAATATTAACAATTATAAAGCTGACAATTATTCTTAGTTAATTGTAAATTGATGTAATATGCGTATGACTTGCGAATGTAATGCTCAGTTGATTTAAATAAACCAGGCTTGATGACGTATCCAGCCGTGACCTGCGTAGCTGAATCCTTCGGATTTTACAACAACCGCACACCGTGATGAACCTGCGATCTAATGCTTTGATTTGAAAGCCTGTTGAAGACATATTCTCGAGGACATTAAAACAAATCGCCAAGGATGCGAAACGGGGATTTTAAACGACAACGTGACAGGAAAAACATCAAGACCAAAGTCACTATTGGAGTTAGTTTTCCAAGAGGGGGCTCAAGGGACACTGAAGTTGCACTTTCTATATTCTCCACAGGTAATTCAGCATATTCGTTTACATCTATACAGTCCATGTTGTAAACTTGAAGTTTTATAGTTCCTTGGCTAACTTTAGCATGATTATGCATAACACTTGTTAGTGTAAACATGCATGTGGTTTAATGTGTTCAAACAGACACACGCCGTCTCTCCGCCCATTTATGTAATCTGAGGTACTGAGATAAATGTTTTTCATCTTTTCTGACCTCTAGCACAAACACACGGTGACAGCGCTATTTTTAGCCTTTCATTGATAAAAGCGTCTGATCTGCGCGTCTTTCGTTTCATTTTACAAGCGTGTGAAAGTTGCGCGATCTTTTTTCACCCAATATGAGAGAAAGCTCTTACATATACACGGACATGTAACGTTTACTTAAAACATAAGCATTGTACTTTGACATAATATTAATTCGCGTCCATTTAAACCCATCATGGTTGCTTTTTGTATGTGATTTTAAGCGGACATATCATGACAATCAGACTTTTTTCATGTTAAACATAAATCTGTGTGCTTTGATGGATCACAGGCAAAGGACATTGCAAATTGTTCATTTTTTTCTCATTGCTTTTGCTTTGTAGCTACTGGAAGCCATGTTAACCTTGGCATGACACGGCCGGGCCACCATACGAGTTAAAACGCGTTCCGAATGGGGGGGGCTAGAAGGTATTATTCAGTTGCTTGTCATATAGACTTTCACCGCTAGATGGGAGTAGATCTTACACAGTGGAGCTTTAAGTCCCTTTAAGAGTTATGTTAAATAATATTCTGGCTCATTCGAGTTTTGTAATGGTTTTAAATAGTATATGTTTTATGAAGCCCATCCATTGGTACACAAGACCATTGGTTCTCATGAGTCATGTGACTAGTCGTCATATGCGTCTTGACGAAACACACAGTAAGAGACACATGAGAACCAATGATCATCTTATATACCAACGTGGAGCCATCGTGCCATCATTTTTGACCTATATGCTTACATTCAAACATCTGCTTTAATTACGAATCATTTTCTCTCACAAATGTAGAATTTCCAATTTTTAGTTCAAATTAATTGCCATATCGCTTTTTATAATTTGGCTTTGTTGCAAAGCAGCTGTACAGTTAATACACATTAGTACTACAGGCTAAAAAGACATAAGGAGAAGCAATATAAAATAAGAAAAATAGAGAAAGTCATTGACTGTATGAATGTGTCCACAAACCCTCAAACTTTGTTCAATAACACAAGCAATATCATGAAAAATCAGCTTTGTTAAACTGCACCCAGACCAAGGGCAAACAAACCAAATTTTGCATCAATCTCACAGTAGCAAACATTGGCAAATATTGACTCATCACCTGCAGTCAGAATGTGGGCTTATTGCGGCCCGATTTCCCTCAGCTGCCTGCTTGAACAAAGAGTCTGGGTCTGAGGAACAATGGAAGGCGGCGATGAGCAAAAAACCTTGGTTTAATGCACTTAAACTCTCTCTCCATCTGAGCCAAAACAACAGATCAATGACCAGCTTATTGAGTTAGAACCAGGATAATGTTTCTGCTTGAAAAGCATGCAACATTTGTAATCGAGAAACATCAGAGTCTGTGAGGCACAAAAATTGTGTTGGATCACAGATTCAGAATGATATTGATCAGGCTGTTGAATGTGATGACTCAATCTTGACCAAACAACATTTTGATGCTGTCGTTGTAATGCCTGCTGCTCTTTTCTCTATATTTTGTTAACGTCCAGTGTTGTTTTGGCTTATAATATAACTTCTGCTGATTGTTTATGAAACAGTGGACCTTTATTTCTTTTTGGATCAAAATTGAGATTTGAATTAGAAGTCTAAAAAACATTGTAATATTGTTAATTACTGAAATATTTGATGCAGGTGGAAATTCATGAGGTGCAGGAGGTGAATCTATTAATATTTGTTACTGCTGAATTAATTTCAAATTAAATGAATTACAGTACACTTCAAAAAAATGCTGTCATTTATAACCCAGCGTTAGGTCAAAAAGGCACAAACCCAACTTGTTGGATTGTAGTTTGCTGGGTTGTTTGAACCCTAAAACGCTGTGTTGTTTTAACCCATTGTTGGGTAAAATATAAAGTATCTTTGAGTTAATTTAACACAACGCTTGGGTTTATCCCTTTCTGACCTAATGCTGGTTTGAAAATAATCCCAACATTTTTAAATAAATAAACTAAAATGATTAATAACGTAACAAAATATTTGTCTTTGTAACCTTTAATACAATAGTGTAATCCATTTTTAACTTTGACTGCTGCCAAAAATATGTATTTAAAGTCCCCAAGTATCATTAAAATGATAATTTTTCCTTTTGATATAAATAGTGTACATAATGCTTAGTATGTACACTGCAAAACAATGACTTTCTTACTTAAATAGAAATTTCAAAAAATTCTTAATTTAAGATGTTTTTTCTTAATGAGCAAAATTACCTTAGAAAATAAGTCTAGTTTTTTAGACAAAAAACAAGTACAATTTAAGTGAATTTGTGCTTAAACCAAGCAAAGTAATCTGCCAATGAGGTGAGAAAAAAATCATGAAATAATAAGATTTGGCAGATGTTTTTGCTTTTAATTAAATTGTATATTTTTGTCTAAAAACTAGACTTATTTTCTTATGTAATTTTTCTCATCAAGAAAATACATCTTCATTTATTTTTAAATATTTCTACTGAAAACAAGACAAAAATACTACCTTACAGATTACTTAAATATCTCTCTTTTACAAATTTAGTATCAGGGGGTCCCTGCTCCATCTCTCTCTCTCTCTCTCTCTCTCTCTCGTTTAAGAAGTTCTGCCCCTCCAAAAACGTCCCTGACCCATGCTTTCCATTGGGGTTAATGAAGTCTGATATTGCATCAGTGTCGTGCAAGCCGCTACATTACGCATACACATAAAGGGTGCTCCGGTTTAGTGCCATAGCACAGGGCGGATCATGCGTAAATCAGACAACACAAACTGTTAGACAGACTTAAGATTATCAATAACACTGATGAGCAAAAGAGAAGACAAACATTGTAAAATATGTTTCTGGTGGCTATCAGCATTGTTTTTTAAAAATAAAGTAAGTTCAGTTTTCAATTGGGTTCCAAATAATGGCTTTGATTGATGTCAAGGACTTATTTGGGTGACAAGCAACCTGTGCTGTTATGGTTTAGCAATCTTTCCGAAATCACTCAAGTAGGTCTCACAAATATTCCATATGGAAAGAATTTGTAAAAAAAATACAGACAAAACATAACATGCAGCTAACTGTTCATGATGAGAGCATTGAAAATCTGTGTTGGTGGGTTTGGTTTTTACTTTATGCTGTTCTGCAGGAGGAAGATATCCTAGACCTACTGGAACAGTGTGAGCTGGATGATGAGAAACTGATGGGAAAAACCTCCAAACAGAAAGGACCAAAGGTACACACACACACACACACACACACACACACCTTGTAAACTTTTTTAGTCAGGACCTCTCATAAATCAACACAATCTTATGGCAATCCATGGGTATTTTAATAGGTGACTTTTTTTATCAAGACATTTTGGTAAAATCTGCATTTGTCCCAGAGACTTTGTGTTGGGGCGGGTTCAGGGGTCGGGTATCTTGCTTTTTAAAAAAATATTGCACTTTTTTGTATATGATTTACTTTGTATGAATTTATACAAATTGGCCACCTCTTAAAACTTACAAATTCCTGAAAGATCAGGTTTCATAGACACATTATTTATTTATTTATATAATTCTAATGCTTTAAATTATATGTATTGATTAAGTAAGGGAATAATGGACGACAGGCCATTGAATTATAAGAAAATAATGCACACCCAAAGTGGTAATGCGGCATGACGTGAAGCAGCAGCGTCTTCTTCTGTTCTTACTAGATCACAAACTCAAATTGATCTTCTGATGGTTACATAAAGAACGCGTATGAGGAAAGTCCTATCCTATTATGAGGTCTGTGAAGGAGCGAGGCATGATGGCAGAATCTAAAGATGTAGAGATTAATTGCCCATGGCCTTATTTGTCCAAGTTCATGTCTCTTAAAGAAACAAACAGTAAAGCTTACATGTTTGTATGCAATCCGTGCCAAAGATTTGTCTGTCTGCATACATCGAAAACTTACACATACAATCACATACAAGTGAGTAATAGTCATTATCCTACTTTACTGCTTCTATATTAAATATCTATTTCTATTTTAATATCAGTGATGAGTCTGTGTTTCCCATTGATCACTTAGGCCAGGGGTCTCCAACCTTTTTGGGAACAAGGTCTACCACAATGCCTAAAACAATGTTGAGGGCTACTTTTTTGATATAATCTACTCAAAACTTGTATTATTTTACTTTATTTTATTTTATTTGTTGATATGCTTTATCAGTGTTTAAAATGTTAACATACATAAAAGAAGCCAAACAAATAAAAAAAGTCATACTGTAAATATTAAAATTGAGGCTATTAATAGAATGTGCTTTGGTGGGCAACTCACAGACTTTATGCTGGCAACCTGGTGCCCACGGGCACCATGTTGGAGACCACTGACTTAGACTATGGTGGTTCACCAAAATCCAATCTGCCCTGCCACAGTTTTGTAACAAACGAACACTAAATCTGTTTGTTTTACTGCAAACACTGACCACAATGATGGTGGTTTGATGCAATTCAAACTCAATTGTGCTGTCAATAATTTTTTTTCTCTTTCTTTCTCTCCGCACTAAATGGCAGTGCTGTGGTTGGATAGTGTACATTAAGGGGGAGGTATTATTCTAATAAGATATCCTTATGACATCATAAGGAAAGCCAAATTTCAATGACCTATTTTTGCTCACACCTACAAAGTGGCAATGCTAACATTTTCACGCCATTGTTTCAAGGTCTCTTAAAACGTTTCATTGTTTTTCTTTTTTATGCCTATTCATTGGCAATTTGGCAGACTGTCAGTTTGAAATAAATAATTTTTTATCATGTAGTTCACAAACTTAAACAACACTGAAATCATATTGTATTACATTACGTTGTTTTAAACCCCAAATCATATTTTAAAACATTCTTCATTAATAATTATTCAGTCGCTTGCAATATAAAAGTAGTTTTAATGTAGCCAACTTATTTTTAACAGTAACTTTTTCAGATGGGTAGCTTGGCTGTAGTTTAACTACTTTTACTGATAGTAAGTACACTGTAAAAAAAATTCCGTATAAATTGCAGCTGGGTTGATGGTAATTTACCGTAGATTTACATTTATGTTTTTTACTGGCAAGAGTTTGTTCAAAGTTAAATGAACATTAAACATTTACAAGTCTTTGTCTTTACAGAGTAAAACTAAAAAAAAAAACAGTAACAAGCAAAACATTCTGGAAAACAAAATCTGAAGCAAAAACAGAAAAAGGTTGATAATGATTTCTGGTTCCCAGAATGCTTTGCATGAGGCTGTTATTGTATAGTTTTATTCTGTAAAGATAAAGACTTGTTAATATTTAAAATTTATTTTACTTTGAACAAACTCTTGCTAGTAAATAACATAAACGTAAATCTACTGTAAATTTCCGGCAACCCAGCTGCAATAACATTGTAATTTCTACGGATTTTTTTTACAGTGTAGCTTGTAAACTCTTGGAATAAATAAATGTATTTTAATAAAAAACTCAGAAAATAAGAAAAATAAAGAAAAATCTTTTCAGGAGTTGACATATGCCACACGAACAAATTATTTAAAATAGCTTAACAATAAAGTTACCCAACCTACACTGTAAAAAAAAATCCGTAGAAATTACAATGTTATTGCAGCTGGGTTGCCGGTAATTTACCGTAGATTTACATTTATGTTATTTACTGGCAAGAGTTTGTTCAAAGTTAAATAAATTTTAAATATTAACAAGTCTTTATCTTTACGGAATAAAACTATACAATAACAGAACCAGAAATCTGGGAACCAGAAATCATCATCAACCTTTTTTCTGTTTTTTGCTTCAGATTTTGTTTCCCAGAATGTTTTGCTTTATGCTGTTTTTTTTAGTTTTACTCTGTAAAGACAAAGACTTGTAAATGTTTAATGTTCATTTAACTTTGAACAAAATATTGCCAGCAAAAAACATAAATTTAAATCTACGGTAAATTACCGGCAACCCAGCTGCAATTTCTACGGAATTTTTTTACAGTGTAACTTACCTAGGGTTAAATATTCAAACAAAAATACAGTCTGCTTCCCTAACTCCTTAACAAAGAAAAACAGTGTTTAAACAGGGATAAGTGATTGGTGGCGTCAAACTCTCTAGATCCAAATTATTTACAATAATATTTACAATGAATGAGGCTAACAAATCAGAAGGGTTAAGCAATCTCACAGTCAAAAATCAGGCAAGGGTCTAATAAGTGGTATGTAAAATGCAATGCATGAAATGGAATGGAAACTGTATGTTATCTATTTGATGGAACATTGAGCTGGTCATGCAGTGAATGCATAGAGAGTCCTGAGCAGCCAACCTAAAACTGTGCTGAATAGTGATGATAAAGGTGTTATTTACATCTCGATGCTAATTTTAAATTACTTTAATCAAAATGAAACAATGGACGGTTAAACAGAATCTCGAAAAAAATGACATTGGAAAAACAGAATCTCGAAAAATGAAAACCGATATAACAGAATTTGAGAAAAAAATAAAAGGAAAATAAGAAAAATGAAACAGATTTTATAGGGCACTGAAGTAGACCTTGTAGTTTTGTAAGAAACACCGGAGGACGAGTCTGATAGACCACAACTACACAGAGCTTCCTTAAGTCAGAATCGTCAACTACTCATTTAAACCACCCGGCAGCTAATAGATTTCAAAAATATGTAGTTCTGCACATTCCTAGTGCAATGCCTTTATTAAGTTCTTAGTGAATTCCTGTGTCTCCACAGTTCTGGGTGATTTCATTTAAAGCTTTGTCCAAATTAACACGGTGGGTGTAATCAAAAGCAGATCATCCCAGAGGAGCATTTTATTTTTAGGAGATTGCTCTTCTGGGGATCTAATGGAGATCTTAGTTATGGTTCATTTAAGTATCAACTTCATCTTAGATGTCCTTTAATGCACAGTAACAGGATAAATATACAATAAATGTAGTTAAGATAGTTTGGTCTTGCAAGGTAAATGTTTGAGTTTTATTGAAATCCCTTACTTTTAATTGCAGACTTCAGCATCTTCGCAAGTCAGAAGAAATGTTTTTTTAAAGGCATTCAAAGAAATAGTTCATTCTTTCATAACTTCATTAAATTACAGCTCACCCCATGGAGTCATTTGGGTTACTTTAATGGTGGACGTATGTGACTTTTGAAGTTTTAACAAGCTTGCACTTGCATATGTATATAAAGTAAAAATCGTTGGTTGTGTTGAACTTAAGAAAGGAAGTCATATGCCGCTTTATCATTGCAAAGTACGGCACGGTAACGCTCACTTTTGGGGGGCTGGGTTTCCACTGGGTATAGTGCGTAGAACCTGATACTTTTTAGTACCACCTCAGGTTGAGGTTCCAAGCAAGCCATACCATTACTAAAACATGATGATGTTTAACACTGAAGATAACTAATTGGTCAGAGAGAATCATCACTACCAGCGTCGTTTCTAAATACAAGATTAGTTTACCCTTGTGCGCTGTCAAGCAAACCAGTGATGTTGTCATCTCTGCCTTGTTGTACAACTCCCCTTTAGTGGTGAAAAACACCCACAGGCTAAGAATCAAGAACACCATTCCAGTGTTTTTCACAGACTTGCAGTTTATTTATGGTGGCACATCCAACCAGGTGTATGGGTGAATAATGGGGTTCGGATGCCCGCCTCCGCATGCAAAACTGACCAAAGGTATGAGCGTCAAGACTTAAATGAGAGTTCAGCGACTGATGCCTCGGGTGTTTGTGCAGAAACTGTCATGTGAAAAGAGCTAGTAAAAACATGATGTGCAATAATCTATTTGTGGCGGTCAATTTTGATTTTGTGGCAGACTGACACAAATAAATGAATGTATGGGAAACACTGCACTCCAACGATATGCTCTGTTGCTTCCATGTTTGTTACGATGCAACTGTAACGAAAGTCTATAATCCCACTCGGAAGCAATACTAAACTTTAGTGGAAAAACAAACAAAAGCCAGCCGCACCGTGCCGTGCCAAGTTATACCCAATGGAAAAGTGCAAACATACAGTACATGTGGGTACTTGAGGGTGATTAAAGTATGAGAGACTTTTCATTTTGTGTGAACTCATAAACTTTTTATTTACCCATTTAATCTCAGAAGATCTCATCATAGATTTTTCATTCCTTTAGGGTTGGGCTAATTTGTGGTTGAAAAGGTGAAATTAGTGAGTTCCCAAGGCTTCTGAAGTGTTATTCAATTCATTGTTCGATAACTTCTTGAAGGACTTAATAGATTTATTCCCTTGACGTGCATGCATGTGTTTTGGAGCGAATAAACATGTTCCTGTAGTGACATTAATCAAGACTCGGCACGTTGGGCGTACATCAGTGCACCCTGCCACCGGTGACAAACGTTAATTGGACTCAGGGTGAAGGCTGCAACACTGACATTTGTCTCCAGTCTTCTCACATTATCTTTCCCTGTTGGTTTATTTGTCTGATTGTCTGTCTGTAGGTCCTGTCCTCCATGCCTGAGAGCAGCCTGTCACCCAGAGGGCACAGAGACCCTGAGGATACCACGGGCAGTGGCAGCGACAGCAGCTCTGGCTCTGATGCTGATGGTGAAGATGAAAGCAGCAGCATTACGCAGGAGAAACTCAACAGCTCTGAACGCTCCAGTGAGTTCCTCTGGTGGTCTGTGAAACTCTTAGTGACTTGTAGGCCAAGCCTGTTAGTGTGGATGTGGCTTTGGGTAGCCGAAACTTGGATGGTGTAAGATGTGGTCCACAATAAAGCCTATTTGGTCACCTGAATTTAAAGAGACTATACAGTGACCACAGTTTAGGGACGGGTGTATCTCTGAATTCGTAGACACATTAATAGACCAGTGTAGAAATACAGTTTTGTTTTGTGATTGTATAAAACACATAAAAGACCGGTCAGGTAAGAAAATTTGTGCCAAAAGAAGAAAATAACAAAATAACAAAAATTGTGGATTGTGGCTTAATGCTTGCTTGAATAAATTTACTGTATTAAGTTGCAGCAAAAGGTAAAACTACCAGCAAAATGCTACTAACAACACAAAAACTATTTGGCACTATTGGGCAATGCCAAAAATGATATTAAACCCATGATTTACTCACCCCAAGCTGTCCGAGTTGCATATGTCCATCGTTTTTCAGACAAACACATTTTCGGATATTTTAGAAAATGTTTTAGATCTTTCAGTTGATTAAATGTAATGTTACGGCACTACCGGAAGGTATTTATTTATGTTAATAAAGTTTTAAATATGGATATTTCTACAACAACACCGCACGGATTACCCTCAGAAGACATTTGTTTATCATCCTGGAGCCGTTTGGATTTAATTTGTGAAGGATGGACGCACTTTTTTTGGACTTGAAGGTCGTGGACCCCATAACATTACATTTAATCAACTGAAAGATCTAAAACATTTTCTAAAATATCCGAAAATGTGTTTGTCTGAAAAACAATGGACATATGCAACTCGGACAGCTTGGGGGTGAGTTAATCATGGGTTTAATATCATTTTTGGCCAAACTATCCCTTTAAGTGGATTTTATTTGTTCTGAATATACAGTATAACCATCACATATACCTTTCAGTATTTATGGCACCAGTACAGTTAAAAAGTTGACAGCTTTAAAAAGCATTTGAACATAAATTCAATAAATAATGTACAGAAGATGCAATCAGTTTAAACATCATCATTTGTATCAAAGCAAAGAATGCAAAATAAGTGCTGCACGTTGGATGAATTGCTGATCTCGGTGCTCTTTTGATGCAAGGGATAATTCAACTCAATAAATAAAAAATCTCCAAGGCACTCGATTGATGTAGAAAAACGTTAAAAAGCCTTTATTTCATCATGGCATTAATCTTTTAAAAAACAGGTGAAAAATACACCTACGCTGACACAGGCTTGTAAGCCTTAACACGTAGGTATATTTGTCACCTCTTTTTTAAAAGATGAAGCCTTGGAGATTCTTTGTTTATTGATCACAATTTGTATACCTAAATCAAATCATACTGAAGCATTTCTGAGATGCATTTTACTAGGGCTTTGAACCAGATTTTTTCCTAATTGGTTCGTTTCGAACAGAAACAGGATTTTAACGTTTCCGGTTTTCGGTTCAACCCTAAAATTGATGTTCCTGAACCGGTTCTCTATCTTGTCATCAAACATTAAAAAAGGCTACATAATCAAAGCGGCATAACTGTAATTCTGACATGCCTACATTTGTTTCAGCATTATACATGAATTAAGGCAAGAACAATTTCTGCTGTCGTTTATTGGCAAACAACTCAAACAAATGTTTTTTATTAGAAAAAGAATACTGTGGTATTTCAAAATCATTTGGTTTGTATGTGTTCTGTCAAGAACAGAAAGATTGTTTGCTTCCTTTTTGAAATGCGTCTCTCCGTGTATGCACTTTTCAGTGCACTTAAACCCGTGCACAAACAGACACAGAGGAGAAATTCCAAACTGCACTTCGGGGAGGAAGATGCAGCATAAACATAAAGTGTAAATTACGTTGTTTTTCAGTGCTTTATTCGCCAAATGTATTTTAATGGACTACAGTATGAGACATATTAGCACAACTCTCTCTCAAGTTTATACATAAAGAGTTCTGATCTTTAAAGGACATGGGGATAATCATGTTTAATTGGATTTGGACCAGACACATTCAACCGCATGTGCGTCTGTGCGTACAGAAAGTTGCGGTTATCGTTTAAAATCTCTTAAGTGTTAACATTTGCAAGCCTTTGAAACACGTGCAAATTATCAACTTTCACCCTATTTAAATTTGCGTATTAATCTGTCTGGTTTCGTTTCTGTTCCTTGCAAAACATCAAAAGTTTCTGGTTTTCGTTTTCGTTCCGTGAACCGGTTTAAAGCCTTGAATTTTACAAAAAAATTGCATTATTTTGTACAATTGTTGTAGTAATTTGTTGAATATATTTTTATATGCCAACAAATGCCAAACTACCATCTGCACAAAGACTTTAATCAGTGAATAGGTTTGTTAACCAGGTCTTTTATGAGTAGAACACTAAAACAAATCATATTTACCAGAATTGTATTTAGAAGTGAGAGTGAACATCCTGGGTGAGTGCTTTTGACTAATGCCTCGTTTATTTGCTTATAAAACTCGGTGCATAAAACAATGACACTAAAACAGCATTTTGTCACACTCATTTAAACAAGTAGCCTAATGTTGGAAAAAACACTCCAAGCTAGTGTCATGCCTCTAAAAATGTAGTTACTGTAAGTTAGTAGCATCACTACTTAGTTATTTCTGAAAACCACAGAGTAGACCTGGAACTTTTCTCCATCTGCATTGCTTCTATAAAGTCTGTGATATCCTTCTTGCCATTTCTTGTTTTTTACTTAAACTTTTCCTAGCCTACTGTCTGGCCAAACATATTAAATCTGCTGAGGCCGAGCTAAATTACAGATGTAAATCTACAATAATGCATTTGTTTACCTAATTAATACATGAAACAGAGAAAATCCATCTTTTTTAATTAGGGTCACAGTATTTGCTGGCCCAGTGCGGTTGCTCTGAATGTGAGTGGCTGGCTGTAGTAGGTGATGTGGTGAGAGCTCCCTCGGCTCTCATGCACCGTAGCCTTAATGAGCTTTTCTGATCTTTCTGTCCAGCGGTTTAAAGGGAACCCGGGAAAACGCAGGTTGAGGAGAAGTTCAGAGAAGCAGTTTTGGTGTTTCGCGAAAATTGCCCAAACAAGCCTCGGATAGGGTTTGAGTTTTAAGGTAGAGCTGTTTAAGTGCTCCTTGGGGTCTATCAGTTGAAACATTTTTAGTAAGATTCATTTTATTGTACAGGGTAGTTTGCCATTTGACATTTTATTAGCATCGCTCAAGAAGGACACTTTCCACAGATTGAACACATAATATGGCCTTGAAACTCTTTAAAAATAATGAGTCAGCAAAAGTGGGTTCTTAACCTTCGGTAAATGTTGTTCATTCACCTCAGGTGGTCAAATTAAATTTTATTCGTTTTATTTCTTTTATATGAGGTTATGGGATTTTTGGTACTGTTACAAAAGTTTGCCACAGTTTGAACCCTGATTCGTATGACTTTATGATTTTCTAGCAATAAAAATGAAATTAAAACAGGGTTAAAAGATGCGTTCACACCAAATCGTTATTACCATAATTACAAGATTTCAACGTGTTAAAAAGTTCACATCCTGGTAGAGCTCGTAATTACAGCTTGTAAGCCGGGATAACATAAACGGGACGACATTGTACGTTTGCTTATCACAGACAAGGAATGCGCAGCAGCAAACGTTTTTTAATGTGAAAAATTTAAAGTCACCATGAAACGGAAGTAGCGATTGCCTTATTTTCGCCGTTGTTACGTATATCCGAATGAAACGGCTTTTGAGATGAAATAAGGCAGGACTGGATTTGAATTTGTCCATCGAGATCTGATTGGATCGTTTGAAGTTGGGTCGTGTTGCTAATTGCTAATCGCTGCGATCTTCTCCCGGACCCCGCCCATCTGCCATACTTTTGACCGGAAGTGAAGAGAGATCGTCGGGGGCGGGATGACGTCAGTTTTTTTAAAAACGCTGCTAACAATATCTATGTAGCCCACTGTCTACAAACATTAATAATATTAACATTACTATGCATTGTTTAAAAGGTCTACAGGTTTAGCATCAGTATATGGTTTCTGTTTTGAGATACATATGCTCAGGCATCATAAATATAGTATTTTGTTACAGAAGTCCAGATGACACCATGCATAATATAAATGGGACTTTTCACCTTTGTGTTTATCTAACAACCGCGAATCGAATCCAGTCTGTTTCAAATGTGTGAATAACCCATGAAAACCGTCTAATAGAATACATCCAGTGACCATTTTTGTCCACAAATGTGTATAATTTGTGAAATATAGATATATTGTCCATTGATTACATTAGATTTCACATGAACGTTTTGTAATAGATTATAATATACAATCTGAGGACTATTTACATCGTAACACTGTATATGAGATTACATCCATGTTCAAACGCACTTTCAAATTTTGTTTTAAAAGGTAGGTGGGAGAATAATATCCAAACAGCACTGTCAAATACCGTGACGTCATCTGACTCGCTCGTTCCTCCAATGACTTCATGGAAAATATTGATAGACAAACGTGTAGCCAATTAGATAACGAATCCAACATCTTTGTGTGACGTTTTATTTCCTGGTGTGGAAACTGCATTTTATACTCTTACATACTCTTACACAAAGGATAAATAATAAGAACGAACGTGTATGCATGTAAACAAAAGACTTTTATTTTGGGGCTTTTATTTTTTTTCTTTAAAATCAAACTTTATTCTTTTATTTTTATTCATTCATTCTTTAGGAAGGATTTAAATAAAATACAATCCCGTTTTTATTTTGAATGTATTTTCTACACATTAGAGAGGTGTCCGGATTTGTGTATAAATGCAAGACATCCTTACATTATGCTCTTCAGTTTGTTTAGTTGTGGGGAAACGATATGGAAATGTGCAGATGTGAACGTGCTGTTTGTATGGTTTAACTTACACTAGTTTTTGTCATCGCTTGCACAAGAGTGCATATGGCAAAAAAAACTCGGACAGTGTGTCACATAATAGTGTTCAAATAGACATTACTGACACTTACCACTTCAGGTTGGATCTTGAATTCCTGTACGCTGAGATGTCAGCTCGTTTATTGAACAAAGCATGCATCACATTATGAAACTATTCTTTTTGACCTCTTGGAGTGAAAACATAGACCGAACTTGAAGCCACGCATGATCTGCCTCCGATATCTCGCACAACGCACACGCGCCCTCATCTGGTTCTCCTATCATCTACACGCGGTCGCGCGCGCTAAAGGGTAACGCAGCCTGTCTCGTGAAACTTTCGAACACGCCCTATAAACTTAAAAAAAAATATATATATTCATTAATTATTACCATTTGACAGTAGCTCAGTAACGCCGCCAAATGTAGCGAAGTAAAAGTACAGTTTTTTCACTAGAAATGTACTTGAGTAAGAGTAAAAAGTACCCATCCTTAAATTTACTCTAAAAGTACTAGTTACACAAAAAATGTACTCAAGTAAATGTAACGAAGTAAATGTAATTCGTTACTACCCACCTCTGACTGGCACTTAGAAAAGGCACCAGTTTTACAAAAACCTCTGCAAGAAGCTCATTTTTGGGCCTATTGGCCTCAAACGTGAAACATAACTTCTTTAGACTTGTGACTTTGGCATCATTGCATTTTTAGATTTCACAAACATTTATCATTAAGATTTTTAGTATTAAAAAAATGTATTACAGTTTACTTCAACCTCTCTAACTTTTTTAATTTTTAACTTGAAATAATTTTGAAACCTGGAAAATGAAGCTCAAAGTGTTGCTTATACTTTAAATGGTTTAGTAAAAACAACCCTTTTAGTGAAAGTAGATTTTTCCATGGTTTGGGCCAGAGTGGGGGTGCTTTTCAAGAGGTTAAACTAGCGAAAGTGGATTCAGACACGCCTTAAATGCACTTGCGCTGTGCACTTTGGACCATGCGCTTAGATCCTTAAAATACGGCCCTCTATGTTAGCCAATATTGAGCAGAATCATTCAAATGTAATTTAATGTTGTAAATATGTATTTTTCAGCTGACAACAATATTCTTTCACACAGATTTATTTTGCCGTTTTTACTGCTGGTTCAGAAACCCATAACTCCTAGTCTGATGGCGTGAACAGTTTCGAGTTGAGCGTCACATGTTGTCATCTTGAAATAATGGTATTTCTAATACAGCAAAGCCAAAAGATTTAGCCTTAACACTGTTAAGGTCTGTCAGTGGAGGGTAATTTGGACCAAATGTCTTTATTTTGTGTAGCTTATAGCTTTTGACAAAAGTATATTTTCTATTAATTAAAAAAAGCCCATCGATTTTTTTGTAGCTGACGCAACTGAAGCCATGACTTTCCCATTAGCCACTGAAAAAGGGACAAAGTAGCAGGCTGACAGGTTTATTTGGTATGCGAGGGGTCGCCGGTGATTGGGTTACCATGAGAGGGGGCGTTAGGGCATTCTGGGGTGACTTTGTTTTGCCCCCTCGGCCACACACTGCCCAGAGGCCATCTGCAGTCTGAGCTAAGCTTCTGTAATACCACATTTGGCAAGCGCCCTCCCTTAAGATTCACGAATGGAGCGGCAATGCTGCTGGCTAGCTCACAAACTGGAGGTCATTCAAAATCACTGAATCATATGTATGTGTGTTCGGACGAGCTGTCCAGCCTGATCCTGAGTTGGAAACCTGACAGCAGTATGACCAGCAAGATGACCATGTGATGTGGTGATTATTCAAAGCCTTTCAGCCACGGTTTTTGTCAGATGTTGGCCATTTCTTATGCCATACTTAATTTCTGTTCTGATCCAGGATAAAGTGAGCGTGTGTCTTGAATCTTTAGGTCAAATGTTTTGCTAAACTCTTGGTTTTCTGTTTTCAGGTCGTGTTCATTGGAAACCCGTCCCTAAACCGCTGCGGGGTCCTTCCTCCTCACCCAACCTTTCCGGACTCATCCGCCGTTCCATGTCCTGTCCGCGCTCCATATCCTCTCTTACTGCGCAATCACCCACCAACGAGACCAGACGGCCAAAAACAGCTACTCATATGGCTAATGCTCCAACTGCAGCCTCTCAAACAGCACCCACTACGACGCCGATGACCGCATTGCGAGCACACGCAGCGTCTCGTTCCCAGTCGCTCAGTCGCAACAGTTCTGCAAACAGAGTTCCACATAGCAGCAGTTTGGGTGCCATTCACCCCAACACGGCAAGTGTCTCTTTAATATGGCATACTAGCATGCTACTTTATTGCAGTATGTGTACTGTGTGCACTGTGCAGCTGTCTATATGCTTGGCATGCACAGATTGACTTGTGCACACAATGTGGTGTAGAATACACCAGAAACGTATCAGAGTAAAACTCAAAACTAACAATGTCATATTTGACCCAAAATAAAAAAGAAATACGAAAATCTGTTTCTCTTAAAGTCCCCCTATGGTGAACATCAAGTTCGTCATGTTGCTTATATGTTCATGTGGTGTTTTTTAATATGCAAATTAAAGATTTTTTTCTTTAAAGGGGTGGTCTAATGCTATTTCATGCATTCTGACTTATTAAAACAGTTTAAGAGTTGTAGTCCTCATGCTAAACATAAGCAAAGGGTCAAAAAAGCAGTTGAGCTTGTAACAGAGGATTTCTGAGCCAAACTCACGCCTCCTTTTTCCTACAAGTTTCGGAAAGTGTTTTTCGAATGGGGGTATCCGTTACGACTGATTGACCCCATATTCCTTCTATGGGAATTTACCCCCAGAAAAGCATGCCTGCCCTGCACGTCACGCGCATTAGCATTGGTCCGTCGAGTAGAAGTCACCGGTATCACTGCACAGCACGCGACAACTTTGTTTTAGGAAGATAGTTTGTCAAAAGAAGTGTGTTTTTGGATGGAAGGAGAAGAAAACCTTATTTAGCTTTTCCTGTCTTAAGACAACAGTCAATGCAGTTTGTTTTTCCCGGACGTAATTGCAAATGAGTTTGTTCCCTGGTTGCATTTCGGAGAGGACTGCTTTACAAACAAGGCTCAGTTTGATTTTCCATTTGATTTTCCAACTGAAAAGCGTTCAAAACTTTCAAAGACCCCGTTTAGGAGTCACAACCACAGGCCTACACTCTAAAAAAAATCCGTAAAAAAACGGACAAAGTACTGTGTAAATATGAAGGAATTTTCCGTATTTATGTTTTACAGGCATTTATCCGTTTTTTAAAAAAAATACATGTTGCATTATGGGTGCAACAACTCCTGCTGCAATCTTTCACTTTTGCCTCTCTATCACCATCTCTGTTTGAAACCTAAAATTACAACTTGCTTGCAGAGTTCTTTACTAACATGGATGATGTTTAACTTCTAAACAAATGCTGTCAGAACAAGATACAAGTGTTCAACTATTCCAGCATCCACACATGTGATTTAGTAGACAAATCTTCTTTCTGACGTGACGTGTAAGTCAAATGGATATTTACCACAACATTTATCAAATTAAATCTACAGTTTGTGTTTGTTTTGGATTCTTTTGAAGTCACCACTATGGTGATTAGTGTTCCCTTTAGTTAGGCTTTTGTCCCTTGACCTTCACAGAACTGACTCTGCTCTTTTAGCATTGCAACAGTGTTTTTGCTTATAGCAATTACAACTTGTTTGTTGCTTGAGTAAGGGGAGGTGTCTATATTGTCATCTAAGCTTGGTAATTTTTATGTTATGCTGCCTAGCATTTAAATATGAAATGATAAAATAAGAAGAAATAACTGAAATGTATAAGAGTGACACTCTATGCTGATCTAATAAGACACTGTATTGAATAAGATTGCTGCAAATGTGTCAGCTGTGGTTTTTGCTTCAGAGACATCAACACTTTGGATACAAATCTCAACAATGGTGAGAGTAAATGTTAAGAAAGAGATTTCCACAATCCTGGTACCCGGCATGCATTGCGGCATGAAGCTTTGTTGTTGATTGTCACCATTGTTGCGTTTCATAGGCAGATTGAAGTGTCCCTAAAGGCTACGGAAAAGTTCTGTAAATCTACGGACAGTGTTCCAAAAATCTACAGAATGTTTTGTTTTTGAATAAACAGAGATATCTGTAAACATAACGGAAAAGGTGCCGGTAATTTTCTGCCAGGACATTATCCGTTTATTTACGGATTATTTTTTTAGAGTGTAAGTAAACAAAATTTCACATGTTTTGTTTGCAGTCGCAAATACGTGCATGTAATGTAAACAACAGCAAACATTTTTCGCCTCAGTTGGCATTGTACTGCATTTACAACATTTACACCTTTTAAAATGGGCAAATGCAGTAAAAAAACGGATTACGTTGCTTTTTTATTACAATAGTGGATAAACAAATAAGGATTAATTACCAGAGACGTCCTTCTGAAAAGGTTGCTGCTGTAGTTCCTGTTCGTCCAGTACTGACTCAGTATCCAATTCTGGATATGTATAATGTAAGGCTGGTTATTTAAAAAAAAGTTTTTAAAGTTTGATTTCCATCTATGTTGGCTGTGAATCCAAAAGTAGTATTCAAAGCTGCCCATACTCATAACTCTTCAGCTCCGCCCACCGCATGCCATAAAGTGTTCAACTGTTTCCGCCAAAAATCGGATATATTTACGAATCTGCATATACAGAATGAAACAAGGGTGCAGAATTAAATTCCAGCTATTTTAAGTATTTTAAGTTAAATGAAGCAGGTATAAATGTCATTTTGATTATAAAAATGATGAGTTTTGAGGGATAAAATTATCAACCACAGAGGGATTTTAACTCTTTCCCCGCCAGCGTTTTTTTAAGATTTTCACAAAAGTTTAATGCGTTCCAGAAAATGTTCTTCTTTAAATTTATAAACATACAATATATCAAAATAACAGAACAGACCCTTTGCTTAAAAAAAAAAACTCTTTTTATCACCTCTCAAATATTGGTAGTGTCAGGAATTCGGAATGGACAGAACTGGGTGTGCCTCAAGTCTTGAAAAGTGAAGCTCTTTGATCGCCCCCTGGTTGCTGGCTGCAGTACAAGTCATAACCCTGCCCTCTCCATTCAAACAAATGGGACTCTGCTCTAAATAAAAAAATTATTTACACTTCCAATAAAGGTTTTCGAAAGAAAGTTTTAGTACTTTTAAGTAGTTGTTATCACATTGATATATGTTCAAGTGTTCATTTTTGTGATAACTTTCCTTTTTAGCTTGTTATTTGATGCTATAGAAACGGGGCGTGTCGTTTAGATTGGCGTGGTTTAATTGGTTGCGCAAGCGTTTGGGCGGAAGTTTGATACCGCGGCTCCGCCTCTGGCTCCACGGACGATTCCTTCTGCGCATGCCCTGGCTCCAAACTGACGTTTTTACGTAACATGGCGGCGACCGTGGACGGACATTTTTGGCTTCAATTCCTTACAATGGAGGGAGGCGACGTCGCGTCGTCCATCTTTTTTTACAGTCTATGGACAGAACCCAGATGCAGACAGCAGGTAACTCAAACAGGTTTATTTAATAAAACAGAAAACAAAAACCCATGAGGGGGTAAACAAAGCAATAACAGACAGACTTACAGGGTAACTAAACTAGACAAGATAGACTTGAATAAACTAACAGACTAGATAACTTTGACTTGACTTAGACTTGCTATTAAACACTCACGTGGAACAAACACCATGTAAACAGACGATCGAGCACAGGACAGCAAACAAAAGGGCATTAAATAGGGGAGCAAATCAAGAGGGGAACAGGTGACCATAATTAAACAATAAAGGCAGGAGAACACAAGGGAGCGGGGTAAAAGTGACGAGACACTGGAAACACGTGGCAAGATACAAACAATATATAGCCACGTGGACCCACACAGAACATTGTACTGTCAGGACCCTGCCATATAGAACTAGACCTAATTACCAAACAAGGGTCTGGCAGGATCCTGACAGGTAGGTCTCTTAAAAAATACTAAATTTTGAGCAAAAAGCTGAGATAATTTATGTGAAGGACTTCTGTTAGAGATCAGATTCAAAGCGATCATTAAAGCATACACAGACTTTGAACTGTTTGTCCTAAGGGAATATTTCCGTGTTTTGTAAGAGCGCCACCTGGTGGATAAGAGAAAAAATACTGATGGACGGAAAAACTCGTCATTGGCAGGGAAGCGTTTTCTCTTATTTGACGAGTTATCTCGCCAATTGCGGGGAATGAGTTAAAGAGCATGTTAATTTTATAGGACTTTAAAGGATTTCACTTTAACTGCAACATACTTGCAAACATCCCATTTTAATAGGATGTGGTTTGGATCAGGTATGCATTATACACAACATGTCATACAGTAGTAACTGATTCTTACCATAGTCTTGCTCACACATGCATGCATATCTACTGATATACTGAAGATCTGGGAACGCTTCTCCTGTAAAAATGACAAATATCATTTTTATTTTCCCATCGTTCTTCCCAGTCAATTCAATCCATCAAACAATAAAGACAGCACACACACGCTATCACAATCGCAATCGTTTCCTATTCAACACCCTAATATCTGCTCTTTTAGTCTGAGTCTCTTTCGGCACACCTCAGAGAGGGAAATCAGTCATACTGCTGAAAAAATTCAGAATATGAGGCAAAATTAGCTCTTTATTTATGAGCACATTCATCTTATAAATACCGCTGTTCCTCTTTGTTTAAACTCTCATTAAGGTTATTAATCAGAGAAAAAAAAACAATACACACTGCTGCTATGTTTTATGCTGTTTAATAAGACTTTAGATTGAGTTTAGAAAGACGGCTACTAAAGATGTACGTGCTCCGTTCAGCTGGATTGAATAGGGTGGCGTGATCATCACATTTATGTGGTTTAGCCAACTCTTTATGAAATTAATCTCATAATGTCCAGGTATCATCACACCCCCCAAAATAAAATTCTACTTTGAATAAAGATATTTTATGTTACAGTAATAATAAATAGTTTGTTTGTTTGTTGTTATTTAATATTTTTGCATTATAGGTTGTAAAACAGATTAAAAAAACACAAAACCCAAAGGTGTTCCTCTAGCTCAGTTGGTAGGGCATTGCATTAGCAGCACAAAATGTCACACAAACATAAAACTGTATACCTTGTAATGCACTGTAAGTTGCTTTAGATAAAGGTGTCTGCGTGAAATGCATGAAAGTAAAAAAGGCAATTTATTGTATTTTTGGTGTAAAATTTGACCAACACATGTTCTTTCAAATTTTAACGAGAACAGACTTGGTAATATGGTTATGGTTGGAGTCTGATTAAATTGTATATATTCTGCATTATAAAGATTCTGCTCCTTTAATGAAGCTTCATTTCAGAAACTAGACATCTTGCTGGGAGCAAAGTCTCACAGCAAGACTCGCAGAGATGAAACAAAGCTGATGACTGTGGAGAAAGTCGCCGCTCTCTAATTCATCTTTATTGTACCCTGTACGTGAACAGGGGGAGATCCCGCTGAGTAAAGAGCGGGAAGCGGAGCTGATGCAGCAGACCTTGGCGGCGCTCGGAGAGATGAGGATTCGTTACCCGGGGAAGAGCGAAGAGGAGGCAGAGGCCGTGCTGGACGAGGTGAGATGTGCCACTGAGACAAAGGGCGAATGCTCCGTTCCTCTCGTTCCCTAAACTCATTTGAAGTCGACCGAATCCAGAGCCGTTCTCAGAGTCTCTTGTTGTATGTAGACTCATTAGCCGTCCACCTGTATGGTTAATGAGAGCCATTAGCTGTCCGCGCAGAACACAGCTGGCCGACGGCACCTGTTTAAGACATTTCTCAGTATGATCAGCCCAATGGATCTGAGATACATGAACGTTCACGTAAAAACTTTTAATGGGGGAAGCATAAATAAACATGTGCAGGTGAAATTTAAATAAAGAGAAATACTGTATTTTGGCACGGTTGCCTGTGAAAGCTTGTAATATTATGCATCGTCTAATTTACGGTTTAAGGAGTTAATGATGATATATACAAGAAAGATAAATGCTTATGAACATATTGACGCCTTCATCACACACTCACATGGCCATACTTACATTTTATTGACATGTATCAGAAGGTATTCACGGGTACTGTACCAGCGGGACTCAACAATGAGAGCGAGAATATATTATTGATAATGTAAAATGATGTTCAAAGATTCAAATCCTTGTTAAACTTGTTAAAAAATGTATACAGTGGGGAGAGAGCATGTGTGAATGCAGTGTTATCATTCAAGGTCTTTTTCAATAGAATGGGAATGAAGGAGAAAAGTACAAGACAGATTAGTTGGACAAACAGATGCTTTCTAAATAGTATCTAAAAATCCTAAATGGTGCAGAATAGTTTTTTTTTTTATTATTCTAATATGTTCTCTTACAGATTGAATTTAGATTCGGAATTGGGTGGGTGGATTTTGCTTAAGGCCAATTTTTTAACAGATAAATTACTGTCTAATTAAAGTGTTTCTAAACCGGTGACCTTAACAAATTTCCAAGGGGCCTCAATATGACTTAAAATTATTTAATACAAGACCAAACAAGCATTTAAATAGGCTAAACCAGCAGTTCCCAACTCTTGTCCTCAGGGCCTCCCTTCCAGAATGTTTTAGATGTCTCCTTAAAGGATAACTCCACTTTCTTAAAAAAAAAATAAATCCAGATAATTTACTCACTCCCATGTCCTCCAAAATGTCGATGTCTTCCTTTGTTTAGTCGAGAAGTAATTAAGCTAGCGCGACCTCACGTCATTGCGTCATATCGTCGAAAGGTCACCCATGGCGTATGCGAAACTACCGCCCCAGTGTTTACAAGTGTGAAAAAAAAGGACCGTTCCGAGGTTGTTGTATGTGAAATGAAATGAATTAATATCCTGGTGTTAGTTTATTGTTTAACATATTGTTTATTGTTTCACATATGTTTATTGTGACCTTTTGACGTCAGGACGTACGATGTGAGGTCGCGCTAGCGCTTCACACGTCTAGTGCAAGATAGTGTTGGGCGATCTGCCCCATTTTGATATCGTCCTATCGTCAGCCTGTGAGATCGGCGATACACGATAGTATCAGGGGGCGGGCCAGTAGTTTACTCATTTATTTATTTGTTCATTTTTTATTCATTATGACAAGTCACTTGATTGGTGGACCAAAAAGAACAAGAGCAACACCATCATAACCGCAACCTTCTTTAAACTGATGCCATTAATCCTAGCGTGTCAATAAAGCCCATGTGATGATTACTAAATGACAGTAAAACATGCACCTGCACACACACGAGCGCTAAAATACAAACAATTCAATGCGTTTGTTTAGTGCTGTTGCAGAAAGCTACACGAGTCAAGCATTGGTGCTCTCAGAGGTGCCTTTTTAAACACATCAGTCCAGCGGAACGCGATCATATTTTAAACACAATCATATTTTAAACACGAGGGATGTATTGCTACAACTCCTTGAAATGCATATCATACTACCAAGTGATCTGACTTCGGACAGAGCGCAGCTCTCTGCAGGTATGCGAGAGTGAGAGAGGCGCCAATATGCAGCTGGTTATATTTTAAACAAAAGGGATAGTTTGGGAACATAAGGATTACTACTTTAGTTTATGTTTAGACTTCAGACAGATGCGAGAGCGCGTGCATGTGAGACAGAGAGAAGCGCAGCTGCTCATGACGCGCTGGATTTAGTTGCTAGAAGGAGTCCAAGACGCGCGCATTAAGTGCAGGTACATGCAAGAAGGAATTCTCTCTTTACAAGCTCTCCGCGTAAAGTGAAGCCCACAAACCCTCATGCGAGGAAAAGCATGCAATGTGGATGTTAATGTAAAACTATGATGATGATAATAATAATCATCATAACCATTCGCCAACTATCGTCATGACTATCGCAATGAAAGCCTGCCATTAGCAATATGTCTGAAGATCTTTGATACACGATACTATCGTCTATCGGCACAACCCTAGTGCTAGACAAGAAGTTGTGGTTTAAAAACTTTTTTTAGTTTTCTTGCCGAAAATGACAGTTGTTTTGCTGGATAAGAGCCTTATGCCTCATTTGGGATTGTTTAGAGCCCTTTGAAACTGCATTGAAACTGTAAACTGTTGGGGTCCAATAAAGTCTATTTAAATGATAAAAAATCCTGAAATGTTTTTCACAAAAAAAAAAAAACTTAATATCTTCTCGACTGAACAAAGAAAGACATCAAAATTTTGGATGTCATTGTGGTAAGTAAATGATCTGGATTTTCTTTTTAAGAAAGTGATGTAATCCTTTAATAATCACATTAATAAGTAAATCAGGTGTTTTATATATGGAGACATCTAAAATGTTCTGGGAGGGGGTCCCGAGGGCTGGAGTTGGGAACCACTGGGCTAAACAATTAAAAATATCAATATAACGACTTTGTTGCTGTGTGTTCCCCATATCTTTCAGTGAGGTTGTTGGGAGGCGTTCCTAATTCTGGTTGTCCCAGTACGTTATAAACAAATGGGTAAACATCCAGTAGACATAGTTAGTAAGGGATCTTCAAATGTTGGACCGATAAACTGAATTATATCATGTAAACAATTAGAAATTAAATGTTAATCAATATTCATTCACCCTGTCTGACACTGTCCTTACAATAACAAAATGAATTCATCTGTTTCTTCAGATACTGAACAACTGGAAGTTCCATAAACCAAAAGTGGCGTCTTACTGGCTGGTGAAGTTAGACGCCACCAAACAGAGGAAGGTGAGTTGGCAAATGAAGTTCCTTAATGCCAAATTATCATTTGATCATGTCTTGAGTGACAAAGGCGTATGTTGGGTGTTTAAATGCTTATTGATCCTAAATAGAAAAGTAAGTGACATTTGTTTCTGCTTTTAATAAAACGCATGATGCAAGAAGTTGAAACCGTACTAACCCACTCAATTTCAGCACTGTTACAGTATTGAACGACAGGTGATGTCGGCAGGCTTCAGGTATTTTGAATCATAACAGTGGGGTGGGTGTGGTAGGGTGGGCTTGACAGACTGCTATAATGAGGAATCGTTTCGTTCCTCAAGCTGATTATCAGCTGAAGTCGAGGGATCAGTCAGAATAGAGTTAACGTCTCTCACACAGACGCCCATTAATTCAGCCATATTGTTGAAAGTCACATCACAGATGTCGAGCAGCAGAAGGAGGGTGGAGGGGAGCTCATGTCGTTACTCTTGTGCTGTTCTTACTTTGCAGTTTTGCTGTTCACAGTCTTTACCCTTCAAGTTGCATTGGAAAGTCTGATTCATTTTAGTAAATCAGTTCAGTTGGGCGTTTATTTCAGTTAATGGTTTATCGAATGCTGTCTCCATAACATTTTGCTATTTTGTTGCTAAACAAATATATAGTTTTTTAAGTTATACAAATTAGGATCACTCACTGTTTTATTGGGTGTACATTTATTTGCCTACACTATAAGTAATAGACAAAAGCAGCAACTTCACTAGACGTGTTGGGAACACTTTAGTTGAAGGGGTGTTCATGAGACTGGCACGACACCTTCATAATCATGACATGACACGTGCTATGAACATGAAGGAGATTTAATGCACGTTTATGACTGTTATTTGTTCAATTATGTCATTTTTATTCAAAGATGACATTGTTTGAGATGTCTTTGTTATGACAACTTGACATTAACCAATACATCATAACTTGTCATGACAACTTGACATTACCAAGACAACACAACCGACCACTTTTTACCAGTGATACAAATATAATTTGTAATTTAAATGTCATTAAGTTTTAATACTCTGTCAAATAGTTTTATAACAATGTCATGAATATTCTTCTTGACCTCAACTACAGTGATAAAAATATAATTTGTCATTAAAATGTAATTAAGTGTTAATATTCTGTCAAATAGTTTTATAACAATGTCATGAATATTTTTCTTGACCTCAACTACAGTGGTACAAATATAATTTGTAATTTAAATGTCATTAAGTGTTAATACTCAGTCAAATAGTTTTATAACAGCGTCATGAATATTCTTCTTGACCTCAACTACAGTGATACAAATATAATTTGTAATTTAAATGTCATTAAGTGTTAATACTCATTCAAATAGTTTTATAACAGCGTCAAGAATATTCTTCTTGACCTCAACTACAGTGATAAAAATATAATTTGTCATTAAAATGTAATTAAGTGTTAATATTCTGTCAAATAGTTTTATAACAATGTCATGAATATTTTTCTTGACCTCAACTACAGTGGAACAAATATAATTTGTAATTTAAATGTCATTAAGTGTTAATACTCGGTCAAAAAGTTTGAACATTTTAATGTAATGTTAAACCCTAAAGCTATGTAGTTTCTACAGTTTCATAATTATTTTGCTATGTCATGTTTATGACAGATTTATGACAAGTTATGACGTATTGGTTTATGTCAAGTTGTCATAACAAAGAATATCTTTGCATTAAAAATGACATAATTGAAAAAATGACACTTAATGACAGATGTCATAAATGTGCATAAAATCTCCTTCATGTTTATGACATGTCATGATTATGATGTCGTCATGTCAGTCTTATGAACACCCCTTGAAGTAAAGTGTTACAGGGTTGTTTTAAGGAGCGATATATGTTATGGTAACACTTGATTACTATGAACTATGATTGTATATGTTAACATTTGCAAATGCATTAGCTAACATGAAATATAAGTGTTTTTATCTTAGTTCATGTTAATTTCAGCATTGTACATCTTTTAAATAGTTAATGCACAATGAATTTAAAGTGAACGGTTGTGTTTGCATGAACTAACATTAACTATAAAAACTATATTGTTTATTGTTAGTTCATGTTAGCTATTAGCTAATGCATTTGCAAATACAAGCTTATTGTAAAGTGTACTGGTGTATTAGGTTATATACCCTGTTTAGTTTAAAACACAATGAGCTAAATAAGATCAAAAAGGTGTATGTTAGCATCGTGTATCATTATGTTGATAAAGAGTGTGGGAGTAGAGAGAATGTCTAAGAATTGATAGAGATTAGAGGCAAATATCTCCATTACTGAATTCATGCTGTCTGCGTTGTCATAAACTGCAAACAAAATGTGTCCTATTCACTTAAAGCCTCTGGGTGCTTCAAAAACATTGGCTTCTGTGTAATCACTCAAAACATCTTACAAGTCTGTATTGCCAGTAAGGATGTTCTCATGGGTGAGGTTGACCTTCAGCCTCCATGTTCCAGGTAAAAACGGGGCTGCTGGCAGTGTTTCAGCAGGGAAGCGGTCCTCCATAATCTACTGCAAACTCCCATTCATTCACCTCTATTCCCGACTGCAATAACTGGGATCCAATACATTTCTGATGAACAGAATGAAGTCTCACCCTACAATTTGTTCTCATTAAATCTGCAATCCATTTTTTCTTTGTTAAAACAAAATCTGTTGTGGAGCATTTTGTTTTACTATGAATCTTTTACAGTACTGCAGTAAAATAATTTCTGAATGTCATTTTGTGTTGATATTAAAATGTAAACAGCTCAGCTGAAAATTTCAACCACATTGTTCCACATTCATTGGAAGGTTTTGGACATCGTTCGTACCAACATCCGGCAGGTTCTGCAGAGGATCTGGAGCGAACCGGACGTGGACAGTCTTCGACTTAATCGCCTTCTCAACCGCGTCTTCAGCCGTCTACTCTGGAGCCATGGTCAGGGTCTGTGGAACTGCCTCTCCAGCTCTGGGTAAGTTTGTACGTGTTTGGCCCCTAAAGCAGAAGTTTGATCGTGAACAAACTACCTCTGTTTTGTGCTCGGTTGACCGAATTTTAAAAGCTTTGATATAGACTTTCGTTCCTTTTGAGAGTCACATTTAGAAATGAACAAGCTTGCTGCTATGATACTGTACACGTATACTTGCACATGCTGTGATTTTATCAGCTCTGAGAGCAAACAGCAGGGACCCCTTTTTATCGACCGCCCCTCTCCCTCTGCTCATCGCGGGGGCTTCTCAGGGACTTTGTATGGCCCACTCACTCTTGTAATTGCCAGAGAGTGAATGATGTTATATAGCCAGGTTCAGGCCATTTGGAGTTGATGAGAGCGAACGCAGCTCTGGGGGATTAGAGGGAGCGCCGGCGGCCCATGCTGCTTCTGTTTAATCAGGGTCTGATGTGTGAAGGTGGCCCGTGAGCCGTTAGCACGGGAAGGAGATCTCGGCGGGGAGACCGTTCTAGAGCCTCCCCGCCTGTAATGTACAATTCACATCCTCAGACGTTACATTTCATCATCTCAACAATCAAACAAATCTCCTCGCTGCGCCAGGACTTTGAAGAAACGAGACTCTCTACGCCAGTCAAATGAACGAAAGTCAAACCCCTTTACTTTTCCAGATGATTTGTTGCGGCGGCGCGTATTACAATAGAAGCTGGTAGAACATTTTCATTTTATGCTGTATGCTGTGCCACGGTATTGAAGTGCATGCGCAGCTGTCAGTAAGCTAGACAGTTTTAGGTTATTTACATATAAATGCAAAGAACTGGGCACATGCCAAACAGGTCAACTCGGGTTAGAACTTGAGATTAAGGGGTGTTTAGAGTTAGTGTTTTACTCCATTGATGTGTGTAATAGTTATATGTACACTGACTATTTTAATTGCATCCACATTTGGATTAAAACATACAGAAAAACTTTCATTGAAACTTTTAGCTTTTATTTTGTGGCCCTCTTGGCCGGACGCCGGATTTTACTACATTGGAAATCATCTAAACCGCCTATTTACTCCATTTTTAAAAAACTGGCGAAAAATTGATTGAGGGATTTACTGAAGATTTCTTTTTACAAAACTTGGGGCACTCTCTGCATATTGGAAAACAGTTCACTTTTGTATTCCCCCAATGTGTGCCCCAACATTTATATTTAATTCATTTGGGCATAAAATATATATTTACTAGGGCTGTCAAAATTAATGCATTAGTAACACGTTAAAGGTGCAATTTGTAAGATATTTGCAGTAAAATCTCCAAAAACCACTAGGCCAGTGTTATATATTTTGTCCAGCTGATTACTATCAATATCTGTAATGTTTTCAACTACTTGTAAATCATGAAAAAATTTCCATTCAAAACATTGACACGGGGCAGTGCAGTCTCCTGTCAATGACGTTAATATCCATGTGACCCTTTGTCACCGCCTTTACTGACGTAAACCACATGACAACAGTGGTCGAGCTCGAAAAAATAAAATGGCGGCCAAGGAAGCAGCTGGAGCACAAATTTAGTGAAAATAAACGTATATTTTCACTTTTTAAGCATTTTAATTGCATTTCTAGCGAGAAATTAGTATTGTAGTTTTCAAATATGTGATTAGTTATCACAAAGGCGCTCTCTGTTTATATTTCAAACACGCTGCCTTTGAAGTGCGTCAGAAAGCCTTTCTCTGAGCGGCCTTCAGGCCTCCGAAGCCGAAGTCATTTCCTCATGAGGCAGCGAGGCAACAAGTCCTCACTGCCTTGAGTTTTCGGACGCAGCGAGCCAGTGTTGTGGACAAATGCGGAACTATGCGATAGCGCCTGTCGGGCTACGCGCTTGCTTATGAACTTATGGATATCTCTGTACCGTCTGCCGCTGGTTGTGTCAGCTCCTGTAAGCGTACGGGCCAACCAAACGACCCAAGAAGAGTTTGGAACAAAACAAGGGAGGATCAATTTGTTGCATTATCTGGATGGAGAGAGCTTCACGACAACATTTAACTAGACCGATATTCTGATCCTGCTTGTGTTTTACGCGATGGGTGAGTTGTTTTGATTCGTAACCCTTTAAAAAACGTATGCTATTATATTGATCACAACATTAGTGTGTAGATTGTAATCAGCGCGTCTTCCCGCGGACGATATGCACATCACAGGTATTGTACAGCAATATAAATGGTCATTTTAAGACACTTCACAATAAGATTTGTACTGTCAATACATTATGTCAAAAATCATTGTAGATTGTAAGTTGAAAACTTAATTCTGTGCTGTGTTTACCATCGAATTTGCACTAATACTGTAATATCAATATGACTAACAATTTCGTTTTGAACATCACATATAAACTTAATGAAATAAACGATGTCATCAAACGCAACATTTATAAGACTTGATTACCTTACGTGATTTCTCGTTCGCGTCTGATTGATGGCCATCAGTGGTTGAGTTAAAGACTACAAATCCCATAATTCCATGCTGCTTCAGAGCGTCAGTAAACAACATCATTGTTATTGTTTGATCTGGCGCCATCTAGCGGCGAAAATAATACAAACTGCATCTTTAACGCGTAATTTGAACTCCACAAATTTTATTAACGTAACGTACAAAACATAATTTCTGTTTGAACCTTTATCTAGATAAATTGTGATGCAGCTTAGACAGTAAATGTGACCCTTGCTGTCTAAATAGGTTAACGGTCTTCATAAAAATAAATACATTAAGCCTCGTCTACTGATCCAGGTGCTCTAAATAGTTTAATAAAACGGCCTGTTCTGGTTCTTCATTCTGATTGGTTGAAACGCGCTCTAAGCCATGATAAAATACCCTGGTAAACCCACGGTTCAGACCGCATTACATAAGTATCACTGCGTTCTGATTTATGAAAATAAACACCACAGTCTTTAATCACATTTTAAATTTGTCTACAATTGCACAATTAAAGGCAATATCCAGATAAATGCCAATAAATATTGTTTAGTCAACTCGTCAATATAGAGAAAATGTTCCCTGGCAACTTTTTTTTTAGAAACACTGAATGGGAAAGAGTTAAGCATGGTTCCAAGCATGTTTGATCATCACTTCAACAGTTGCACAATATAAATGTTAATGTATAAATTAGATGAATGGTGATTTATAAAATAAACACCTCAGTCTTAAATCATATTTTCATTGTGTCTTTGTTGCGTCTGTGTTGGTTGGGAACTGCGCTCTGTTTCAGTCACACTTGATTCTGAGGAACTACTTTGTTTGGCGGAGACACATATTTGTACTAATATAATTACAACTAATTTTTACTAAATTTTTATTTTATGAAATCCTGCTATGCATATGAAGTTAACTGTTTTATAAAAGCAATAACCCCCGGGAAGCAGTGGGGTTACAGTGCATTTTATAACAGCTAAGGGGGTTTTAGGCACTCCGCTTCACGTTGTGCCTACAACCCCCCTTAGCAGTTATAAAATGCACTGGTAACCCACTACTTCTTGGGGCTTATTGCTTTAGTTGAACATTTAAAATGATCTTTTTGTACGATTTCTAAGAAATGTAGCCTACCGTACTAAATGCTTAACTTAACTAAGCGCATTTATGGTTGTCCATCCACTTGCACAGCTTAGATTTTGGTTTCGGTTTTCAAACATGCAGGAATGAGATAATAAAGTGCAGGACTTGTTTGTGTTAAAAGTATTACTTAGAAAGATAACATTTAGCATCTGATTGAAGTTAAAAGAGCTATTAAGAGCGACGAGACCTGAAAACTATCTTCCTTGTGATTTTAAGTTATTGGGTAATTTTGTTTTTGAACCTTAAGAAAATATTTTTCTAAAAATTTACTTTGCTGACTCTGTCAAGTTCAAACAGGTGTAGTTCTGCCATGTTTTGTTAGATTCTAACAAATCATGCATTGTTTGGAAGTTTTTTAATAGAAAATGTCAAAATATAAATACAGTAACTCGTTTTTGTAAATGTGCTCATTCCAACTCTTTTTGTCAGGACAGCTCACAAATGATGCAGCAGCAAACAGAAATGGAGAAAGAAAATGGTCTTCTGAAAGAAAAATTCATATACAAAACAATGACTGATGGTTTTGTCAAAAATGTAAATGGGGTGGTGTAAGTTAAATGCTCTGTGTAAAGAAAGAGAAAAAAACACAAGTTCCCATTACTTTTATCTTCTTTTTTCCATGCGTTTAATAGACAAACAAGTTATTTTAAAACATATCTACTATATTTAAAACATGCATATGTTGTTTATGCTCTATGTTGAGTATGTTTTCACTAAAAATAAACATAGATTTGTATGTTGTCCACACCCATGTTGATTAAAAGTATTAAAGAAAAGTGCTAAATTAAGGTACATTTAAAACAGATAAAAATGTGTGATAAATTTGCGATTAATCGCAAGTTAACTCATGACAATTATGTGATTATTTTAGATTAAATATTTTAAATATATTAAATATATCCATTGACCGCCATAATATATATATATATATATATATATATATATATATATATACATATATACACATGGGGTCAATAATTGTTCTCTTTATTTTGGTGGGTCCTGGTTATCTGTTTGCCTACTGATCCTTCTTTATTTTTGCTTTTTTTGGTACATATTAAAAAGTACAGTTGTGTTCTCAAATGTTTGAAACTCTGTTACATGGAAAAAAAGTTACTGAATTAACCAAAATAGCAAATGCTTCAAAGCTTCAATCTGTAACTTTTGGTTGAAAATAAGCATAAATCGGTTCTTGCCCTTGTTTTAGCTAGTCTCCCAACTTGGTTTTAGCTGGAGTATCAAGCTGGTCTAGCTGTGTTTTGGTCACTTTTTAAGCTGGTCTAGCTGGACTTAGCTTTTCAGGCTGGAAGACCAGCCTAAACCAGCTACTGCCACCTTAAACCAGCTAAAATCAGCTTATGCTGGTGTTAGCTTGATTTTTCAGTAGGGTGAAGTATGTAAAAAAATCTCCTTACTATTCCAAGTTTGCAATGGTAAGCTTATAATAATAATAATAATAAGGGTAGGATTTCACAAGAATTGGCAGTTTGACATCAACCTGTGTATAGATAAGCAACCTGAAATGTAATGTTTCAAACAAAGATGGTGATTGAGAGGGAAAAGTCACATATTGTAGCTTGAATACATCAACTATGCTACTGCGAATTTTCTTTCAAAAAACAATTTATGACATATACCGCAACTCTGAAATATTTGGTCATGCGGTTACTCTTAAACCAATAAAGATTTTGGTTATGGTGCCCACACAATACGCTGTAATATTAATGTGTGTGTATCTTCCCCCAGCAGGTCGTCGTGGGAGAGCGTGTTCAATAAGAGCAGCGAGGTGCTGTCCACACTGGAGCTCAGGTGCTGCCAGCGCGTCGTACAGCTGTGCAGAGACTGTCTGCTTGTGGTCTACAAGTTTGTGGCCGACTCCCGAAGTTCTCTCGGCGGACTCGGCCCAGACTGGGATGACACCAGGTACGCTATTGAACCGCCCACTGCCCATCCTGTGTCTATCTTGTATGAGGATGTTGCTAAAAGAAATGTGTATTAGTAATGCATTGAAAAAGAATAAAGAAAATAAAGAGGTGAATTGTTTTAAAGCTGTTAATCTTTTTAACACCAACAGTCTTTGAACTAAATGCTGTTTTAATTTTTCCTAAAGTCCTATATAATTCCTAAATGACGTAAATGCAACTACATAAACAGATTTCTACATTTATGTTGTTTATAAATCATCCAGAACCATTCAAACCTGTCTGCCCTAAATTTTGCACTTGGATCAAACCTTGCCCCCCACGTCTGCAGTATGTCCAGTCTGAGACCACCAACCTTTGCACACCTGCTTTCATTCACATTTCCGATCACGGTGTCCTGGATGGGTTGTGGCCTTAGAGAAGCCGGCCAATAATTTTCTGCCTCTTCTCCGCTCAGTGTCCCCGCCAACATCCGCTCTCTCCCATCACTCGGGTTCTCTAAGGACACGCCTCATTGCCGACTCAATGCTGGAACGGCCCTCGGGGATGTGTTATTTTTCAATGAGCCCGCGTCTGCGTCGCCTCGTTAGGAAAATGATGTCTGAGCATGTCGGAGTCTCAATGTGGCTTTCTTTCTCTATCCCCTCCTATTCTCCTTGTCTGGATCCGTCAGGTGACTGTCTTCTGTACAGTAGCCCAGATGTACTTCTTTATGACTTTAGAAAAGATGTTAGTCATTCTGAAATCAGATTTGGTCTTATTTACTTTCCTAACACACAGACTTGCATGGTCACAATGCATCGCTGCTGATGTCACAAATCCCTCTTACATTAAAATTTCTCCCCCTAACCACCTGTCGTGAGATTTGGCAATCCAATCATTTCCGGATAGATAAAGTCCCTCATTAGATATCCTGTTTTGCCTGGATTTGTCAGATTATGAAAAAAATTACTTGCATCATGAATGGTGTTGGAAAATATTTACAGTAAATATACACATTTTTTGTTATTTATTATAAAGTTACGTTATGTGTTGAGGACAATGTTTTTGCCGACATAATTATAAAAAGTTTTAACAAGTCGTAAAACTAATACCTGACCCTTGAGAAACGTAATATGAGATTTGCCGTACAGATTTGGTGAACTATCCGTCTCGCAAAGTTTTAACTGTGACGTGGCAGTTGGATGATAAAGTGAAGGCTTTAAACAAGCAAACAGAAGAGATATGTGCAGATCTCCGAGTGATTGTGTGTAATTAGTAAAGCACACACAGTTTCGAAGGTTAGACAGCTGGCGGTTCTCCGGGGGCTTTGCACTGGCAGGTTTTTCCAAGAACCGCTCAATGATCAAAAGCCAAAGACCTGGTGGAATCCTCACAGAGGTCCAATTAAACACTGCCTGCAGCCTGATTGGACCCTGAGTGATGGAGCTCTCTCTCACGGATGAAACTTCCTTACTGGGAATTCTTTAGAGCCGGAAAGACCCATCTTCTTATACGTTCATATTTGAATTTCATATTCCTTTGACATTTCCTTTTGTTGACCAAACTCAGCAGTCTGTAGTGAAAAATATGGTAATGAGGCACAACCCCAACCCAAAACCAATTCGTGAGATCTCACCTGTCTGGAGGAAGGAATCTGAGAATCGGGCCTTGTTTTTAGAGCTTTAATGAAAGGAATGCAAGAAAAGATCACACATGCGTGATGTGAAAGGTACGTTTGTCCGGATCATGGATCTAAGACATCGATATGCATTATTGCATGAAGATTTTTATTATCCATAACACTTAGGTAATAAAGGAAGCAAGCTGTCCTCTTTAATTATATCATGCTGGCGAGTGTAGTGAATGCACTGCAGGAACATGTCTGGCGTGGCGTTGTGTGGTATTGTAGTGTGTACTCAAGAAGATTCAAGGACGTTCTTCTTTAGAGATAATTTGATTCTTTCCATTTATCTTGGGTCTGCTTTCCTGCAGAAGGGCTTTTTGAAAAAAAAAAAAATTTCAGTTAGATAAGCATCAGTCCTTATATATATATATATATATATATGAAGAACTCAGATGCAAAACACACTGACATGTTTTCTTATAAATAAGCATTATTTAATCAGACTCTTAATGGATTCTGCCGACAAAATGGTATTTCTGAATGACCTGTGGCCGGAATTAAGCGGATGTGAAAAGTATTTGATGACATATGTGTTGATAGCATTATCAAATTTTTGATGGAGGTGGAGTTTAGAGGGATTTGCCTAAATGCTTACATGCATATAAACAGTTTGGTTCCAAAACGCAATGAATTCATTTTGAGTAATTTGACTAAAAATATGTTTTCTATACCAAAAAAAGTGACAAGATGAAAACCACTATTATCTGTTACAAACTTTCATATAGCATCTTTAGGTTATAAAAACATAAAAAATTCAAATCCATAATTTGATTTTCAAAGATTTATTATAAAAACTGATTCTTTTTCCCCCAAAATGCAATAAATCTATTGAATCAATATATAAATGTGCATTCATCTTTTCTATATTCATTTAGTTGACTAGTGGTATACACTGATCAAACATTAATGGCATTAATCAAAACACTTATTTTGTCATATTAACAACACTGTCATTGCTGCTGTCATTCTTGGGACGTCGTCACTGAATTTTTTTGACAGCGATCAGCTGTAAAATTTTTTGGTCCTGCTCGATTTTCGTTGACTATGAGTAAAATAATGGAAAGTTTTTCATAAGATCCTATGGGGTCAATGTGTTACATGACAGAAGCTTCATGCTGTTGTGTGAGAACAAACAACAGTCGGCATTTTCCAGTAGATTTCGTGTGGATTCAACGCACCACCATTGTTGTATACAATGTGTGGAATGGTGCGCTGTGATTTGTTGAGCAGATTTATTGCATTCTGCAGAGAAGGAGGACTGGCGTTTATTGCATTTTGGGGAAAAAGGGAGAAAAGATGACAAAACGGATATCGGATTTTGCGTAAAATGAAGAATTTACTTTTAAATACTGACCAGATACAATACTGATTTTGGCGGAACTATTTTTTTAAAAATGGCGTTTTGGAACCAAACTCTTACTGTATAAATATATTAAAGGAACAGTATGTAGGATTGTGGCTAAAACTGGTATTGCAATCACAAAACTTGTGGCTAAAACTGGTACTGCAATCACACAACTGGTGGCCAATACACAACATGACAACATCAACATCAGTTGAGGGCTGCAACTCCACTTTTTAAATGACAATATCCTGGCCAGACCACTGTTGTCAGTGATATAAGTATTTGAAATGAAAATGATTTCTTAATGTCTAGTGACATATCAGGGCCATTTTATGATTAATTGATATACATTTCTTACATACTGTTGCTTTAACATTTTTTAAATGTCTGTATTAAAATTAATATGCACATTTTCTGAGGGGTATAAGGAGAAATATATGAAGGATGTTCACAGAGGTAATTATGAAAAGACCTAGAAAATAAAAGTTAGTAATTGTGAATACTATTTTTTTATATTTTTCTCAATAATAAAATGTTTATAATTAAACTAAATAAACATTTGTATCAAAATTATACATCTTATCCTGCATTTTGTTGTGCTTGCTTTACAGTTTAAACTGTTTACCAGCAAACACTTGCATTCCAAGTTGGATGTTAAAATTATGCTGAACAAATCTGTTACTGTTTGGCAGTGTTCATTGAAATTTGTCCGATCAATGTGAATTAGCCTCTAGATTTATTTAATCTAACTGATGTTGAAAATGTAATAATAGCAAAACATATGATGATAATATGAAAATAAAAGTTACATTTCTTACAATTTAGCACATTTTTAAGTACAATTTTAAAGCTCCCTTTCAGCATTTCAGACATTATTTGACATTTACCCAGATTTTCAAAAAGATTTTACCAATTTAAATCAACTATGTTTCCGTGCAACATGTTGCTACTGTGACGTTATGTATTTAATTAACTGTGAATTGCCTTGTTTCAAACTAAATTCTAATTAGTTCATTCTCTTTGCATACAATGCGAGTAGTCAGCTGTCTCCGATGGTTACCCTCCCTGTCTTGTTTCAGAGAGTAATTATCTTACCTGTTATCCTATCTCGGACATCCTGCATATTAAACAAGTTAAAACAAATCACATTCAGCCACTTGTGTCAGTCATTGTGTTAAAAAAGAACCGTTTAGACACACGGGTCAGAGTGTCGGTTTGAAGCTGTGAACTCTTTAAGCGACCTTTGTGCCTCTGATCCTGCCTTTGAGTCTGCTGTGCAACCTCCATTTCTCTGTCGTTTCTCTCCGTCTCCTCAGGTACCTGCTGCCAGTCACCTCCCAGTTTATCATCAAGTGCCCGTCCTCCAGTTTTGGCCGCTCCTCGTCCACGTCACGTGCCCGCGGCGTCTTTACTGCACGAATGGGACACTTTTGATGCCAACTGGACTCCACATACAGTATGCTGGGTAGAAGACATCTAGACCTTTCTTAGAAAGGCATTACGCCTGGGACCTCTACAAACTCCAGCAGCATATCGAACCTCGCTTGCGTTGTTTATGCGTCGGATGCAGATGATCTCATTCGCTGTAAAAAATCCGCTGCACTGCTGTCTCCCTTCGGATGCTTTTAAAGATGATGAACATTATGGATTTAATTTCGATACTGTACAGTTATTCCATGCATTACGGTGAATGTTACGGCCTCATCAATTTGACAAAGATCATGTTTATGTTTTTATGTGTTTTTTTTTTTTGTTTTGTTTTTATCATGATGTTATATTAATGCTGTTTTACTAAATTATTTTATTATTTAATGCACAACATGTCACTTTTTTAATATTCACTTCATATTTTTGTTTAGTTCTTCCCAGAGTCAAAATCACAAACGTTCACACAGGATGCGTCTGGCGTTTAAAAAAAAAAAACATGAAAATTAATTGCTCTTAAAACAGTGTTTCCAAAAGATTGTTTTTCACCCCAGCAGCAAAAATTATATTTAAAAAAAATATTGTATAAGTGATTTATTAAATAATAAAAGTACTATTACAATAAAAGTGTGAAATTGTGTTGCAGACATTTATCTGCTACTACACATATGAACAATTAGTTTATTTCATGAATTTTACAAACTAATGGCTTCTTGACTAGTTAGCAAATGAGTCCAGAGACCAACAATAAAAATATGTCCAAGCAGACGCCTTAACGCCTCCTGTGTGAAAGCCGAAGAATGGTGCAGAAATGGTCAAGGTTAAAAGTTTCATGCTTTAAGTTCTGGTTAAATCTACAGTAGGGGGTTGTGGGTAGTATAGAGTTAGAAAATTAAATAATGCGTACTATTTGAATGCTTTATGAATGCTTTGTTGAACTAGACTAGTTGCCTGTTTTTAACTTACAGCTGAGATCACCTTTCAACTTAAAGGACGTAAATCTTCTTTGCATAACTATGTGAGCCATATTGTGTAGATGCAAATATTAACCTCAACGTCGGACCTGTCTGATGTGTGTCCTTGTAGAGACTATGAATGGGACCTTCAGTACTGCTTTGGGTAGTGTGTACAACAAACTGTCCGTGAGCTGGGAAACTTGGATGGCTTCATCTTGAAAATACTTGAATTCATTTATGCTATTTATTTCATTAAAAATGTCTGCGTTTACATTATTATATCAAATTTTAAGTTTTGGTAACTGATTTAACTATGGCATTACCGATGTATCAGTGATTTTATGAATGAGATAACCTTTTATGAAAGTACTGTAATTTGCGCTAATTGCCAAGCTTTGCTTTGGACCTAATTAGAATGAATGTTTATGTACTGTAGTGTTTGAGTTAAAGTGACTTGGATGTGCCAGCTCAAACCATGCTGTGCCAACACAACTCACACAACCAGCAGTTTGTGTTAACTAGGTGGGCAATTGAGAAGGATGGTCCGCAATATTTATGATTCAGTACGTTCATGGAATTCCTTTTTAGAAATGAGGTTTTCTTGGCTGCTGGGTTTTCTTTTGGTTAGTAATGAAATTACAGTCACAGTGTTCTAAAAGCCAACTTTTCAAGTCCTTCTTATAATGATCATTAAATGGGCCATTTCAGGCCATTTCATCCAAGTTACCATTATGCCACAATGCCAAATATCATTTTTGCCTAGATTTTCATTCAGGATAATGGGTTTAATAGCAATAAACGGCTTAAAACATCCTCATAGGCTCAAGACTTGTATCTGAGATAGTGTCTGACCTTTTTGACTTCCATATATTTTGTCTCCTGAGGGTGTCCTAACATAAGGTACCGATATAAACCACAGCCTGTTTCTGAACTGACACTACATGCATTCCACATGGTCCTGTGTGAGTTTCCAGAGCGTAACCTTGTCATGTTTTGATCTAACCTGAGGTCATTCCTTAGAACTAAAATCTACACTAACTTACTCCTTGTTCCTTCCTTGTCTTTTACAACAGAGAAAGAATGTGACGACCTTCCTTAGCAACAGCTGAAGCAATAGCACACACATTTACACTAAAATGATTTCTGAATCAAAAGTGTTAAGACACTGCTAGTACATATTGATCGAGTCAATGCATTTCATTCAGATTACAGCAAATCTGTCTTTCAACATTTGGCTTCGCTATAAGTCTGAGTCATTTTTACAGTAGTCATAATCTCGATGCAGCTATGTTATGTCTTGGTACACTTACAGCAATTCATTGAGATTAACATTTTAAACTCATTAGATTTTAACATGTTAAACCACCTAAACAAACAGCAGTTTTCACAGGGACAACATATTTACACTCTTCAGAAACTAACTTATGAATGAGGTACTGTATTGTTGTTTTTGCACAAAAGTTAAGTTTGATAACGTTCAGAGGATTTATTTGTGAATAATTAATAACAATTTATTTGTTATATTTCAGCAATATCACATAGCAAAAATACATTTATGTGTTTAATTTTGTGTCTAAAGCAACTTGCAATCATTCAATCTATGCATTTTTTTACTACATGTGTTCCCTGAAAGTTAAAGGGATAGTTCGGCCAAAAATGATATTAAACCCATGATTAACTCACCCCCAAGCTGTCCGAGTTGCATATGTCCATCGTTTTTCAGACAAACACATTTTCGGATATTTTAGAAAATGTTTTAGATCTTTCAGTTGATTAAATGTAATGTAACGGGGTCCACCCATAGTCCACGACCTTCAAGTCCAAAAAAGTGCGTCCATCCTTCACAAATTAAATCCAAACAGCTCCAGGATGATAAACAAAGGTCTTCTGAGGGTAATCCGCACGGTGTTGTCGTAGAAATATCCATATTTAAAACTTTATTAACGTAAATAACTACCTTCCGGTAGCGCCACAATCTTAGACTCCTCTGTATTCAGGAGAGAGTATTAGTGTAGTGTACGCACTTTTCTTAGTGACGTATGACAAATTCGGAGGGCGGGGGCACAGAGCAGCAGCAGAGTAGCCTCCGTAGGCTGCGTAAGCTCTCATCCTGAATGCGGACGCGACTAAGATGGCGGCGCTACCGAAAGGTAGTTATTTTCGTTAATAGAGTTTTAAATATGGATATTTCTTCAACAACACCGCGTGGATTACCCTCAGAAGACCTTTGTTTATCATCCTGGAGCCGTTTGGATTTAATTTGTCCATGATGTCCATGCTCACCCATTCCCATGATGTTTGAATACATGATGTTGAGCGTTCTGTTTCTCTGCAGGCCAGTCCAGCTTTAATTGTACAACGTTGTTAGTCACCACCTCCATGTGCTCCATAAGGTTAAGAAAGGGGAATACCCATCTCAAATGAGATCCATCTTTTATCCCCATGAATGCAGCTTCTAATGCAGTAATGGGACCCAAACTGTAAGGAAAACACAGCTTGTCACCTTCCTTCAAGAGTAAGGGTAATAGCGGTAATTGTTCACATTGCACACAGTCAGCCCCCTCAAGAGCTGACTGTATAGAGTATGTTGTGCCCCAAGACACACAACACACAAACGATGCATGTTCACACTTCAGATGAAACAAGGACACAGAAGATTACACTCTCTAAAGCTCTGTTTAGACAATATAATCACTCAAACTTTTTGACAATGACAACACACACGCTTGCTGAGGCCAGCTATGCTGGATGCCATTGGACTGATTTTACATATGTGCTTCAGACATGATCAAGCAAAAAACATTCCTGTAGCATAGCATCGGCAACACAGCGCAGGTTCCCTTAAAAAGGAATCCTCCTGGAGATTTTGAATGCATCAACTTCAGCCAGTTTTACAGACAGGACCCATGCCTTGACTTTGCAAGCTCAGGGATTCAACAACTGTCTGATGGTCTTGTTGTTGCTCTTTTTTCTTGTCAATAGTTTTATTTAAATCACTCGACTAATGAGAACTCTTGTGTGTTTATCTGGTGATTCATAGCGTTACCTTTGGCTCACTGAGTCATCATGAAGGACACTTTGGTTAATGAAAATGGATTTATTCACTTTATTGGCCTATTCTCCTAGTCTAGCTCCTGTCCGTTTCTTCATTCACTTGCAGGTATTGATTTTAGATTATAAACAGCCACCCTGGTGGCTCAGTTCTCACCAACAAGTAACTTTTAGAAAGCCAAGCTGCTAGTGTGAGCTCCAATGCTCAATTAGTGAGGAAAACAAATGTTCTTTTTAGCCTGTTGGATGTTTTATACATTACATTACATTATTACTTTGCTCACTAGTATGGTTTAATCTTAGCCGCTGTATTATATAAATACAATTGAATTGAATTGAGTTTTAGTAAACATAGCAAATGTTGTTTATTTGTGACCTAACACATTCACCCAGTGCCCTTGACTTATTATGCATGTCTTCTAAGGTTTCCATGAACTGGAATGCCAAGACCCGAACAATCCTTGGAATATTTATGCACCCCGCATGGTCCCAAATGAGACATGTTTTGCTTTGAACAATCAACTTCTCATGTTTCTGCTTAACATGATTTATGATATACTCTCCACTTCTGAACATGTGCGGATTGACAGTAATGGTTATAATTATAATGGTTATAAGATTTTTTTGTAATTCTTAGGAGAGAGCAACGAATGAGCAGATTATTATTTTATGGGACAAGCGATTTAAAAACAAACGCACATTTTCCACTTAGATGAGTGGAGTTGTTTTGCTATTAAAAAAAATAATAATTTACCACACTTTATATCAAGTCTTTTAGAAGATCAGAATTGACTACTGAAGCTTAAACTGACTGATTGGACTATAAAACTTATTATAGTCTCTTAGCTATTTAGTGTCTTATAAAGCTCACATCTTATCAGTCTCACACATGGTTGTAGTCTTGGATTTTTGAGGATATCCATGTGTGCTCTCCAAACTTTATGGAAGTGTCACGGTTTGGGCAGAGAAATGTCCTCTGCCGTCTAGTCTTAAACTCCATGGATTAATTGCAGACTCTTCTCTTCTTCAATCAATGGTGTTCTCAAATAATAAATGTAATTTTGTTCCCTTCAAACATCATTTTAAGACTGATACAGGTAACAAATCTACTGATAAAATGTATAATGATGTATTATGCCGTGTAAGCAACTTTGTGTTGTGAGCTTGTGTGCATGGCTAACAAATTTCATAATTATACATTTCACAAACTTGCTAAAACAAACCATTGGATTACTCATTATTACTTAATATTCACTGAGAAATATAAATTGCATATGCATTATTGAATGACTTTATTTGAAATTGACTCAAGAGTATCCAAAGATTTTGAATCAATAAAAAATAGGCATCTAAGAGTAACATACATAGGGATGGTTTCCCAGACAGGGTTTATCCTAGTCCCAGACTAAAATGTATGTTTGAGCTCCTTAACCTTCATTTATTTTTCGCAACCTTAATTTAAAATCATCTTGCACTGAAATATCTTAAAATATCAGTGCCATTATTGTCTCAAGATACACACCGGTTTTGTTTTTTGTAATACATGTTTGAAAAAATGACTTAAATGTCCTAATATAACTAAAGCCTAGTCCTGGATTATTCTAAACCCTGCCCGGGAAACTGAGTTTTCCTCAATTGCTTAAACACAAAAACTGGTTTCTGTAGCACAAATGATACCCTCATGCTGCGTTTACACCAACCATGCTAGAGGCGGCAAGCGCGAGTGATTTCAATGTTAAAGGACAAGTTCGGTATTTTAGACTTAAAGCCCTGTTTTCAGATTGTTTATGGTGAAATAGAATGGTTTTGACTGAAATTTCGACATTTGCGGGTGCCCTGAGAATTTTCGCGTGTTTGTGTTTCAGCTCAGACCTCTACAGTACAATGGGTTTAATGGTGCACTGGAACAATCCTTCCTAAAATGCATTAAACTTTCGTTTACAAAGACGTGAAACTCACTGAGTGGTCAGGGGTGTTCACTGATATGCTCACACAAAAATCGCTCCAAAAGACGCATTCCAACAGGTTTTATCGTAGTTTTTACCAGCTCCATGGACTTGTATTAGATGTCCTGTGAGGTACGGTATTACTCCGCGCCGGGAACTTTGTTTCTATTCTTGCAATTGGCAAAGGCGGATTAGCGCCACCACCTGGGCTGGAGTGTCTATTATTCAAGCTCTCAGCGGAAGAATATGCGGGTGTGAGGCGTTTGGAAAAATAGGTCCACAAGTTAACAACGAATGCTAAAACAGCTATTGGAAAACGTCTTTTGCAGCGATTTTTGTGTGAGCATACCAGTGAACACCCCTGACCACTCGGTGAGTTTCACGTCTTTGAAAACGAAAGTTTAATGGATTTTAGGAAGGATTGTTCCAGTGCACCATTAAACCCATTGTAGAGGTGTGAGCTGAAACACAAACACGCGAAAATTCTCAGGGCAGCCGAAAATGTCGAAATTTCAGTCAAAACCATTCTATTTCACCATAAACAATCTGAAAACCGGGCTTTAAGTCTAAAATACCGAACTTGTCCTTTAACGGCACATTCACACGGGGCGTAAACGTTAACGCTTAACGGAAGGCTTGTCTGAAGCGTGGCCAACAGCCAATCACAGGGGCCGCAGCACATGCTCCGGTCTTCCATAAACGTAATTGGCTGGCTCTGCCTAGGTTATTTGCTAAAGGCAATCTGATTGGCCGACGCTCGCGTTGCCGCTTGAAAAGTTGAAAAATTTTCAACTTCTGCCGTGAGCAACGACAGTGACGCGGCGCCGACGGATCCACAATTCAGTTCCCCAAACGCTTGACGTCACCCATTAAAAGTGAATGGGAAGCGTCAACGCTTACGCCCTGTGTGAATGCACCGTAAGTCAATGTGAAGACGCATTGATGCGCGTCTGAAGGTCCTGCGGCACGGATGAGGCGTTTAGCGCGGCGTGGAAGATGCGTTCCGCCTCATTCGTGCGAACTAGACGCGCGAATGAGCGGAAATGGCGCAAATTGAGCATATGGCGCGGTACGCGCGAATGGTGCTTTTGTGCATTTGCGTTTGATGCGAATTTGCGGATGACACCCGAGTTGACAAATGTGAACTTTGGCGGATTTTCGCGCCGCGTTAACCAATCAGGAGCCTGCTTGCTGCTATGGCAGCAGCTCCGCCCGGGGTCACTCATGCAGCATGAAGGCTTGATATTGTCCGTGAGCAGTCACCCGGAGCTATAAGACACAAGTTCTTATTTCTATATAGACACAGGAATTAAAAGGACCTTGCTTGGAAGAGTGTAAGTGAGGACATTGGGCAACCTGGTAAGTTGTAAATACACATTTCACTTTTGAGTCACTTGACGTTTATCGACCCATGCCGTTTATTTTCCCCCTTTAGTAAGGTGACGAAATACAAACCGGTAACTCTCTCGATAAATGCACAATCAACATCAGCCATCCAGCAAACAGACACCCGCATAGCACTTGCCCGTCCCACAAGAAGCGAATTTTGCCTTTGACGCACGTCAAATGCTTGCCTTTTCCGCTCGTCTACTTCGCTCTTGACGCGCAAATGCATTCAAACTGTTCAAGCGTCAAACTAGGTGCGGTAGACGCGATTTTGACGCTTGAAACGCGGTTGGTGTAGACGCAGCATTACAGTATGTCATTCCCAAACACACACATTTCCCACAACGGTAAAGACACCTGTTTTCACCATAGACTGTAAAAAAAAAGATGGACGTAACGTCACCCATAGGTTTGTGAAGATCGTTTCTGAAGCTTAAAGTGGGCGGAGACTGCCTTCGCCATCTTGGCTGCGCGTCACCGCACATCACTTGCAGATATCCAAAAATGGGTAAAAAAGGCGGGACATGGGTGAAGCTGAGGTGACTGGTTGCTGAAACCACACCCGCCTAGCCTCGACTCTAGACAGTTACAAAAAATTCACCCCTCTCACAGTTGTCATGAAGGGCAAACTTAGATATATGGACCAAAAAAAAATTTTTACCAGGCTGTAAACATATTATCTTCTATTGTAAAGTTGTGCATTTTAACATGGAGGTCTATGGGATTTGACTCCCTTTTAGATCCAGCCTCTAGTGGACAGTCGATGAATTGCAGTTTAAATCACTTCCGTATTGACTTCATCAGAGAGATCGGAAGGTTGCCCCTCGGTTTTCACACATGCTTTAATATGCTAAATTCATTCTGTAAAAACATACAAAAAACAGACCAAATAAAAAATTCATTGCACTAAGTTCATTTAATCAAGTAATCACAAGCTAAACTCCAAAAGCATCCCTTTCTCCAGGTGCAAACACTAAGACTTGAAATTGTTAACCCATCAATCAGAATTAAAGAGTCCATAAATAGGACCTGGTTCAATGACCAGCATATTCCCCATTTCTGAATCCGATTGAGGAAATTTTCTCAGCATGGTGGTGGAAAGTTTATGACCGCAACCCATATGTACATCAAAACCTCCTGGAAGCAATGCTGGATGCCTGCGGAGATGTGTCTAGTAAATCTAGGGTCTATCTAGGGTTATACTGTATAAGGCACACAAAGGAATTTTTCTCACGCTGCCTTGCAAGAGCTAGCCTAATTTGTGATGTTGATGAGATATCATATCTGAGTAAACTGTGCATTTGATGCCTGTGTAAATAAAGTTTTTAAAAATCTAAGTCTCTTCATTACATGTTTTGTCAGTGTGACATTTCAAATGTGAGGTAGGCCTATTGCTTTATCAAATTATGTCGTATACTGTATTAGCAACACAGTCTCACACCCATGGTGTCAATATTTGACGACACTTGACCATGCGTCTATATGTTGACGCGGAGGGTATACCTTTCGCGTCACTTTTTGACGAACTGGGGACTTCAATACTATTAGGTACGCGAAATTAAACAGTTGTCAACTGACATTGGGGTTAGGGATAGGTTTGGGTAGGGATGTCATTATGTAAATCTAACCCTAAACCGACGCGAAAATGGTAGAAAATGGTAAGAAAATAGGAAAGAGAATTTCGCGTACCTGATAGTATTGAAGTCCCCAGTTCGTCAAAAAGTGACGCGAAAGGTATACCCTCCGCGTCAACATATTGACGCATGGTCAAGTGTCGTCAAATATTGACGCCATGGGGTGAGACTGGGTTGGTATTAGTACTGTTGCATTTCTTTTGTCAGGGTCTTTTGTGTTATGTTTGACTAATATTTAAATTTTAAGCAAAAACAAAATCCAAAACTACATGGCCCTGTGTGAAAAAGTACTTGCCTCCCTGTTAAAACATAACTGTGGTTTATCACACCTGAGTTTAGTTTCTCTAGCCACACACAAGTCTAATAACTGCCACACCTGTTCGCAATCAAGAAATCACTTAAATAGGACCTGCCTGACAGTGAAGTAGACCAAAAGATCTTCAAAAGCCACACATCATGTTATGATCCAAAGATATTCAGAAACAATGAGAAAGTAAGTGAGTCTGGAAAAGGTTTATAAAGCCATTTCTAAAGCTTTGGGACTCCAGCGAACCACAGCGAGAGCCATTATCCACAAATGGCAAAAACATGGAACAGTGGTGAACCTTCCCAGGAGTGGCTGGCCGACCAAAATTACCCCATGACTTATCCAAGAGGTCACAAAAGACCCCACGACAACACCCAAAGAACTGCAGGCCTCACTTGCCTCAGTTAAGGTCAGTGTTCATGACTCCACCATAAGAAAGAGACTCGAGAAAAATGGCATAAATGGCAGAGTTCCAAGATGAAAATCACTACTGAGCAAAAAAACATAAAGACTTGTCTCAAACATCTTGATGAACTTCAAGACTTAAAAATACTCTGTAGACTGACGAGACAAAAGTTTAACTTTTTGGAAGGTGTGTGTCCCATTACGTTTGGCCTAAAAGTAACACAGCATTTTAGAAAAAGAACATCATACCAACAGTAAAATATGGTGGTGGTGGTAGTGTGATGGTCTGGGGCTGTTTTGCTGCTTCAGGACCTGGAAGTCTTGCTGTGATAAATGGAACCACAAATTCTGCTGTCTACCAAAAAATCCTGAAGGTCAATGTCCAGCCATCTGTTCATGACCTCAAGCTGAAGCAAACTTGGGTTCTGCAGCAGGACAATGATCCAAAACACACCAGCAAGTCCACTGCTGAATGGCTGAAGAAAAACAAAATGAAGACTTTGGAGTGGCCAAATCAAAGTCCTGACCTCAATCTATTGAGATGCTGTGGCATGACCTTAAAAAGGCGGTGCATGCTCGAAAACCCTCCAATGTGGCTGAATTACAGCAATTCTGCTTGAGTAGGCCAAAAATCCTCCACAGCGCTGTAACAGACTCATTGCAAGTTATCGCAAACGCTTGATTGCAGTTGTTGCTGCTAAGGGTGGCCCAAGCTGGTATTAGGTTTAGGGGACAAGCATTTTTCACACAGGGCCATGTAGCTTTAGTTTTTGTTTTCCCTTAATAATAAAAACCTTCATTTAAAAACACAAAATGCAGTTATCTTTACTTAAATGTAAATTTGTGAAACATTAAAGCAAATGTGCAAAAACATAAGAAATCTGGAGTCAACACTTTATTACATCACTGTATATAATATATAAATATTCAACCTGAGCGATATATAAACAAATCATTTTTTAAAACCTAAATAGTGTCAGGTTCAGACAGTCTTAATGTATATAGTTAAAAATAATGAACAATAAACAGGGTTGTAATGAGGTTTTTGGTCTTGGTGAGTATGGGTCCTGTCAGCTGCATAAATTTCTCTCCTGGGGACTCATTTATAAAATGCATAATAAAAACCGTCCTAAATTTGATTTTACGATCATTTTTTAGTGTGTGTTTGTGTCATTCATAGAACGAATGTATGCACAGAAAACACTTTCAGTGCAATCCATAAATCGCAGATTTCAAATTAAATTAGATCTTAAATTAGTGCGCAAGTGAACAGTCTCAGATCTTACAGATCTCCGCCATGATAAAACAATGCCTAAATAATGTCATTGCCATAAAAGAGCACCCATCAATATCCAAATCCATTACCATCAGCAATAACAACTTATATTTCCAAAAAAATCTGCAGCACTCAGGCAAAAGTGCGTTTGTCTGCTCAGACCCTGACAAGGCGCTAAGCACTTTATCATGTCAAAGACCATTTTATAATTATAAACGTTGTCGTGGATTTTTGCGTACGCGTGCTCTACGATCAAATTTGTGGACCGGAATGCTTTAAATGAAGCCCTTTGTCTGTGGTTGGAGGAGTGACAGGTTTTTTTGTTGCCTGCCATCTTAGCTCAATTCCCAGTTTGTGCCCTGAGCCTGACGTTCCTTATCTGCATCCCGTGCCATTCTGCAATTTACCCTCGGTTAATGAGCGTCGCCTAGTTGTTCCATTAAACGAGGCACCAAAACATTTACCCATTTCGTTCCTCTCTGGTGAAAAAAACTGCTAGCTTTTATCCAAGCTGTGGAGTCCACAACACCAGGAAACAACTAAAAACACACCTTTACACCTGACTAACCCCTAACTCTTCTAAGTTGTTCACGCTATAGCTACAGCCCCTACTTGTGAACATGGCTATATAAACTGCACTTTATGTTATCCCTGTGACGATGTTAAATGCTATTTCACTTTAGATAAAAATGTCTGCTAAATAAATAGATGTAAATGCGTCCATCTTAGATCTGCGAAGAGACCATAATGCATGTACAAAGCAATAGATTTCAGTATCTGTGATTGTAATGAATGAGTTCTTCAATGTGTGCTCATCTGAGCTGCAGGGTTTCTTTAAAGTTCATGCCAAACATTTAATCTGTTCCTTCTTCACATGTAAGCAGAAATACAGGTTAATCTGAGCTCACAGACTTTTGTTTTGAACTTTTGCCTAATCTTAGTATAATAACAAACCAAAATCTTCTAGCATCATTTCATGTGTCTCGCATGTGAATGCATCACTAAGGTGATGCAATAAAAACATATAAATATATATATATATATATAAGATGGTATGATGACATTCTGTTCCTGTCTATCATAAAATGCTGAATATAGATACATTCTAACAATTTTCCTCCACCAAAAATGGATTTTGTGAGCCAAACGATCCAGATTTTTTTTCGTTGACAAGGTTGAGATGTGTTAGTAATGTAGCATGAAATCAGCAGAGTAAATAAAGCTGTCTGTTATCTCTCTAGCATGTGATGAGTCGGAAGCCAAAGGATTTAATAGGACTTACTCAAGAGGGAGTTGATGCCCGCAGGAGAATGCAAACAGCTCCCTGTCAAAAACTGTCAGACTTCAGGCTTCATCTCTCTCTGCTTTCTCACCCCGGTCTTTATTCCTCACCGAGCAACTGTGGAGATAAGTGATTTACTTTGCATTACATTGTTGAAACAGATTTCATTGTTAAAGCATAGCAAAACATTGGTTTGTGTATGAACGTGTCACTTCCTGCCACAAATAATTGATAAATCGATTTTGTGGATCTGTTATTTCCATTTTCAATCTAAAAACTTTTTAGAAGGTCATGCATTTGGTTGACCAATGAATTTTCACAACCTTTCCAATTATTTGTCATTACTGCTTTGGGAGTCATTTGTAGCCAGTTCAATATTCTATAGCTTTATAAGTTATATTCTATAGATTATAAATTTATCTGTATAAAATATATATTTTATAATATATGAGTTTTTAATATATTTGTCGTGTTTAATTCATTTCAACAACTTTTTAAACCTGAATGTCACCGTTTTAAAATTCCTTGATATTTCGTTTTTTTTTCATGACAGTGGGAACCCTATTATACTACTACACTTTCTTGACTGCATTGAAAAACAAAACAAAAGCATTTCCTGTGGCACTAAACAGATTTATGTCAAGAGTTCAAACTCTTGCTGTAAATCTTGAGGCATTTTAAGGCAGAATGTTTTCATGGCACTAACAGACACATTTTTCTCTCTCTGCAACCTTAAAAAATATTTATCACTGATGGAAACCAAATGCCATATAATAATTTATTATACCAAACAACTATTATGAATGTCATTGGATTAAATAGCAAAATATGAAGTCATGTCAATGGATCATTCTTCTATTGGGGTGGCAAATGAGAGGCAGAAATTGTAAAAATGCTTGTTTGTTTTCTTTTAATAAAATGTATTGTTATGCATTTAAAATATGTTTAATATGCTATATCCATTAAAATTGAAGCTTAATAATTTTTTTATTTTAATTGAAAAAAAAAACCAACAACGGTGAAACATCCACTTATGTCTGTGATGTTACCAATATTTGAAGTAATTAAGACAGTAACACAACAGACAGATATAAATAAATATATATATTGAAACAATTGAATAAATTATACATGTTAAATAAAATCTATATTCACAATATAACCACTTCATTTGTATTGTAAATGTTATATTGTTGCAATTACAATCCATAATACCTCTTTGAGGTATGGCGGGAACATGCATATTTTTTTACGAATGCAATCTCTCAATTAAATATGTATTTTAAATTTATACCATTTTAAACATTTTATACAATTTATAACATTTTTAAAGTTTATTTCAACTGTTGTAATATAGTTAGACCACTTGCCACCACAAATAAAGAATGACCCTAATATTAACAGCACATATTTTAAACAAAACATTTAAAAATATATATTTTTAAAGAATAAACTTATGATAAATGATAGTAAATGATATTTGGGCACTTTTTGGTTGTCAAATATTAGTGTAACATGTCAGTAGTTAATGAAATAAACTACATCAACTGACTTTTTACAACCACTAAAATGACCTCTAGTAATTACAATAAATATATATTTTTAATTTAAATAAATTTAATTACTAAGGTGAAAAGTGAACTAAACTACACTTTATTTAAAAACACTTAGTAAATGTACTATTTTCCCATACTAATTTGGTACTTCATAAAGAAAAAATTGTCTTAAGTACTTTTTAAGATAAATTTAAGAACATTTAAGTGTACCCAACTATTCTATTTTGAGGCACCATTTATTTCAAAACACTCAATTTTTTGTTACTGTATACTGTAGAGTGTGTGTGATGTTTTCAAAATCAACATTTTAATAAATACATACTTAATATTTAATATATTAATATTTCCTTTATGTCCCCTGATCTTGAAATTATGATGGCAGACTCCATTTAAAAAAGACTGGATTAGGCTAATTTGTCTGTGGTGTTTCTGTCTTTTTTCTTCAAATACCACAGACATAAGTGGATGTTTCACCAGTGTTTTATTATTATTTAAAATGATTAAAAAAATGTAGTTAAGCTTCAATTTGAATGGATATAGCATATGAAACTAATTTTAAATGCATAACAATACATTTTATTAAAAGAAAACAAACAAGCATTTTTACAATTTCTGCCTTTCATTTGCCACCCCAATTGAAAAATGATCCAAAAGCATAATTTGTTTGCATCTGGTAGACTCTTGATTTGATATTTTCACACTTTAAATGTGACGTAGGTGTCTAAAGGTGTCCAAAAAACTTTGACCATCTGTATGTATACAGTATACTATGGTACCATATTGTGCTGTTTAAATGACTCCGTCTTTATTTTCAGTACCTCAGGTATCAAATAAAATGCTTTTCATTGCTTCAAGCTCTATCTTTTAATAGCCAGATTTATTTTCTCCAGCGCATTACAGAAACCGCCAGATCTTGCCACTTAATTTCCCACAGCATAAGGAAAATAAGACCCTTCCTCAACGGCTACAACCAAGCTTCAGGCTCCAGCCATTTCTCAGCTTGACTACTGGAACCGGACTACCGGCATCTGCCATGCATCCCCTTGAGGGTGTCCAAAATACCGCTGCCAAATACTTGTTTTCAACCTCCAGAAATGTTCTCACATTACACTTCTTCTCAGGTCTCCTCCCTGGCTGCCAATATCTACTAGAATTCAATTCGAATAGACAGTTTCTGACGCAAACAGCTGCCAGAAGCCCAGCGCTACCTTCAGATCTCTCTATGTGAAGAAACTTCTCCATTTCTTCTCTTTAATTGTGGGAAGCTGGAATTCAAATGAAGCACCAAAACCAGAGCTTAGTGCAGTAATGCCTTAAATATTGCTTCCATTCCTACAGTAACAGTTATGTTACATTGTTATACAGTATTATGGAAATGAATACAGTAAGTATTACACTACTAATAAAACTATATTTCATATATTGCTTTCCATTGAGAAGTAAATCACAAGGAAAATAAGACCCTCTTTCAACCACTATACAAAGCTCCAGGCTTTAGTAATTTTTCAGCTGGATCTCACTCCTTGGACTACCAGCATCTGCCATACATCGCTCGAGGGCGTCCAAAATTATGTTTAGTCATATAGTACTGTTAAAGTTTACAAACTTTCTCTTTTTCATTTATATTTTGTACACATTTTGGACAAATGTAACTATAGGCATTGTGTTTTGACTAAAAATAAATCCAAACTGTGTTATATTTGAGTATCTTCATTGTAGTCACATCATTGTAGTTTTCGTTGTTTATATACTTTATGGATTTAAAATGACATTAATGCATTTTGCACAACAACTGCATTATCCTATGAAATTAATGACACAATTAAACAAGTCATTGAACAAAACTTAAATAAACAAAATATGGCGTTTCAGATGTAAATATGATGCCAATATGTCATTATTCCGACTGAATAGTATTTGATATAAAAGTTAGTCAACACTTTTATTTTGGGGGGTTTTCAGATTGTTAGAAATGTAAGTGCCATGCCCATGGAAAAGACTGAAAGCTCTAAAACATTTTGATTTATGTCGGTATATGCACAAATTTCTGTAAGCTGTGCACACTATGCCCCCTTTAAAAAAAAATTGGTGCATGACGCCCTTGGGGTCATTATAAACATTTTCTAAACAACTATAAACATTTACTCTAATCTAAATGCTGGGTTTGTCTCTTTTGTACTCAACACTGTGTGTAGTGTTGTGTAAGTGTGTAGTGTAGAATAGTAGTGTCATTTTATACTAACCATGAGATACATTTTAAGACCCAAGTTTGTTTGTCTTTTTTTTCAGATTTCTTCCAGCTATTTGGGGTTAGGAAGAACCAATAAATATAATAACCAAATATTTTTCTTTGAACATGAAGCAGTGTAATTGTCCACGTTTGTGTACTGTACAACAGGTTCCAGTTACACAGAATTAAGTATTATTGTGTAAAAAAAAACAAAAAACAATGTGATCCAGGTGCGGCCAAGATGGCGATGACAGGCACCGCCTGCTATTGGGTTAAAAATAATTGTCAGAAACCTATGGGTGACGTCCATCTTTTTTTACAGTCTGTGATATAAACACAAGCCTCAGGATAAAAAAGTTTTGAAAAAGCATATTAGTCAGGTGTTTCTAAGCTTTTGAACGGTAGTGTAAATACATCTAAGATCTAACAATGACCTCATACAAGAGAGAATAACAATGACCTAATTTTTTCTATTCCTTTTGTATTACATCACCAGGTCCAAAGAAAAAAAATTGTCTTCATAACTTGTAATCAAAATGTAATAACTTTCGAAAGAACCAGTTTTTTTCCACTAATGTTACATGGGGTATTGTTTAATATTAACCAATCGCCAAATAGCTACTGTAAGCACAACTCACTTTTTGCTGGGCTTCATTCTGTTATGAAATGTTTCCCAGTTTTTAACAAATTCAACTGATGAATTAGATTTCATCCATCTAGAGACTGCACAGTGCCTACAATCTTGTGTACATTTGCTAGCAAAACAAGAATAAAAAACCTTGTGAATTGGTTAGACTTTTTCGTTGGATTGTTTTATCCTTGTACACGCACAAATAACTTTTCATAACAACCATCTTTCTGCATAAAGCTGATTTGTCAGCATTTTGACAACTGTAGCAATAACCTTGAAATGTAAGCATGCTGTTCATACGGTACATGAGAAAGTGCATTGTTTTCTAAACACCCCACGATGGCTGGTAACACCTCATAAGAAATGTAAAACTTCTGCCTTGAAAATGAGTAACACTAATTAAATATGTTTTTAACCCAACACAACCCCCAGGAGTAATAAATAATAGTGTATTCCTTCACCGCACAAACACACTTTGTGTACAGTGTGTATCCATTGCATTGAGCGAGGTGAAATGGTGTCTACAGTATTTATTCCACAGGGTGTTTGTGTGAAGAGAACAAACTATTATTTAAGAGTCCTGAAGGCAGAACCGCTAGAATAAAACTTCAAAGATGTGTGCCATGAAATCCAGGCCAGACCAAAGCCTCATGATATAATTATGAGATCAGGAGCATCACTTTTGGATTTCAATCACTGATTTCACATTGATTTTAATCTCAGTCCGTATTAAAGACTTTGTTTACACAGAATGTTGTTTGGATGAAGTAGTAAATCACAAAAAAAGACTTACTGTAAGCTTGGTTTTCACACATTTAAATAAGCGCTCGTCAAGTGCAAACGTTAGAAGAAATTGATACTCAAAAGAGGCATCTATGATAAAACCTCATAATAACCCAGCGCTATACAGTAATTTTGATATTCAGTGCTGAACCCACTCTGGGTCCTTTGACCATCACTGATTTGTGCCTCCTACAAGCTTTGAAAAACAAACGCTCCTGTTTGAAGATACGGTCAGCTAAGCCGAACACAAGATGTCCTGGGGACGATGGGGAACGAGGGATGCTGATAGGTCACGAGAGAGAAAGTGCGATTTCAACACTCCAGTTCATGCTTTGCTAAAGTGAAATGAAAAACAATCCCCCAACTCGCCCTCACGTCCACTATCTGACCTCCACGGACACAGGATTGTTTTTTTAGGGTTTAGTGAATTGTTTGGGACGAGGGTTGGGAAAATTGGAGGCTAAGGATCTATCAGTGTACTGCAACTGACCCTGCATTACTGACGGCAAACGCAATAAATCATCGCAAGACTTGGCCTGTGAATTCTACGGCTATTTGTTTGTACTGGTGTGCGGCTGATATTATTTACAGTGTGACAATTTGTGGATTAGCCCAGAAAAATATTAAATTTTGTTTGGCATTTGTGATCCTGTTTGTGAAATCCAGACTTGTGCATGCATGATTTGAAAGCTACTGCACAGCAAAGGAGTAAGAATGGATCTAATACCAACTTTTGTTATATTAATAATTCAATTAGTCAATACATACTGCCTTTTTGTACAACATTTTATGCCTTTTTTACATTTCAATCCATTGTTACTCTTCTGTTTGATTGAAACGTTCCATTCCAAAGCTTTTCCCATATTATCCAGGTCTCTTCTGCCAAGTACCATCAACCCAAATGATGTGAACACTGCGCTCATTATTTATCCCCGCTGCCTGCTGATTCTCACTACCACTGCGGTGGACAGATGGTCAAAAATACTGACCAGCTATTTCCTGGTCACCTGAGCAGCGAAGGCGGCTCGCTTTGAGCTGGCTTCCTGCCTGCATGCCTGGGTCCTGGGAAGGGTCAACGTGAGCCAGCATGTGAATGGAGCCGTACTGCCGTATTTGTTATTACAGCAAAGTCCTCTGGTGGAGAATAGGCCACCGAGATCTTGTTGTGAATGATAAATGTACATTTGCAAAGTCCAATAGGAGTTTAAAGTTACATAACTGGCTTGACAGTGCCACCAAAGCTGGCGATTCCAAGCAACTGATAAAAGCGGAGATGTTTATGAGCGATTAAGGAATAAAACATTCCGGTTGGTGTTTAAGGAATTGCATTGTTAATTTGATCCTGACGGATAAACAACAAACGTTGGAAACCACCCAGAGCTTTTACTCGCCCAGAAACAAGACCCTTTTTCGAGCAGATGTTTTACAGAAGTCTCTGGGAGATAAGGTTTGAATTATGAAGGGAAATATTTATCCGAGCGCAGGAATATTACTCTTCCCTGTCATTCGGCCACACATTCGCACAGGCGGGACACAATATCTGGTGGAAGTGTGGGAGTTAACCTCATTTGTTGCCACGGGTGATAAAACCAACCTAAGATCAGGCAGTCAGATATACACGCACCTCTGTCCACCTACCCCGTATATAACTGTATATATTTTATAAATTGCATTATATAATCACTGCAGGGACATTGCAGCACGGACTTCAGTCAGTTAAAAAAACATTATCGTGGTTTAGGATTGGATGCTATTATTTTATTCAGACTCCAGAGTTATGCCTTTTGTACTTATAGATCATAAAGCATGCAGTTCTTGTATATTGAATAATAATCTTTTGGGGGAATCACTTGATAAGCTGTAAAGTTTACCACTTAGCTGTCAGCGACTGATGACATACGATGATAAAATGCTTGAAAACTCCAGTGTTCCATTTCAGCACATCAAGACAGATCCTTCAAGATGTAGTTTTCGGTCTAAATAAAGCATAAAATGTCACATGCATATTTGACATTAATGAAATATCCCATTATCCAGGGCTTCCGAGACAAATTTAAGAAAATCATTAGGAGACGCATTAACACAGATCAAGCTACTCGACTTACCAGAGAAAAAACACACATTTTATCCACCCAGCCATAAGATTAATGGTTTTATAAACATGATTAATGAGCGTTATTTGTGCAGACAGTCCTTGAGTGACATGTTACAGGTGTAAGGTAACCCACAACAGCCTTCTCTTAACAGAGACCTAACAGCTGTCCGCTCGTACCGAACAGCCTTCTCCATCAGAGGCCGGACGCCATGAGCGGGAGCCAAAACCTTTTGACTGTGATGATAAACATTTTCCAGGCACACAAGGAAAGTTTTTGTTCACGTCCAAATCACGGAGCATTCACGGTCCTTAGCGTTCCCAATGGAGCAGCCGAACTGAGCAAACAGTTAAGCTGTCATCCAGCGATCAGACACAGCAGCCCACCAGACGTTTGGAGAGCAGTTGGCTGGATCCACAAAACAAAGAAATCAAAGGGACGGCCGGCAACTGGAATCGGGATTCATGTGTCAGGAACGTCCGTGAGATGACAGAACATGTCAGTAGTTTAAACTCCTCAGGTTTCTTGATACTTACCTCTTTATTTATCCCTGGCCTTGTTTGGTTACTAATGAAAGGTGATTAACTCAAGGAAATAAACTTAAACTTTTCACTCGCATTTATTTATTTAGTTGACTAACAGTGTCTATCATCTGATAAAGATCACAGGAGAATTCTCTCCTCTTTAAAGTTTGTTTTTATAAACAAATGACATTTTTGCCTCATCTCAAATTATGTATTCTGTTTGAGAACAATCTGGTAGAAATGACTTTTGAAATATGAATATTGTTTTGGTGAGGATAATTTCATAGCTAGCATTTTATGTACAAAACAATGTTAATCATTTTGAATAATGTAAAATATTTTGCTCTAAAATGAGATGTGTTGTTACCATAAAATTGTGATAAAATGTGCTTTCTGTGTGAACGCAAACACCTCCTGGAATTGATCCGGGGATCGCTTCCGGGACGGGAACCTAGTAACATTACCTTAACAGTTCGAAACACGTCCTGCAAAAAATGACTTTCTTTCTTAGTATTTTTTAAAATCTTAAATCAAGATGTATTTTCTTGATGAGCAAAATTACCTTAGAAAATAAGTCTAGTTTTTAGACAAAAATTATCAAATTTAAGTGCATTTGTGCTTAAAACAAGCAAAATAATCTGAAAATGGGATAAGAAAAAAAATCTTGAAATAAGTTAACTTTTTTCTTGAACACTAAATTCAAGAAAAAATTCCTCATTGGTAGATTTTTTTTGCTTGTTTTAAGCACAAATGCACTTAAATTTGATAATTTTTGTCTAAAAACTAGACTTATTTTCTTAGGTCAATCTCCTCATCAAGAAAATACATCTTGATTTAAGAATTATTTTGATGTACTTAAAACAAGACAAAAATACTAAGTAAGAAAGTCATTTTTTTGCAGTGCAATGTTGTAAGGGGTGTGTCATAGTGAGTATGTCATCGCAACAATGTAGTAATCTGTCAGCTCTCAGACACAGGGATTTTAAATGCAGATCACCAGGAATAAAATGTCTACAAACTGGAGAGAATCAGGGATTAGGGAGCTGCTCATCTGAAGCTGAGATTGAAAAATGTACAGGCGTGGTTTAACGGACAAGTTCGGTATTTTAGACTTAAAGCCCTGTTTTCAGATAGTTTATGGTGAAATAGAATGGTTTTGACTGAAATTTCGACATTTTCGGCTGCCCTGAGAATTTTCGCATGTTTGTGTTTCAGCTCAGACCTCTACAATGGGTTTAATGGTGCACTGGAACAATCCTTCCTAAAATGCATTAAACTTTCGTTTACAAAGACGTGAAACTCACCGAGTGGTCAGGGGTGTTCACTGGTATGCTCACACAAAAATCGCTGCAAAAGACGCATTCCAACAGGTTTTATCGTAGTTTTTACCAACTCCATTGACTTGTATTAGATGTGCTGTGAGGTACGGTATTACTCCGCGCCGGGAACTTTGTTTCTATTCTTGCAATTGGCAAAGGCGGATTAGCGCCACCACCTGGGCTGGAGTGTTTATTATTCAAGCTCTAAGCGGAAGAATGTACGGGTGTGAGGCGTTTGGGAAAATAGGTCCACAAGTTAACAACGAATGCTAAAACAGCTGTTGGAAAGCATCTTTTGCAGCGATTTTTGTGTGAGGATATCAGTGAACACCCCTGACCACTCGGTGAGTTTCACGTCTTTGTAAACGAAAGTTTAATGCATTTTAGGAAGGATTGTTCCAGTGCACCATTAAACCCATTGTAGAGGTCTGAGCTGAAACACAAACACGCGAAAATTCTCAGGGCAGCCGAAAATGTCGAAATTTCAGTCAAAACCATTCTATTTCACCATAAACTATCTGAAAACAGGGCTTTAAGTCTAAAATACCGAACTTGTCCTTTAATGCAGGGGTTCCCAACTTTTTGCAACTTATGGACCATGCGAAGACCACCTTTTTAAACTGGATAGTATCAACGCCAAATAACAGAAAAACAATGCATTGTGACATGCCTTTTGCATTACTAAAGTTACACCTGGTGGTACCCCTGTAGATGAACGAGGAATGTCATTGCTTCCAATGTAAAAACCAAACCACATGGAGATTTTGAGCAGACATTTTTTCAGATTTCTTCCAGTTATTTGGGGTTAGGAATAACCAAAAATTATAATAACCAAATAATTTTCTTTGAACATAAAGCAGTGTAATTGTCCACGTTTGTGTACAACAGGTTCCAGTTACACAGAATTAAGTATTATGGTGTAAACATCAAAAAATGTGATGCTGCTACCCAGTCTCACAAGGTTTCGTGATATAGTCACGTATTTTTTTTTATTCTTTTTTGTGATATCTCCGCTTTTATCAGAGGACCAGATACAACTTTTGATTTTAAAAATGTATTAGTAAATGTTGAAATAAACATGAACCAATTGAATTTTAATGTAAATTGCATTTGATAAGTACTGTAGCAAAGTAAATTCAAATGCTTAACAAAAACAAAAAAGTTAAAATTCAATAGGCTTTATGCCCAGCTGCACTACTTCCTGAACTTCAGCCAGCTCCTTGTTTCCTGTCTGCCATTATTGGACAAACTGATTAATCCAGGTGTGTCTGATTATTGTTGTTGAGACTACTGAGGTCAGGCACACCTGGATTAATCAGTTTGTCCAATAATGGCAGACAGGAAACAAGGAGCTGGCTGAAGTTCAGAAAGTAGTGCAGCTGGGCATAAAGCCTATTAAAAGAAATCAACAGTGGTTGAAGTATCCACCCCAAAATATAACCAAGTTGTCATGTCTACATGCTTTGTGTCCAGTAAGATGTAAAGTCCATTATCCACAGGGGCAGTGTGTTCCCGAGGGCTCTGTGTGTCTTGCTCAAGGGCACACTGGTGATAGAGCAGGACTGTAATCTCAGTAACTCTCCGGTTCATGGATCACTTACAACAGAACAGGCAACCTTTGTGTAAGCGGTCGCGTTCCTGTACCATCAGACCGCCAGCAGGGAAACATTTCAAGCCACTGGCATTCCACTGTGGTCTCCTGTCTGTGCCATAACTTCACCTGCGCTGAGATGCTCTGATCAGTCTTGAGCCATCTGGCCATAAAGAGCAACAGCAAGGTTTCAAAACCCCAGAACATGAGCCAAATAATGAAGACCGTTGTTTTCTTTGAAAAACACTTTGAAAAGTAAATGAGTATTCACTTCAGGCCCGAAGCAAACAGCAGGACAGAGAAAAGTAACGGCCCTGCTCTCCTCTATGAGCTGCAGTATGGGTCGATATATATCCCAGAGTACAATAAAAAATATTTTAGTTTAAATGACTTAGTATATACACTATGTTAGTGGAACAGTCCACCAGAAGTAACCTGAGGTTAAATGTTCTATTCAAGAGCACAATGGTGATAAATCAATCCTTATGAGGTTTCAACCTACAACCTCCCTGAGATTTTAAATCACTGAGCTATACACCACCCACCCAAACCCTATTTTATGCCACTTCCCAACCAGAAAAATTTGATTGGGCTGTTGGTTAAAAATCACTGTGGTAACATTCGGTTGGTTTGCTGTAAATTATTTATAAAATAGTTCATCTTCAATGTTAGAACATAACAGAAAGCAGGTGTGGACAGTAATTATGCTCAATGACTTTGAGGTAACAGTAAAGCCCACAATCCACCCACTCCATTTAATGAAAACCCCAAAACAAACTGCACCCATAACCACCCAGTACACCCCACTCCACCCATACTATAATGTCAAAATCTCATTGGATGTTTCTTTCTGTTTTGGTCTGTTGGTACAAAACCACAAAATCATAGGAGATTTCCCCATGTTGACCAACAAATACAATTCTGTTAAAAACATAGAGTTGCTTGCCCATGAGTCTTTTACAGATGCTAGGGTGTCTAGGGCGTTTGCCAGGGTATTGCTGTGGGGTTGCCATGGTGTTTTGGGTCTTTGCTGAGTATTGCTATTGGGTTATGGGGTTTTGGGTGGTTGCCAGGGTACTTAATGCTGTGCGTTTTCTACAGTGTTCTGGGTGCTTACTATGCTATGGTGTTTTTGGTGCTTACCAGGGTATTGCTTTGGGGTTACTATGGTGTTCTGGGTGGTTACCAGGGTTTTTCTGTAGGGTTGCTATGGTGTTCTGGGTGGTTACCCGGGTATTGCTATGGGGTTGCTTTTGTGTTTTGGTTGGTAACCAGGGTAATACTGTGGGGTTGCTATTGTGTTTTGGGTGGTTGCCAGGGTAATGCTGTGGGTTTGCTACAGTATTTTTGGTGGATGCAATGGCATTGCGGTAGAGTTTCTATGGTATTCTTGGTGGTTACCAGGGTATTGCTGTGGGGTTGCTATGGTGTTTTTAGGTGGTTGCCTGGGTATTACTTCAGGGTTGCTATGTTGTTCTGGGTGGTTGCCAGGGTATTGCTGGGGGGTTGCTAGGGTATTGCAGCGGGGTTGCTATGGTGTTCTGGGTGATTGCTAGGGTATTGATGTGTGGTTGCTATGATGTTTTGGGTGGTTGCCATAATATTGCTGTGTGTATGCTATGGTGTTTTGGGTGGTGCCTGGGTATTGCTCCAGGGTTGTTATGTTGTTTTGGGTGGTTGTCAGGGTATATTGTTATGGGGTTGCTAAGGTATTCTGGTGTTTATCAGGGTATTGCTGTATGGTTGCTATGGTGTTCTAGGTGGTTGCCAGGGTATTGATGCATGGTTGCTATGGTGTTTGGCTGGTTGCCATGGTATTGCTATGGGGTTGCTATGGTGTTTTGGGAGGTTGACAGGTTATTGATGTTAAGTTGGTATGGCGTTTTGGGTTTTTCCAAGGGTATTGCTGTGGGGTTGCTGTGGTGTTTTGGGTGGTTTCCAAGGGAATTGCTGTAGGGTTGCTATGGTGTTCTGGGTGGTTGCCAGGCTATTGCTGTGGGGTTGGTATGGTATCGCTGTGGAGTTGCCACGGTATCGCTGCGGGGTTGCTATAGTGTTCTGGGTGATTGCTATGGTATTGATGCATGGTTGCCATGTGGTTGGCTGGTTGACATGGTATTGCTATGGGGTTGCTATGGTGTTTTGGGAGGTTGACAGGGTATTGATGTGGTGTTGCTTTGGTGTTTTTCCAAGGGTATCGCTGTGGGGCTTTGGTCTTTTGGGTGGATGCTTTAAATTTGTTACGTTTATTATTTTATTTTGTCATCAACAAATTACAACAAAATAAAACAAAAAGGATTGTACTGTTTGAGCGATCATTAATTCCCATAGCACAAAAGGTGTGAAGTGAATAATTTCAATACTTTGTGTTCAGAGTTTTTTATTCATAAGGAATAGCAATGCTTAATTTAATGTTACCCCTAGCAAAATAACATCCATAATAAATAGGTAACCAAATAAGGATGAAACATAAACAGAATAAAAGAGTGTTTGATTGATTCAAAATCTAAAATACAGCCTCTAGAGTTAGCGTTAAAAAATTGGAGGGTTTAAAGAAACGGATTAAAGAAAATAAGATGATGTGACTAAACTACATTTAGGCCAAATTCAAACAGTAAATTCCTTACTGATAAGTCGCACACTGATGTCTGATGGCAATCTGTCTCGAATAGATCTAAATGACGTGAATGCATGGCTGCAGGATGCCTAGAGCCCAAACATAGCTGCTGATGATTCAGGCTTAAGCTGTACACCCAGACCTGAATGTGCGTTGAACCACTGAGCAATGAAACTATGTATGTGTGTGACCAGTCAGTCTGGTGGCACTTAGACAGTGTTATGATGTACTACTAGTTTTAACCAGATGGTGGTGTGCTTCACAAATATAAACTTCATCCTTGCAATCTGCATCACATCCTTCCTAATTTATTAAAAAATCTGCAAATAATAAGTCCCAGAGAAAGAAGGAGCATGCGATGAAGCCATATTTAATAATGTATACTTCCACCCCTCCACATTTCTCCAGCACTGACATAGTGGTGACTAGTGAGGGTTCTTGAAAGTCTCTGTTCCCTTTACATCCCCCAAACATACTCACGCTCGTGAACACTGAAATAAACATGCATTTAAATGTTTAATGTCCCTTAAAATATGACGCCTGATGCCATGAATGTGAATCAATACACCCCTTTTACCCCGGGAAAGTTTGTAAAGGCTTGCATGAAGCTTTGTCTCAGATAAATTAGAGGCATATGGTGACTGTATTTGACTGATGTGTTGGAGAGGATTGTACAAAAAAAACAAAAAACAAAATCATACCAGATGAGCTTTTATTCATATGAAACCTGCTTACTGAACGCTTGAGTAAAGAAACAAAACAGCAGAGAGAAATGTTTTGTCATATTTATCATAAGCAGCTTGCTTGTTTTTGATTTTGTCTGATTAGATAAAAAGATCAGTTTTCGTGTTACTCTGATTCTGCAGTTTGTCCGTATTTTGTCTTTATGTTGGTCTGTCTGTATTGAGATTATCAAATAAAAAATAGCACTAGCTCAAGTCATAAAAAATCTAAAAAGACAATTTTTATTACTCATTGACAATCTTTCAATAAATACTTTTTGCAGTAAATGTTGTGTTAAATGTTAAAGCAATGCTGTTCAGGTCTTTGATGTCGAAGTGGAGTGATTTCTGCACCATTAGCATCCATCCCCAAACGCTCCCCTGTCCTTATTGGTTGGATTAAAGAAAGCCCCACCCTAAACCCTTGCTATTGGTTGAGCCATTGTTGCTGTGTCGGGCAGGTCAGGAGCCTTAAACAGAATAATGTTTTGATAATTCACACTTTTGGGAGGTAAAGCAACCTAATGACGTACTTATATAATCTATGCTTTTAATCTGTAGATAAAATCAAAGTTGTGCCCCATGTGTAATATAAACATGAGTAATATTAATTAAAGGTCATTTTATAGTATTTTTATAATATTTACAAGGTAAAATGGGGCATTTTGTCACAGACAGCCTGTCACGGAGGATAATTTGGATTGTGTGAGCCTTTACAGACAAAAGAAAAGCAAATGTGTGTGTGTGTAACTCTATTTGTGTGGCTCAGAGCACACCTGGCAAAACATGTTTCTAATAATGAAATGAATTTTGCATCATAAGCTCCATATGCAGATGCACAATTATGTGCTGGTAGATTTTATGTCATAAATTGGCTCAGCTGGAAGCCCAATACACACAATAATCCACTATCAACATCACCAGTATAAACTACTGCATACAGCACACACACGTAAGCATGCAGACATGTATAAATCATATTTTTTACTTTATAATAATTCTCTTTATAACATAAATAAAGATCATAAAAAACTTGCAATGCATTCATAAAAAAAGAATTGAATACAAAATATTAATTTGATTCTTACTTATAAATCTTAATCTTTATGTTTGTTTTTATGCACCCACACACACGCACTGCAGTGCACAAATACTTTGTGTGTAAAGCCCTTCAGTCTGGCACTGATGAGATACTTCATTATCTTTCTCCTCCATCACGTCTAAATCTTGACTACCAACAAATGAATAAAACACAAAATTAAAGCTGACAAACAATGTGCAAATCAAACAGTAAAATGCCATCATTATGATAACTGACCGTCACATGTTTATTTAACAGTTTTGAAGGAATGCTATAACTTTGTTAAACGCCTCCATTTGTCTTCACGCTTGTAATCTGCATGTCATATTTTCGATGAAAAACTCAAAATATTCATGGCAACAATTACAATGGCACAAAGACGCCATATGAAGCCATTAGTTCCACTGATAAAAAGAGGACAGTAAATTTCTCAGATTGCAGGATTCAAGCTGAGATATTAATGTAGTGTTTCACTGATCATTTCCGCTGAAATTAATCTATGTGAGAACCCAACAAAGGATAATATTCATATTAAAATCACACTGTACAGACTTACAGTAATAAAACGGATACAACCGTTCATTTTTATGGTCCTCAACATCCATAATATTTTGTCTGTCTGTTTATGTCTCTGCATGTCTGTCTGTCTTGCTGTCTGCCCATCTGTCTTTTGCTGTTTTATGCTTTGGATAAAATTAAGTTTTCTAATAGGACCCCATTTTTAAATATCATATTTTGGATTTTAAAGAAGAAAAAAAAAAACTTCACAAAACGGAAAAATAAAAACAACTACCCCCCCAAAAAGAAAACATACAAAAATATATTTTTTTGCAAATAAGCTGCATTAAACAGCGCAATGATTGCCAATCTAAATCTGCACCTGCTGGTAACCGCAACCCTATCAAATGAATGCCTTGGAATGACGGAAATGTGGAGGTACGTTTAACCTCTGCCATGATAAAAGGCCATCATTTCTGTTAGAATTAACAGTAGCTTTTCTTTGGTCCGCCGATGAATATTCGCAGGTGATGAAATGCCGCTGGGAGCACAAAGGTCTGGAGATGTTCAAAGCCGGGGCTGCCGATGTGTATCTACATGTTGGTTCTAATAATCACCATCTCGCATGCTGTGTGCTTGTAATCCAGCTAATTAAAACCCGCTGACAGTTCACACGAACCTCATTGTTGTTGACCACCGAATCTTCGGCCGCTATGAGTGAATGTGGCACGCATGTTACTTCATTCCCAGTCTATGTATTTCTATAAGTGTTTTAAACAGGCATTTACCCTGTCAATCAGAATTAGCACGACGTGCAAATTAACACAAACTGCCAAAAGTGTTGCTATCCAGACACAATAGTCTGCACAGCGGCAAACTCGCTAGCTGGGGAACACGCACAAGGCAATCTATTCCCGCTGGCCAATCAGATGTGGCAACCAAGAGATGAAACCAGCGCTTTACCTCGAGCCCGCCCGAGGCGAGTCATTAGGGGGGAGGAATTTGATGCCCCGTACCGGTGCTCGGAGCTCTCAGATACAGAAAAGTTAAAACTCATCACTATTTCACCCTCCAAAATCAGCGTGTCCTTCAACACGTCAATGGTAAAGACCTGCAAAAGTCTTGGATGCGCTGAATGCCGAAGCCTTTAGATGTCACTCTGCAAGTGAAAATGAAGACACGCTTACACAAAATGAATGCAAGTTTTTTTACCACACGCCTGAACTTCTGTATTGGCTAACAGGGTTTGGGTGCTCACGGCCTGTTAGAAAGCTCCATTTTTGTTTGCATATAAAATACCCAAATTGTGAAAGAGTTAGTTGTCAACAATGGCCTATTGGTGAGCACACCATACATCGAGCTATGAACGTTCAAAATTAAAACTATGCCGAAGCATAGCTATGATTTATTCGTACAAGGATAACAAAAGAAAGCATAAGACAAGGAAAAGGCACCCGGTGACCTGAACAGAGCGTTTCGAAACACTGTGTATGTGTATGTATGTTCTTAACCACTTCCAGATGCGCCGTGTTCTGGACACATGCATATTTCGGCTGCAGGAAATGAATGCGGTTTTGTTTGAATGGCTTCTTTTCAGAAAAGATATTTGTAGATGGCTAGATTTAAAAGAACATTTTTCCATGCATGACTTTACAGCCTCAGACTAAAGCGAGATAACATCAGCACCCAAACACGCAGCTTCACGTCACTCTCTGGTGCGCTTGTGCTTCTGCTGCGCACATCAGGAAAGCAGCAGGAGATCGCAGCCGTGCGGCCAAAGTTGCGAAACTCCAAAAAAGCATTTTTTTTTATGAACGCTAGTTGAACGGTGTGTGTGTGGGATGATTTAAAGACCCCTGGATGCCAGATTCAAACATTTCGGTCGTCAGTCTCACTCAAATGCAGATGTTAAATCGTTTCTCAGTATGTTTTAAGGAGGAGAGTTCACGTTTTATAGTATGAGAACTCTTCATAACAATCCACCTCCAACAACCTATAGGAACAGAGCACTGCATCTTCTGCAATAAAGTGTCAGGTTTTGTCTCCAGAGATGTGCTGTCATTAGATATTCCTGGTACGTTTCTAAGAAAAGCAAATGCGTATTGAGGCTCGGCGGAAAGCAATACTGACGTTTTTGTCTCAGTAATAATCAACTTGATAGGATTAGGTGAGATAGCAGAAACCACAGATGTTTTACTACAAAGATGAAGGTTTGTGAAGCGGATATGAAACATCGTATTTTGCTTTTCTGAGAATGAGCGAAACAGACGAGGTAAAACAAGGAGCCGGCGGTGTGCGGCATCTGTGTTGCCTGGGATCTCCATGCCCGGGGAAGATCATTAACACCAGGTCCCATTCTCTCTAGGATTCTGCCAGGGCAATTTCCAAAAAAACAAAAGCAGTTAGGCTTGTTCATGGCAATGTTTAGCGTGTGCACGCGTTTGAATAAGAGAGGAATGCGGCAGCCAGAAATAAAATAATGGGTGGGGAGTGAGTGTATGCATTAAAATGAAGATAGGAGGTCCATGTTTCTGGTTTTATCTGACCTAGTTTACAAGTTTGGAAGTGTGTGTGTGTGGGGGGGGGGGGTACAGAGAAAAAAAAGAGGGAGAGACAGACAGAGGGAGCTGGGTTTGAAATCCAGTGGTCAAACAGTAACACTTCCAGATGACCTTGGCCCAACCATAACCATCTGCCACCTCCATTGTTCAGAGTAAGACTGTAATGCATGTCACTTTACAGTAAACACATGCTGAAGATGCAAGCAAATACATACAGATACATCCAATAGAAACAAAGCTGTAGTACACAATATATGTTTTGATATTATTGTGCATGTCTCTTTAATATATCTGGTCAATTTTGGTGATTCTGAGAAATTCTGCAGAGTACATAATACAGAAAATAATATTTCATTATGCACAAATTATTTAAACATTTAAAAGGTCATTGAACAACAATGAAAAATATTATAAAAAATATTAGTGCAGATCAGCTGAAGAACATTAGCCTAAACAAGCTTCTGCTACAAATTCGAGTCAATATATTGGTGACATTTCAGTACTTGACAAACGGATAGCGAAGTAGCACTTAAGAGCGATCGTTTTACGTGCATCTTTGGGAAACGCACGTAAATGAACAATGAATGTTAGGTAAGTAGCTCGTAGAAAGTGCTCTTAAGTGCTAAGTTCAATCGTTATCTGGAAACCCAGCCCTGAACATTTAAAAAAATGAAACTGGAAGTAAAGTTCCGACCAGACGGTTAATTGCGTCACCACATGTGCGTCCGATGAAACCGTCTATAGTAAGCATGTGTTTTTGTTTATTTAATCAGTAGAAAAAACCATGGGTGGTACCGAGCCAAGGTGACATTGGAGTAAAAAAAATCTAAAGTTTAGTTTCATGTGCTCACGCAAAACCTTCATGTGCAGAATTTTAGTTTCGCGTGAAACTATCGTGCGCGCACGTGAAACTTTCGCACGTGATAGTTTCAGAGCATGCGATAGTTTCACGTGAGAATGCGAAACTAAACTTTAAAAAAAAATTCTGCACATAAAGGTTTCGCGTGAGCACATGAAACTAAACTTTATTCAATTTTTGCTCCATGTCCCCTTTGGGGCTCCGTAGTGTGGCGATCACATAAGCAGACAAATATTAATTATTTTAGTAAATTTATTTTCTGATTTGCACCTATATCTCCACAAAGATAAAAAAACTGTGCTGTGATAAAAAAATCATGTGGGATGCTCCATTCAGCGTGCAGTCAAACACCAGGTTTTGGCCAGTAATAAACAAAAACTAATTGGTGAACCTTTAAAGAATACATTTACTTCCCTTAAATTGCTATTGTTTGAACTGTATTTCAAGTCTCGCACTGCACTAAAATAAACCTACTGTATTACCTCAAAGGCATTTTGAAAACAATCTTTTTCACATTAAGAAAGTTCATCTTAAACATTGTAACAATATAAACGGCTTTTCAAATATTTTAACTATTGAACTATATATTTACCTCAAGCTGAAATGTTAATCTGACCATATATTATTGGAAAAACTGACCAAACCTTTCTCAACCAGAATCACAGTTATAATTCTGGAAGTTATAAAATATCTGAATATAGACTTATGTCACATAACTGTTTAATGCATATTCTCCTTACTGTTGTCTTCAAATTAATGAAATGTATACAGACAATTATGCTCTTAGAAAACATTTTCTTACCACAAGTCACTAAAGTGCACTCCTGTTTAAACTTCAGCAGGTGAGTTAGTTCATCTTTAAAGGGGACATATCATGAAAATCTACCTTTTCAATGTTTAAGTGCTATAATTGGGTCCCCAGTGCTTGTATCAACCATGAAATCGTAAAAAAGATCAACCCAGAAAACTAAGTTTTGGTTAACCATTCTCTGCAAGCATGTGAAAAATAGGCCATTGAAATTTGGCCCCCACTGTGATGTCAGAAGGGGATAATACCCTCCCTTAATCTGCATGATCCAACCACGGCACTGCCATTTAGTGCAGAGATCAACTCATTTGCATATAAAAGGACACACCCAAAAAAGCACATTTTTGCTCACATCCACAAAGTGGCATTTTTTAACATGCTATAATAAATTATCTTTATGGTATTTTGAGCTAAAACTTCACAAATGTAGTCTGGGGACACCAAATATTTATTTTACAAACAAAAAAGGTCTTGAAATGTCCCCTTTTAAGATGAACTAACTTAAACTTAGAGTGTGTGATGTCTACAGACCCCGAACCCAAATATTGAACAGATCATGCACATGATGTTTCTATTGTGGCATGTTAAGGAGAGGTTTGCTACTTTTTAAACAATCTCATTTACTATTTTTAAGAGGCAACAAAATGTGAAAACAAAATCCCACAGAATTGCATTGAAAGATAAAGAAGCCACATCCTGAGCAAAATATTGTGTTGAGACCTAAGGATGAGTTTTTTGACTCGGGCCAGTAAGCAACCACCCAGAACAACCGCAATACAATGATACCACAAACAAGACCCACTTGGTTTACTTAGGAAATATACAAATCGAGCTGTAATTATAGTTCTAGCAGCAGGTAACCGTATCTTCCATATCTCCCTTAAGCGACCAGCATATCTCACCACAAAGTTTGAGCACCTGATGGTCTTCACGTTCCAGGTTCACACAAAGGATGCAGGAGTTTTCTCAGCCATCATAACAGGTTAATTATCTACCGCTCTTCACAAGCGCATGAGATCCAGCTGGACTCTGCATTCCAGAGCTGAGATAAGAACCCAAGGATCAGGCGCCTTATTAGTGTCGTAATCCTTTAAATGAAGCCTCCTGACATTTCAGGCTGCAGCTTTACACCAACATCCTCAGTTCATAAATCTTAGCGATCTCTCCACACGAGCGCAATTCTGATTTTAAGGCCAGAGATTTAGCAGAAAACTCTGAGCTAAAATGATGGCCAAATACCGATGTGCCATTCAAGAGAGCAGGAGGGTACCTGTGATGGGCGTCAGGAATGAATCATTGTACATGTTATATTGGACTGCATTGTTTTAAAATGCATAATATAATATATTACACCATCGGCATAATATTATAATTATAATATGGCTTTAGATTTGTGTTAGGCTGTGGCCCCTCTAACCAAGGAAACCTTGTGGTCTCTTCTATAAAACTAATGTTCAATAAATATTTGTACTTAGTTTTAATATAAATGTACATGCTTTACTAAATTATTACAAATAATCATAATAATAATAACAATAATGACAATGACAATGACAACAACAATTATTACTACTACTACTACTACTATTACTATTATTAATAGGGCTGGGAAAAGATTAATTACTATTTTTTTGCATAATATATCTGTGTGTACTGTGTGTAATTATTGTGTATATTTAACCACACACACATACATATATTCATGTCAGATTTTTTGTTAATATACCATTTTTTTATTTATATATAATATAGAATATATAAAACATAAATATATATACACATGTAAATGTTTGTTAAATACATACATGAGTGTGTGTGTTTTTATATGTACTTAATAATTACACACAGCACACACTTATATATTATGCCAAAAATCACTTTTATTTTGTATGCGATTAATCGTGATTAATCTTTTCCCAGCCCTAATAATAATAATAATAATAATAATAATAATAATAATAATAATAATAATACTAATACTATTCATAGTATTATTATTATTATTATTATTATTATTAATAATAATAGTAAAAGTAGTAGTAGTAGTAATAATAATAATAATAATATGAATATTATTATTAGTATTGTTATTATCGTTATTATTATAAATAATAGTAATAGTAGTAGTAATAATAATAATAATAATAATAATAATACCGATAATAATAATAATAATATTAATATTACTATTCATAGTATTATTATTATTATTATTATTATTATTATTACTACTGTTATTATTATCATTATTATTATTATTACTACTACTGCTATTAATATTACTATTATTTATAATAATAACGATAATAATAATAATAATATTCATATTATTATTATTATCGTTATTATTATAAATAATAGTAATAGTAGTAATAATAATAATAATAATAATAATACCGATAATAATAATAATAATATTAATATTACTATTCATAGTATTATTATTATTATTATTATTATTATTATTACTGTTATTATTATTATTATTATTATTATTACTACTATTATTAATATTACTATTACTATTTCTATTATTATTATTACTCAGTGATGTAGTAATAAAGGTTGTGGTAATTTTAAGACAGTTGTTTTTATTAATAAAAATTATAATAAAATTGTTTCATGCGATTGAATGAATGTACATACAGATGTGCATACTGTATAGTAAACTATTTTACAGTGGCTTCAAACATAGTTCATCCAATCAGAAATAAGACCACAAATTAACCAAAAACTTAAATTTTACAAAGACAGTAAATAACAATTTAGTTCTATAGCATAGCTTTTGACTATTTCAATGCTACAGTAATAGTGCGATCAGCACTGAAACCTTGCAGACCTTTCACATTTCTATAAATACTACTGAACCCATTAAGTAGTTTATCATATATTTCTCTCCCTACAATTTCCCAACAGCCCATGTCTATTTTTCTTGCCATCTGAAAATGATATAAGAGGGCAGAGCATTGTTGACCTCAGCTCTGACTATGGGAAATTGCAGTGACCTTGTAGTTCTTATGAGGGGAAACAACCTGGCACATACCAAACAGGATGAGGGTTTGAGCTCGAATCCTAGGAGAAAAACCTTCCCTGCTTTCATTTATGCACGGAAAGAGCACCTCACCGATCAGGTTACACCCCTGTCAGCTCATGACACACACACACATACACACACAAACACACACATACACTGGTACGGCTGGTACTTATGTTTATATAGAGCTGCTGCTGCTGCCGCTGTGATAGACGTGACACTGTAACATCAAACAGACGAAGGATAATAATGAGAAAGTGCTTTGAAGAAATAGTGGAGGCGTTCCAATACGTACAGACCTGTGGGAGTCTGAATATTCAACCCGAGGAGCGCACACACACATCTCCGGGTCACACACAAACACGACCCCTGACACGCCATTTATAACCCGCTTAACCGGGCCTCCGTCAAAATAAAGAAGAAAGTGAGAATGGTAATGAGATCGCATTCTCAATGGTCACCTTTCAGAAAAATCTGAAAATTACAGAAACCGCAGCGCTGGATGGTTTATGTTATAACGTTCAACTGTCAGTGTAAGAATTATCAGAAAGTCTCCTGGCAGACAGTTTACATCGATTATTTAGTTTTATTATTATTATCAATGCTGAAGTATGCCATTTATGCCGCACTAATTTCACAGAATGAATGACAAAATATTCCCTTGTCTGCTATTGGTTGCCCCCCCCAAAAAATAGCCCTGCCCCACACTCATGCTACAGTATTGGTTAAGTCAGTCATTGTTGCTATGTTGGGCTGGTTGGGATTTAAAATGTTTTCATAGCACTAGAGAGTCACATGGTTTACTCGTCTCTGTATATTAAACTGGAATAAAAAAAGCATTTCTGTCGAAACAATTACATGTTTTAATAAATGTCACTTTTTATTAAAAAAATAGTGATGTTCATATTATTGCCGTTTTATAAATGTAATAATGTAATATTACTTTATTTGAGTTCTTACATGATTAAAATGATTTAACATCCAATTTCTTTGATGAAACATGAATCTAAAATCGTATAATTTAACGAATTATTGAAACGTAACGCACACATTAAAAAGACTTTTTGGAACATGACACAAGCTGCTGTTTCTTCTAATGAAAATACATTTGATATCTGGCACTAACAATATTAGCAAAACAACAAGAAAAGCACGATTTAAAACCTCAAGCATTGCTGTGATTGAAAATACTATTACAAACGTCAAAGCAAATCTCTTCAGTTTTGCCAGGGGAACTAACAGTGACTGAATTGTTCTGTGCTGTGGCAGGCAATGCATTTTGGTTAAGTGATGTCATGTGGCCCCGCTGTGTCCGTCTGCGAGAGGCGGTCGGAAGCATTTCTCATTTCAACAGCCACTCACTCACAGTTGGGGAGGGACTACATCTCTTTCTCATTTGTGAGATGTAAAGGGGGTCAGGTTGCCAGAAATACCTCAGTCAACAGTGAAACTGCACCCAAGAGCTACACTACGGGCGATATACATATTGTTGTTGTGATATGACTTCACTATTCTGTACCAATATTACAGAACGGCAGTTACAACAAAAGAGCTAAGCAGGAGGTTTTTAGAGCGACATAAACAAATCACACGCTGTTAAGACCCTGGTAATTATTGACAAGTGATTATTTAAATTATTTACTGATTATTAACTCCTGAAATTCCCCAAACTAATTTTTCAATTGCAAAAGGCATTAGGAAAGCATTAGATATTTATTGATTTGCTGAAAATGAACTATTCTTATTTTTATTCTTATCTTTAACTAATACGATGTAAACAATGTAACCAAAAACCCAGAAAATCTCTAAACTCCTATATTTATCCTGCTTAGAAATTAAATATTTAACCTATTTATGACATTTTCAAGTACTTAAAGGGGGGACATAGCATAAAAATTTGACTTTTTCCATGATTAAGTGCTATAATTGGGTGCCCAGTGCTTCTAGAAAACCAAGAAATAATTGACAGCACAATTGAGTTTCAATTGCAACAAACCATCATCATTGCAATCAATTTTTGCATTTAATCCGCTTTTTTGCATTTTAACCCTTTAACTGCCCCCCCCCCCCTTTTTGAGTGTGATATGCACCTTTAAATTACTATAACTCTGGCATTCTTTGGTTTTGAAGCAAAATCTTGGTCTTTAAAGTTTTTCACTGAAGTGTTTGAAGTTGTAAATATTGAATTGAAAAAAAAGATATACCAGTTTAAATGTATTTGAAATAAAAATAATGCAATAGCATATACTCTCTAATCAAACGAAAATGTTTTACTCCCAAAACACCACAACAATAAAGGCACAAGACTGAACCAAATTTCAGATTTAAAAAGTTAAAAACACAAAAAATTTGGTTTCTGTCACACTTTTAGTGGTTTTACCAACGAAGGCCACTAGGTGTCAGTGGTTAGCTGCTTTATCTTGTCACAAATTAATAAATTACTGTCTCTGCATTGTTTTAAATCCAAAAGGTTTTGAAATATAAAAACTACATTCCTAGAGCTTTCCAACGGTATATAGTTCATCAAGATTTTTGAAGATTCAGGGATTTATTTGAAGAATATTGGAATTATTATTATACGAATTCATTTTTACTCCTACAGGGTCAGTGACAATTAACAAAATTACTGTCACTACTAAATTTCTATCATCAAATGGCCTTGAAATATGAAAACTACATTCCCAGAGCTTTCACCAATATATACAGTTTGTCAAGATTATTTCAAGTTTATAGGGTATTAGTGTTATAAATATATAATCATTCATATGTATTCCTATGTTCATATGTATTCCTATTATAAAAACTACATTCCTAGAGCTTTCCAACGAGTTTGTCAAGATTGGCGTAGGCTTGTGAAGTTATTGTTTTAAATATGTAATCCCAAACGTGTGGGACAGTGACAATTATAAGGACACCCCAAAACAGCACATTTTTACTCGCACCTGCAAAGTGGCAATTTTAACATGCTATAATAAATTATGCATGGTGTATTTTGAGCTAAAACTTCACATACGCACTCTGGGGACACCAAAGATTTATTTTACATCTTAAAAAAATCTCATAATATGACCTCTTTAAGGTAAATGGTCTGGTAATACTGCACACATGGTCATTACAGACAAGAAAAAAACTGTCACCAGAACACCAGAAGGGCTTCTCTACATCCAGTGCTTGCTAATTTAGTTAATAATTTACTTTAAATAATATAAAATAAGAATAACAATAGTAAAAGCAAGCACAATAATTAACAGAAATTTTTATTTCATTTGTAAGTCATATTATTATTTAGTGCAACAAATTCTTTCAAAATCCCTAAGTGAACAAAGAATTCCACAGAAACTTTCAGGAATTTGCCTGTCAATCACTAAACTCTGAATTTTTATGGACTTTATGATAATAATAAATAGGATAATGTTTTAAAAGCTAAAAATAACAAATTAACTGTTATCCTAGGCATATCTAAAATAATATATGCAAATTGTGAAGACTTTTTAAAGATTACATTTAAGAGTTAAATTTCCATGTTTTTCCTGGCCACTTTTGCTATTTTTTATTTATTACTATGTGGGACCCTTCTAAATCCACTTTAATTTGATAATTTTACACACTTAAAAATAAAGATATCTCTTTGTTGTACTGTATGGTTCCAGAAAGAACCTTTAACATTCACAGAACCGTAGCAAAACAGGTATAAAAAGGTAAGAAAGAAATGACTTTCTGGTTCATTGGGGAACCAAACATGGTTCATTTATTGCATCGCTGTGCAGAACCCTTTAATTATTAAGCCATTATTTATTAATGTGTACAGCTACCAAATAGTCTTACTCTGTTTTTGTACAATAAATCCATTCAACAGTTTTCCACAGATTTTGCTCCACAATCTGGACAGAAAATATGAGAAAAGCCACAGATTCCTTGTGGGACAAATAATCCCTACATTTGAACTTTAATGGCTACTTTAATGTCACAAATTACGAATCAGTTCTGCTGAATGTCGAAGCTGTGGCTAAAATTTATGTTACAAACCCAACTTACGATGACCAAATGAAATCCAGTTATTAACAGAACACAGACGACTGCTTTAATTTTGCTATTATGATATTTAAAATACACAGCCATGTGGTATCAGCTTGTAAACTTTAATATGTGCTTTTACATCAGCGTATCTCAGTAGCTACTCTTTAGTTGTGCAGTTACAGCTCGATTATGCTGCAATATAGTCTTACACCTTGTAATGTTTGGCAATAAAAGAGACAATAAACAAAGACTGTTAAAAGCCTTTATGGTGAATGACTGCTGCATAATGTGAACAATCGACCACACTAAATGACTGTTTAATTAAATAAAGTGCTTAAATAAGTGTTGCTTCATTTGCACTAGAAATCGTTCCAACTGTTTCAAGGGCCAAAGATTAGGAGTGGCTCGAAATGCAAAACATTGCCAGAAATACAAACAAATTTTCGCAACGGTACAGCCTGCAACGGCACAAACAAGTTTGATGACCAAAAAGGAACTAAATTAACAGAAAAAAGTAAACACGCGGCTAATGATCGTAATTACGCCAGAGTAATATCAGCCCAGAGGCAACGGCGCAAACTTCCTCCGACGGCTTTGTTGGCGCGGCACGTTTCGTCCCGTTTCCAGGCTAATTGAGAGCATTTGCATGTCGGCTCACTAATGAAGGTCTAGATGAGCCAATAGCCTCTACTGTTACACTAATTCAGATAAAAGCCTGACTTCAGCTGCCACTCTGACATCGAGGTGTAGGACATTTCACTTCTCCTCTATCAAAACGACCATTACGGGCTGAGAAACCTAATTAGAACGACAAGATCTAAAATACACCACTCCTCCTATTCACAGCACGCGTTCCTTAATCAGATAGATTGTGGCTAATTGCTTAGAGTTGATATCCACTGCTGGAGTGTTTGTGTGCGAGCTCGCGGCGCAAGTTAAGATCTTACGAGCGGTTAAGGACGGGCTTTTAAAAACGGGAGTTTTTAAGGTAAATGGTCAGGCTCTGTTGTGTTGGGAAGTAGAAGGCATGCATTAGCTTAGCTGCATGGGGAAATAATAATCAGAATATAAAGTTCTGATGAAGTTCTGTTTTGCTTTGCATTTTTTATTTGGGAGGTTTTTCTGTTGCTGGAGGAAGCCAGTGCTGTCCACTGAACAAAGTAACATTAAAGAAGTATTGGATGTGTTTACAATTTTGACTTTTAATTAATATGACAGAGTCGCGCACCTGTATCTAAAATAAAACAGACAGGAGATCAACTGACTGACGTTTGGACTTCTTATTACATTTAGATGACATTCACATTAGGCATTAAGCAGACGCTTTCATACAGAGATTTAAAAGTGAGGAAAGCGTAAAGATTTTCCATTACAGGCAACTTCTTTATATGTTTAAAAAATAAGTAGGCTATAATATAATGTATACAAAATTATATAGATCATGTATAATCATTTATAATACAGAAAATATTATAATATAAAATATAATTATGTAAATTGTATATATTAACATTATCATAAAAAATATAATTATAGCCTAGTATTTGATTATAGTGTGCATGATTATTGCGTACGAGTGGTTTTAGGTTTTCTTGAATTTTTGCATACAATTAGAAGACATTTTGATACAAAAGTTTTTTGTTGAATCACGATTTGTTTGTGAAAACATCCGTACGCACATCTCACGCAAAAATTTGCGCATAAGCATTCTTAGTGAATGAGACCCAATTTGTTTAAAATGTTTTGTTTGTTGAACAAAATTTCAGGACCTGTTAATGATTTTTATATAAATATTTTTTTTTAACTTTACCATAAAACTAAAATTAATAAATTAATTTAAGAACAATCATTTTAAGAACAATAATAAAAATATAATAACAATTATAGACAACCTTAGCTTGCATTTTATTAATTAACTAAAAATTATTAGCTAAATTATTAGCTTATTAATAAAACTTAATGTTTTTTTATTTCTTAGGGGCATTCATAGCTTTGCACCCGTTGACTTTCTTGTTGGCACCTGCCCTCTGCAATGAATTTACATTTGACAGACTTCTACTTGGATGCTGGTATCAAATTCATAAATATAAGTTTTTAAATACAATAAAAATGTGCTTAATTAAATAGCATTTTTTTTCTAGTTTTACACCCGTTGTTTCACCTGACACAGACCTGCCTACCCCATTACATTACATTACAACTGGATTATTTGACATCATGCTGTTTACTGTTTATACTTTCTAACTTCTTAATAATAGGCCCATGACTGCCGTTGTACATTTGAAAATATACAAATTGTTAGACAGAGGTTTTTCTATTATCCTTACATCCCAATAACTACAGAAATTAGTGAAATGTTGATTATAGGAAAGGTTTTGAACTTTCTCTTTTAAAATTATCTTATTTTGAAATGTTTATTATTTAAACACCATTTTAACAGTTGTCTTAAGTTTGAGATACCAAACTTCTAAAATACTAAAAATGTATTTAAACGTAATAGGTGACACGTAATAAATGTAGTACATAATGCCCTCAAACACAAAAATATGCATGTCATGACATCTACTCTAAAAACAAACGAAGCTAAATAGCACTGAAAGTGTTTCTTGGCTCGTAATCATAGTGCCAACCATTTTAGGTGCCATATAGCGCCGATGAAGTCCTGTGTAGCACCTGTGTAGAACCATATAGTGCTATGTAGAACCATATGTGGTGCTATGGTCCCCGTATGGTTCTTCATAGGGTGCTTCACCGGTTCTATATAACACTAAAAATGGTTCCTCTATGATTACGAGCCAAGAACCACTTTTAGTGCTATTTAGCACCGTTTGTTTTTAGAGTGTGGGACTCGATGTTATTGATGTGCCGCCATATTTAAATTTACCATATCTGATTTGTATGTGTCCAAGAAAATGCATCATGATCGCTGAATAAGCTCAAATATTCATTGTTTTCATATTGTTTCACTTTAGAAGACATATTTACCCGCCGGAGCCATTTGGATAACTTTAATGATGGATATACAGGTGTGACCTTTTGGGAGCTTCGCCATGTTGAGTCCCATATGAAGATAATATGATGCCATTTTAAATGTTCAATTATTTGTAGAAAGACAGTTCTGTACATCTGGGATGGAATGAGGGTGAGTGCATTACAGAATTTTCATATTTGGATGAACTATTCCTTTAAGCGTTACCAGTGGCATAAAACTTTTTTCATAACACAGGCCTGGTCTGCGGAGACCACTGACAAGATGATTTGAGCAGCGTGCATTAATTCCACTTAAACAGAGCTGCAATAAAGTAACGGAAAAAGAATTGTGGAAACACATGAGACCCACGCAATCTGGAAAGCCAAAACGAAATCTCATGAACTTCACGACGAGAGGATGCAATAAAGCACTGCCGCAGCCGACCAACAGTCTCAGACAGAGAGAAACGCTCAGCTCCTACAGCGGACAATAAATCAGAGGCAGGCGAATTAAAAAACCAACAGAAGAACAACAAATATGGCGTGTCTTGCTGGTTTTAAGTGTCCATACCTACCCCCTTCACTGCAGGAGGGAAACAGTATAATAACTAAACCTCTATCATCGTCACCTAGAGAAACATTGGGATGGTTTTCAATATGTTTTTTAATTACGCTTGCTTATTTCATCATTAACTTAAAAAAGGGCATGAGTGCCACAAGTGGCAAGGGTCGTGTGGGGATAAATGACAAAGAAAAAGCATTGATGGGAAAAGTCTCACGCTGGGAAGGAGACGGGGATGAAATGAAAGAGCGAGAGATATTAGATGAGAGAAAAGGAGAGAGAGAGGAGAGAGAAAGAGATGAGAGTGTGGTTATATTGGTGGTGGAAAATGATGGCATTAACAGGGATCAGATGGACTCTGGCCTGATGCCGATTACGGATAAAGTGCAGTTTTGTTGAGCTGTCCAGCGCTGATAGGTATGTCATTTTTGAAAGTTATATACGTCAAAAAAATTGGAATTGTGAATCTTAATGCATAACTACACATAGTAGTTATATTAACCGTAGGGAATAATATTTTGTGGCACAGAGCGACATTTTTTTAAGATTCTTCTTGCAGCTCATTTCTTTAAAAATGACAGATACAAAGATCTTGGCTGTCAGACTAAAAAAAAAAAGATTTATAAAAGTTGCTCTGAAGCCATACAGCAGCTTTTTTTAGGTTGTTATTTATTAAAAATCTTTCCTTTTGCTTCTGCTAAAATGCCACGGTTCCATCCAACTAATGTAACGAAAGATGTGACATGCCAATGCTTTGTTCAACCAAAGTCCCATTGAGGAAAGCCTACAAACTTGGCGGGCACGTTTGCAATGCCTCCAGGCAGCTATTTAGATCATACAAAACCAAATCCTATCTACTTAAAAGGGGAAGACTATCTCTAATATCGCTCGCTAAGGTCACATTTAAATGTATTTCAGACCAACAATTAAACCTGACATACATTTTGTGCTAAAACGAATTTGTTTCAGCTAACAAAGACCACACTGTAAAGAACTCCTGCTTTATAAGTCTATAATGACTGACGATTGGCTCTTTTGATTGGAAAGCGGGGATTCTTTTGCTTATATATACTTATTGCACGGCTTGGTGTAATGCTCGATTCTGATTGGCCAGTCGCAACATTTGCAGGTTTGTTATTGCTCGATAACAACCGCACAAAACCAATAACACAAGGTAACCCCAGCCTGATCTCATGAGAATCCGCACATATTTTACGATTCATATAAAAACGATATGCAAAAACGAATGATTATCATTTAAAAAATAACTATAACAAAACCACACCGCTAACCTCAATGTCACGGGGGTCAAGGCAAAAATGTACAAATGTGTATGTACGAATTAATACGAATTAGCCACCTTGTAAAATACCAGCCCAATCTTACAAATTTCGCTATAGTCACGTAATTTTTGATTCTTTTTTCATGATATTATCACAAATTTCTGCGTTTTTTCGTGATAGTATAACGAATTCCTGTTTTCGTGTGATTATCACGTATTGGTTACTCAACTGTTTTGTCCTATTTTTTTTACCATTGTTGCTTCAGTTTATGGTTAGATTTACATAAAATGACATCCCTAACCAAACCCAACTCTAACCCTAACGCCAGGCGACATATAAAAAATAAATCAGAAAAAAATGTATAAACCAATGTATAAAGTGAAATTCCAATGCAAGCACCAAATCTAACCCTAAACCAAAGCGACAATGGTTTAAAAATAGGAAAAAGCAGTTGAGTAACCAATACATGATAATCACACGAAAACAGGAATTTGTTATACGATCATGAAAAAACACGGAAATTCGTGATAATATCACGAAAAAAGAACCGAAAATGTATGTGACAATATCACGAAACCTTGTGAGACTGGGTAGAAAATACATATGAATTGCCATAAGATAGCATTGGTAACCTAGATGCTGCAAATAGTTTTGACAGGTACAGTTTAATATTACAAAAAATTTCATATGAATATGCCTTTTCTAATAACATATATGGCATTATATTTACAAATGATTAAACCAAATAGTGTGTAAGCCCCTGATCAGGACCGGAAAGCGAAGCGTTTGTTTCTGCAATACATTACTCCTACTTATTTCACACCTCATACAAGAGAAACTTAAACCGTTTCTGTTTTTGTCTGTAATTGAGTTGAGTTTGTTTAAGTTCTTGACCACTTTCAACAGCTGCAAAAGGATTTTTCTTGCGTGTATGATTTTTTTGTCTTGTTAGTCTGCACTCTTCTATCATAATGTGCATGCTGTGCATTGCCAGGTGCTTTTCCAGCCGCCCAGCTCACCGCTGTTTAATAGTTCCTATGTTTTGGCAATATGCCCAACATTTTATTTTGACATGCCTAATGTTTTTGCAGGATGATCGATCGTAGTTGGTATTGCGCCGAGATATAACTGCAGCAGCATTACAATTCAAAGGTAACAGCTAAAAAAGCAAACAGTTTAAATATGGGGATTTCTACATCAACTGTTACTATAGTAAAATTGTGCTGAAGATATTTACTATCCCTTACGCTCTTTAAAATTAAGGTGCAATGGTTCTTCAAAGTGTTGCAGGGAAAACAGGTTCTGCAGATTTTAAATGTTCCTTTGTAGAACCATACAGCCAGAATTGTGTATCACCTTTATTTTTAAGAGTACACTACTAAATCTAAACTTGTACAAAGCTTTTGCATTTATAGAAATTTTCATTAGGATGTTATTTATTATGTTAATGAAACCTTTTTTTTTCTCATGGGGACTGTTGGTTTGTCCCCTTAATGTATAGCACACACAAAGCCAAAACCCAGCATAGGCATTGATTATGTATTTACGCTTGTGTTTTTAATTTCTTAGTAATAAGTTAGTAATAAATACAATTTTGTGTGATCTTTCTCACTTTCCATTCAACAACAACAACACAGCTTACTTTCAGTAGAAAACAATATACAGTACAGTACACATGGACCATTCAAAACCAGTCAGTGTGATTCTTTTAAATACTGACCAAAAAACGTAACATTTAGTATATGGCCAGATGTTACTTCAAGGTCACCCTGAACCTTATTGACATGCCATTAAGATGGGAACTGCAGATGTCCCTAAGACATTCCCATACTGCGGATATACAGTAGAAAAATCTCTTTACCATTTGTGCTCGGGGTCATTCTACAAAACAGGTGTCAATTGTGTCTTTCATTACAGTACACATGTAAAAACCTACCCTATCTCACAAAAAGTTGTGTTATCGTCACAACATTTTTACATGTACATGTAGTCATTTAGTAGAAGCTTTTGTCCAAAGCGACTTACAAATGAGGTAAACAATAGAAGCAATTATAGCAACACAAGAACAGCTATACATACGGGCACTGAAAATAGTCTCTTCAAGTACAACACAGTATACAAGCCAAGGATTGGTTAGTACAATATATATTTTTATTGATTTATTTATTTGTGTACGGGACACTGTTTTCCGTGCATTGAGAACAAATGTCTTTTTCGTGTCACTCAGCACGAATTTCAATAAACAGTTTTTCGTGTCCGTGGCACGACTTTCTTTTTCATGTCATTTTATGTATTGTATTTCCCATAGTTTTTTCCGATTTTTGAATCATTGCTGCTTGGGGTTTAGGGTTAGATTTGGGGTTTGGGTTAGGATGTAATTTTATGTATTGTTCTACATGCTTTTGTTTGGCTTTTTTAACTATTATGGCTTGGAGTTGGGGTTTGTGTTAGGATGTCTGAAATGTAACAGAAAGTGATTCTAACCCAAACCCCAAGCGACAATGGTAAAAAAATGTAAAAAAAAAAAAACAATGAGAAAACAATACATAAAATGACACAAAAAGAAAGTCCTTCCACGGACACAAAAAACTGTAATAGAAATTCGTGCTGAGTGAAATGAAAAAGACATTCGTCCTCAAGGCACGAAAAACAGTGGAAATTGGTGTCTTGAACACAAATAAATTAATCAAATATTTTGTGACTATAACACGACTTTCCGTTAGATTGGGTTGGTAAAAACGATTAACAAAATAAACTTTAACTAGGTGACAAAATTTGCTTTATCTAAACACATCACCAAATTGTATATTCTGTACTGGCAAATATGCAGATTTTCATAAACCCCCCCAAAAAAATTTGTCTGATTTCTTTTTAGATACACTTACATGTGAAAAAAATAAAGGTTTCTAAAGGGTTCTTTGTCTTTCTGTATGGTTCCATAAAGCAGTGGTTCTCAAACTTTTTCCACGTACTGCCTCCCTTGGGTACGGTGCATTCCTTCATGCCCCCCCCCCCCCAAAAAGTATGACAAAAACAGTTATAAATCTAACATTTTAATTAAACAAAACATTAAATTATACAAAGTAGTGATGTTGGTTAGTAGCCTTATTTTTGTTTGGTTTGATTACACAGAATTCATGATAAATTAATAAAATGTCATAAAACTGGGGCCCCCCTGGCACCATCTCGCGGCCCCCAGTTTGAGAACCAGTGCCATAAAGAACCTTTAACATCCACAGAACCTTTCTGTTATTTTACACTCTAAAAATGGCTGAGTTATGTATGACCCATTATGGGTTAATATTGGACAGAACACATGCTGGGTTACAAATTGACCCAATGCTGGGTTATTATAAACTGCATAACAACAACCCAACATTGGGTCAATTTTTACCCAGCAGTGTCTTTTGTCCAATATTTCCCAAACATGAGTTAAAAATAAGTCTGTATGGCATTGCTGCAAAGAACCCTTTTTTACTTTTAGAAATGTATAGTTTTGTGTCTTCAGGTTATGCCTCAAGCCTATTGTGCATGTACCATATTAGTATAGTAAACTATTCCTTGGAAAAAACAAACTATGACATTATCCTTTCAGGAAACATTTTTTCCCTCTTTGAAGTATGGTTTGTTTGCAGTGCACAACTTACAATATGTAACTCTGATATGATTTTTCATGTAATGGATATTTGTGGAGGTATCAACTTCAAATTCTCTTTCAAATAGGAATCTTGTATTAAGTCTCATGATGTCAAAATAAACAGCCTTTGTTTCCCAAACATTGTTTCCATTAAAGGTGCAGTGTGTAAATTTTAGAAGGATCTTTAGACAGCAATGCAATATAAAATAAATAACTGTGTTTTCAGTGGTGTATAAACCCCTTACAAAATGAACTGTATTGTTTTTATTACCTTAGAATGAGCAGTTTTTATCTACACACATCACGGGTCCCCTTACATGTTAGCCGCCATTTTGTGCCTTTATGTTTCTACAATAGCCTAAAATGGACAAACTTTTCTAAAGAGCGTTTGTCACTACGTTGTCTCAGACGATGACATGTTTGTCCTGTGCGGCTACGATAGCTTCTCTATGTGCTTCGAAAGGGAGCGGTGCAATACGCAACCTCACCACTAGATGCCGCTAAAATCTACACACTGCAGCTTTAACCCTCTCATCCTTCTCAATTATATACCAACACGTTTTAAAACAGTACATGTAGCTTTCATTTAGCTTGAGACATTATTCAACTTTTAACATTAAAACAAGTTCTGTCTGATTGTAAGTTAAAAATCTTAAAATCCTTTTCAAAAATCACCTACAGTATTCCGAGGAATGTTCTACCAATGATGATCTTCAGCAGTTGAACAGGGCGCTATGACCTTAAAATCCTTTTCATGGTTTAATAAACTCTTATCATCAGTGTTGCTTTATCTAAATAGTGTTTTAATTGGTCATTTAGAGCCAAGTGTAGAGGTTAACTCAATGGCTATTGAATTTCCATTTACCAGCCACTAAAAAGTCACTTCAGCTTAGCTACACCGTTACACAGAAGTGTCGAGCTAGCAGTGGGTGTCACAGGGCTGACACCAGATCAGGCAGAGCGGCTCAAAGAGGGCACGTCCTGTTTGGATACGCTGCTGTTGCATTCTCAGCTGGAGCCTTGTTCTCTTCCACAGCCGAAAACAATGAAAGGAACCCAGGCGTCCCTGTCAGGGCCAAACGCAGCCGTTGTGCAGATAAGAGACACCCATCTTCCAACATTATGGAGTGGACAATGCCTGTGGAGTAATCCCTCTTCATGGGGTCTGATTCCCCCGTCACTGCCGAGCTTCAGCCACGCTGAGAGACAGCGTCCGTAAGTGACATCAGCACAAAGGGAGAGCCCAGGGCCCCCGCTGGAGGCTGTTGGGCGTAGAATCAAGAATGATGGGGGAACAGAATGAGCCCAGGGTGCTGAAGGCATGCAAATCCTGCGGTGTGACCACCCATCAAATCATGAAACATTCGGGCCTGTAACCGAACTCACATGGCCCAAAATGCATCCAGACAGCTGCATCCAGAATATCTGACAAGGAGGAGGATCCTGTGTCTATGTTTGTTATTCTTACGTGATGGTTGTAAAATAGTTAATCACTGCCCAAAAATTGTCTAGATATCTGTTCTCAAACAACCAGGAAAAACAATACTGAATGCATGGCATCAAAGGCTTGCGCGTCCAATAAAATTCTATAGTATTTCTATAGTTTTATAGAAAATTGATTCCTCAGTTGGTGAAGGCTAGCCAGCATTGGTAGATGCCGACTACTGTATGTATGTCAAAGTAGCTACTGTATTTCTGTGTTGAAAGTCTAAGATTATATTTATGCTTTTTTATATTGAAATGTAAGAAACATTGAAATGTACAATATCAACATAATGACAGCATGCTAAATGTAAACCCTTTTATGGGTTGTACAAACCTTTACAAATCCTCTGACAGCTGAAATTGCCGAAACGTTTGTGTGGGCAAGGCTGCAGTTGAATGGGTTCAGTTGTCGCTCACACAATCTCAGAGATGGGCTTTCAGAAAATACATCTGTGTAGAAATTACACAGAACTGAAATAAACCCTTCTAATGTTAGTTCATGTCGATGTATAAACCATTTTAAATACATGTGATGGTGTTAAAGGTGCATTGTGTAACTTTCAGAAGGATCTCTTGACAGAAATGCAATATAATTATAAACTACATGTATTACGAATGGTGTATAAAGACCCTTGTAAATGAACTGTATTGGTTTTGTTACACTGGAATGAGATGTTTTTATGTATATATACGTCTTTTCCTTACATGGAAGCTGCCATTTCGTGCCTTCATGTTTCTACATTAGCCCTAAATGGACAAACTGTTGTATAAAGTGCGTTTTGTCATTACTTTGTCTCAGATGATGAGATGTTTGTCCTGTGGTGGCTCCCGTAGCTTCCCTATGCGTTTTGAAAGAAAGGGGTGAGCTGTGGACTGAGTAGTTGCAATTCACAGTCTCACCGCTAGATGCCACTAAAAATCTATGCAGTGGACCTTTAAGCAATTTTCTTTAAAGGGAAATTTCATCGATAGAAACATGAATCTTTATTGTCATATTTGTAGTCAAAATGTAACATAAATTTAGAATTTTGTGCCTATTTGACTGAGAAAAGACAGAATGCGACTTTAGGGTACATTTGTATGGAAAACTACAACTCCCACAATGCACCACAATGCACAGCTCTGCAAGCCACTCCTATTAATCGGAACACCGCTCAGATATGCTATTGTGTACATAAATGCCACGTTAGTATAACAAACAAAATATAACACTCACTTTATAGTTAGACGTCCGTTTATCCCTGCAGGCTTTGACTGTCGCTTCCAGTTTATATCCTGCACACAAACGCGTCCACCGCACAATATGTATAATCCACAGATGCGCTGGCTCAGCTCTTGTGCTCGTAAGCCGAAACACGTCTGTGAATTAAACACACGCAAATACCTCTTCTTGCCCGGACATTCACCAAACAAACATCCATATCCTGATCTGATGCAGAAATGTTATATGTTATATATAAATGTTAAAGCACACAGAGAGTAAAGGCACTATTAGTCAGTCCAAGCTCGAGCCAGTCCGGGCTTCTCTATGCAGCAGAGGCAGATGGTTGTGGCGTCCTCCCCGGGCTCCTCTATGCAGCCAAAGCCCAGGCTCCGGCCCACTCCTCGGGCTTCTGTTCCCCCATCTGCCTCAGCTCTTCACTGTATTGTGGCTCATAATCACGCTTGCGAAATCACCCTCTTCCATATCATATACCTTCCGCTATTATTGTGACATGAAGTCCGGCTCGCTTCACAACGTCTGTTAGCTTAGCTTAGCATAAAGATGGCGACTGATCGTTTTTCATCTGTGTTCGTATATTTCTGATCTGTGATAGGTCTTTAGTGTGAGTGGGTCCCACCCATAGCCCCCACCTTAGAAAAATGAGGAATGAGTGTCTGTAGTCTTTCACCCTCAACAAAGATATAGCACAGGGGCGTTGCTAGACATAAAGCTCTACTGGGGCACAGGCCCCCAATTTTTTGCTGACTTTTTTTTGAAAGCCTGCTGTGTGCGAGAAGTGTGCAACACTTCTATACAATGTCCTTTGCAACCCACTATTCTACAGTGCAACAGTTACTGCGAAAGATAAATATATACAAGTTTATTACACGGCTCTCTGGAATGCTTGATTCTGATTGGTCAGTTGAGACATTTGCAGGTTCGTTCTTTTCAAATAATAACCGCTCCAAAATAAAAACGCATAGCCGGACTACTTGCACGAGTAAAATCGCTCCGCGCCAATAAAGATCAATAAAGATTACTGTCTGTTTGGCGCCATCTTGTGACAAACACTCGACAACCACGACAAGACACAGAGTGCTTACTGAGACTGAACTTGACAAAATAGAGCATGACAGCTACGAAGCCAACACACAAAAAAATACAGAATGGGCATTAAAACTTCTCAAAGACTGGCTAAAAGAGAAAAAATGGAGACAAGTATGAAGCAGAGGATCTTAATAAGGTATTACGATCATTTTATGCATCTGTGCAAAGTTTCGCGGAAGGATAAAAATGTTAATTTAAAACAAATATGCCAATAAAATGTTTCAAATTCATATTCATGTCCAGTTTTTTTTCTTATGTGGCAAGTAGCCGTGTAATAAGCGGGATAATGTAGAGGCAGCCGGTAGTTATTGGGAAATAAGCCCCTTCAGTGTGATACAAGACCCTCCGCTTCGCGTCTACTACATTATACAATGATAGCAATGATTAATAACTTATTTTTACAAGAATATTTTAAGAAACCAGTCATTTTATGACTGCTATACTAAATAATCTCAGTCTTCTAACTGTTATGTAAGTTAGTGTCCTAGAGTTAAATATTATTAAACAAAATATTTATTTCATATCTGAAAATACAGAACAGTATATCACATACAGCTGTTGATTTTATCAGCAACGATGCAATTCTATAGACTTGACAGAGGTTTTCCTGAGATTTTTCCTCTAATGTTTGAGACCTGACAGGGTGAGGATGTAGTTTGTCTTAACTCCCTTAAACTCATCATCTCTCCTTTCTGCTTCCCTTTCTATAGAAGCCAATAATGATCGGGTCAAAATAAGATTAGCATTATTATTTAGAAACTTACTTTAGTTTCGTTATGCTTTCATAAGCACTCGCGTGGCGTCACCTTTTGAATGCGGTTATGTTATGCGCGGCAAACGCAAACGCGCGCGGCCATGGATACGTGCGTGCACGCGTCAATGCGACTGCTCCTTCGCTTTTACAAGCCTAAATTGGGTAACTACTTTGCATAAAGATCCGTTTTTGACGCGATTGTCTTTGTTAAGGAATACACTAGTTAACTGCTAAAATTTAAACTTGAGATTTACACCGGGGCACAAAAGATTTACACTGGGGCACGTGCCCCAGTAAAAGGGGTCTAGCGACGCCCCTGATATAGCACTTTCTTCTTTCAATGACGCAAAATGACGATTTTTACATCATTGAAAGAATGAAGTGCAACACTGAAATCAGAATTTCTCCCATCTCAGGGGAAACTGAGGGCCATTTAAAAACATGACTGAGGTTCTAACGATACAAAGCTTAATGCAAATCGGTGAAGTGTCCCTTTAAAAAAACAATTATACAAATCTACGATTTCCAGAAATTCAATAAAATTTTGTTTTATGTATATACCGCTTTTCAAAATTGTATATCTGACCCTGGACCACAAAACCAGTCGTAAGTCCCACAGGTATATTTGTACAGTAGAAAAATCTAAAAAATACATTGCAAATCAAGTTCTATGAAGATATTTTGTACATTTTCTATCGTAAATACACTCACTTAAAGTATTATTAGGAACACCTGTTTAATTTCTCATTAATGCAATTATCTGATCAACCAATCACATGGCAGTTGCTTCAATGCATTTAGGGGTGTGGTCCTGGTCAAGACAATCTCCTGAACTCCAAACTGAATGTCACAATGGGAAAGAAATTTCCGCTTTTTTTCGTGATTGTATCACAAATTTCTGTTTACGTGTCATTGTCACGTATTGGTTACTCAACTGTTTTGTTACTCAACCCAACTCTAACCCTAATGCCAGGCTACAATGGTTTTAAAATCAGAAAACACAAAAAACAAATCAGAAAAAAATGATAAACCAATACTTAAAGTGACATCCTAACGCAAACACCAAATCTAACCCTAAACCGAAGCGACAATGGTTTGAAAATAGGAAAAAGCAGTTGAGTAACCAATATGTGACAATGACACGTAAACAGAAATTTGTGATATGATCAGGAAAAAACGCCAAAATTTGTGACAATATCACAAAAAAAGAAAAACGTTACGTTACTATATCACAAAATTTTGTGAAACTGGGTAGGGGAACGTCTCGGTTACGGATGTAACCCTCGTTCCCTGAAGGAGGGAACGGAGACGTCACGTCGTGACCGACGAATTGGGAACTCGCTTAGAGAGACCAATCTGCTTCGTATACTACTAAAACGCCAATGAACTTGGCATTGAGATATTTGCATAATGCTGGCGCCGCCCCGCCAGGTGCCTTTATAAGCAGCAGGTGCAAATAGGGAAAATAGCTTCTTTTCGCTGAGAAAGCCGGAAAGTGTGACCGGCCTTAACAGCAGGTGGCAGCACCTGTGGCGACGGGACGTGACGTCTCCGTTCCCTCCTTCAGGGAACGAGGGTTACATCCGTAACCGAGACGTTCCCTTTCAGTCGGTCACTACGACGTCACGTCGTGACCGACGAATTGGGAATCCCTATCAAAACGCCACTAGGGGCTGACCTCTTCCAGTGTCTGCGTAAAGCCCTCCGGTTCCACTTAAGGAGGAGGAGAATTAGGTTTTAAGGCAGAAGGCCGGGCACTAGATGTTCCTTTAACCCCACAGAAGTGCCAGCAACTGGGAAGCGCCCTACCTGAGCGGGATAGGAACGCTGCGGAAGCCACCACCCGTCTTAAGGGTTAATGGTGGGCGAAAGTCAACCGTAGTTGAGGTAAAAATGACAGCCGTGGCTGTGTAAGCAAAGCAGTGCTCTGCTAAGGGAAACGTGGGCTAGTAGGATTAACCCCACGGAAAAATACTCACAAAGGAACCCGGTGGGACACAATGTGGAGCCCGAGCCAACACGTAGGTTCGCGAGGATGCAGCTAGTGAAGGCTGACAGCCAATGCTCCGCAACAAAGGCTGCCAAGGCAGCGGAGGAAGAACAATTCAAACCATTACGCATTTTTGTTCTGAAGGCCTTCCATACTGACACAGTTATGAAGCATCAGATGGAGGCTGCAAGCCGACCTGTGAGACTGTTCTCCGTGCTCCCCCTGGTGAGGAAAGAACACGAGAGGATACAGGCTCAATACGAACACTGTAAAATCTAATGAACGTATTAGGTGTCGCCCAACCAGCAGCTCTACAGATGTCTGTTAGCGAGGAACCACGAGCTAGAGCCCAAGATGAGGCAACGCTCCGTGTGGAGTGCGCTCTCAAATTAAAGGGGCAAGGAATACCCTGAAGATTATAAGCCAGGGCGATAGTATCAATTATCCAATGAGACATCCTCTGCTTAGTGACAGCTTTCCCTTTCTGCTGGCCACCATAACAAACAAAGAGCTGGTCTGAGGTCCTGAGGCTTTGCGTGCGAACCACGTAGAGTCGCAGTGCGCGTACGGGGCACAACAAAGCCATGGTTGGGTCTGCGTCCTCCGGGGGGCAGCGCTTGCAAGCTCACCACCTTATCTCTGAAGGGAGTGGTGGGAACTTTGGGCACGTAGCCTGGTCTGGGTCTCAGTGAGACAGCAGGACCAAGCTAAAAGCACGAATCGTCAACAGAGAATGCATGTAAATCCCCTACTCTTCTTCATGGAGGCCAATGCTATCAGGGTCAGAGTTTTCATTGATAAAAACCTCAGACTCGTAGACTGCAAAGGCTCAAAAGGGAGACCTGAAGGCTTCAGCACCATGGACAGGTCTCAGGAGGAAAGAGGGAGGGCGCGAGGGGTTTAGCCTGCGAGCGCCTCTTAAATGTAATAATTAAATCATGCTGGCCAACTGATCTGCCGTTGATAAGAGAGTGATGAGCAGAAATAGCGGCGATATCAACTTTAATGGCGGAGGGACAGCCTACCATCTAACCTATGTTAAAGATATAAAAGCACAATGTTAATGGGCATTCTCTGGGGTCCTCGCGTTGCGAAGAGCACCGGGTGACGAGAAAGGTTTCTTTAAGCGCGTAAGCCCGTCTTGTGGACGGTGCTCGAACCGCGTCGATGGTGTTAGATACCGTTTGCGATAAATCACCTAAACCTTGCGCGCGCTCAACGACCATACATGGAAATCCCACAGGTCGGGGCGCGGGTGCCATAATGTGCCCCTTCCTTGAGAAAGAAAGTCTTTCCTCAGGGGAAATCGTCAGGGAGGGGCTGTCGCGAGGAGCATTAACTCTGAAACCCAATCCAGTACGGGGCGACTAATAAAAGGCTCTCCTCGTCCTGCCTGACTTTGCACAGTGTCTGCGCAATAAAGCTCACTGGAAGGAATGCGTATTTACGCACCCCCCGCGGCCAGCTGTGTGCCAACGCATCCACGCCGAGGCTGCCCTCGGTTAGTGAATAAAATAGGCGACAGTGGGTATCGTCCGGCGACGCAAACAGATCTATCTACGCACAACCGAACTTCTTCCAAATTAGCTGGACCGTCTGGAGGTGGAGTCGCCATTCGCCGGGGGCGCAGCTCGGGAAGCGCGTCTGCCGCTGTATTGAGCGAACCCGGGATGTAAATGGCACGAAGGGACCTCAGATGCTTCTGACTCCAAAGGAGGAGATGACGAGCGAGATGCGACAGGTGACGAGAGCGCAAAACCGCCTTAACGGTAAATAACGCAACAGTCGCAATGTTATTGGTGTCGGCTAATACATCCTTCCCTCGCATCTCCATAGCGGAGCGTACAAGTCCCAGATATACAGCGCACCGCTCGCGGCAGTTGGGGTGCTATGCACACCCCTGAGACTGCAAGCCCGTCATACGTGGCTGATCATCCCGTGCTGAGGGCATTGCAATATACAGAATGCCAGGAGACCCCTCAGGGGCATATCTTCTATCGGAAATGCCGGGTCTACCACAGGGAAAAATTTAAATGACACGCAGGTGCAATGTTTACACGGTGTATGTCGGTGTGCCACGCTCTCCTCGAGACTCGATCGTAAGCCAATGCTGAAGCGGTCTCATATGAAGCAGCTCGGGCGGCGTCACAGCCGCAGCATGCTGTCATATGTCCAGGAGCTTCTGAAATTGTTTCAGAGGGACCGCGTACTTCCCTCGAATTAAACCGAGGCAAGTCAGAACTGACTGGTTGCGCGCTCTTGTTAAACACGCCAATTAGTCGATCGAGTCTTATCTCCATACTGAGAAAAAGGATCCTCTGCACGGGGCAAAGTTGCTCTTTCCCAGACGACCTGAAGACTTAAACGAGCGAGATGCCGAAGCATTAACTCTCTGTGTTCGCGCACGTCTGCCAAGAACGGGCTATTATAAGTCGACGTAGAAAAAAGCAGAATGCGAACAACGCTCTCTCTCTGACATCTTAATGCCGTGACTACACATGGAGACACGGAGAGAGAGAGAGACAGCTCGAATGGTGTACTTAGTATTAATATGCCCACCCCACGACGCAGAGCGAAAAAACGGTCTAAAGCGAGGGGAGATGGACACATAAGTACATGTCTTACAGGTCTAAGGCTGCAAACCGATCTGAATATTGAAATACGAGCCTCGGCGTTATCATCCAAAAAGAACACCTTCGTAGAGCCGGTGCGTAAATCAAATCGATCGTAACCCGCCGCGTATTTTGGGTACTATGAGATAAAGGCTGGAAAAACCCTATCATCATCATCATCTCGGTAAGAGGGCCGGCTCGAACATCCTTCGCCAACAGGATATCGATCTTTGCACGCAGTACATGTGCATCGGACGCTTTCACTACAGTGAAACGAAAGCCCGAATTTTGGGGTGTGCCGGATTCGTAACCGAGGCGGATCGTGCGTAAAACCCAACGAAACGGGTTGGGAACTGAAGCCAAGCACCCAGGCACCGTACGAGGAGAAATAACGACACTACCGAAGTACCCGCGGTGGGGCAGCGAAGCGAGACAGGTGGGACTGCCGGTGCGTCTGCTGTGACAGCATAAACATCTACAGTATGTGTGTGTGACACTGACCTGAGCCCGCTGAGGGTAACGGTCATCTGGTCTCCTCTACGGAGAGCGCAGACTCCGATGAGGGTGCTGGTGGTCCGGTCTCCTCAGCGGAGAGCTCGGACTCCTCAGGTCACCCGCTGGCGATAGAGGAGAGGTAGGGGAGCTGGTGTGTACCCGCTCACGGCTCTCTCGATCCTCCGGAGACCTAGAGAGGGAAGAGGAATGCACTCTTATGTGTGGTTAAGTGGGTACCGGCGAAACAGCCGGTGGAACATATGCAAACCAAGGATTTTCCACCCGACCCTCTATCGGGGGAAGGAGCTCCATCTCCTGAAGAGTGATCCTCTGCCAATCCGGGTCGCCCTTCACTGGCCACTTAAACTCCCGAATTTCACGGGAAGCGGCTAAGCGGGCGGGGCGAGCTGCTGACGACCGGTTCCCCTGCGCTGCCGAGATGGGGTCCGAGGAGGGGAACGGAGGTGGTCGCCGCAGGACGCCGACGGCGAGAGGCAGACTGAGGAGCCGGCGTGGTGGACCAAGGGCAGCTCTCTTCCGCCGGGGCATGACCTAGGAGATCGCCTCAGTCTGCGCAGCGGAGCTGTACGACTCCCCTGGCTCGCCGAAGAGGCCGGTCTGTGAGACAGGAGCATTCAAGTTGTTCTCGTCTGCGTCCGTCATGTCAGCCAGACACAGCCAAAGGTGGCGATCTTGAACCACTGTGGTGGACATCGCACGACTGAAGGTCGCGGGCTCCCTCGTAAATCCTTGTGAGCCTGCAGCAACGTTATTGCGTGCAGGGCCGAAGCCGCCTCTCCGGCATGCCTGATGGGCAGCGTCCGTGACCGGACGACTGTCTACAAACACGGGAGGGAAGGGTTGGGTGGTCCCTCCAGGAACGCATCCCGCTCCACTGAAGGGGTCCCCGCCCTTAGCGGCTCCGTTGGTGAGGGAGGTGAGGGGTGAAGCTGAACGGCCGGACGGCCGCAAATCACGTCAGCTCTTCGTGCCGTCGGGAAAGAAAGGCACAGGAGGAGAGGACCGAGAGGCCCGAGCAGCTCCGAAGTACCAATCATGTGGGCGGGACGGTTCGGGCGGAGAGGGGTTAACCTTTCCAACTCTACCGTCTCCGCCGCTCGCGGGCACGGCCGCCATCTCCGGAACGACTCTGCCTCGGAGGAAAAAGTGGACACCCCTCTGATGCTGCAGAAGTGACGGGACCAGAAGGAGGTCCAATGGATTCGGCAGACATCGTAGAACACGACTCTGCAGTCTCCACCGGAGCCTCAACCGGCTGAGGATGAGAAGGCCGGTAGGTGGAGGACGCATCCTCCGTCCTACTCAGCGTAGTGACGCGAAGGGCGCCCTGCGAGCGCTTGACAGCCGCACCATGGCGGCGTCAGCACTGCAAAGGCGCGGACAGCGTTCCCGTAGAAACGACAGTCGTCTCCGCAATCCAAGAGGGTTATGCTCTCACAGAGAGAACAGAAACTCTCCACGAACGCAGCCCCGGAGTGCTCGATGCCTGAGCACGAAGACAGCGCTCGTGACCGTCACTGGAACCCTTATACTTCTCGCATCCAAGATCGCACGGCGAAAAGCTATCCTGAAAAGGACGCTGATCTCCGCATATACGAGAGAGTGGCTGCCTTTAACAAGGCACAAAGCTCTCTCGTATCACTCTTTTAGGGAAATTCACTCAGATGCTTAGTTGATGAGCGCACAGGAAGGCAACGCACACACTAAACTCAAAACAATAAACAGATGTAGAGCCGTGGAATAAGCGAAGCGTCCGCTGTGATACTGCTAGTTCAACCAACTTCAGCAATCAAATCCCAACAGAGTAAAGTAGCTTCTCAGTAGCAGATAAAGCCGGCTTTCGAAGCGAAAAAGCTATTTTCCCTATTTGCACCTGCTGCTTATAAAGGCACCTGGCGGGGCGGCGCCAGCATTATGCAAATATCTCAATGCCAAGTTCATTGGCGTTTTAGTAGTATACGAAGCAGATTGGTCTCTCTAAGCGAGTTCCCAATTCGTCGGTCACGACGTGACGTCGTAGTGACCGACTGAAAGGGAACCATGGTTACATGTGTAAACGGAGACGTTTTCAAAATATTGTTTGCACTCTAAAGTTCCAGATTTTCAAATCGTTGTATCCCGGCCAAATATCGTTCTATCCTTACAAACCAAACATCAATGGAAAACTTATTTATTTAGCTTTTGAATGATGTATAAATCACGATAATCACTTTGAGCGCAATGAGGTTCTGCATCAAATGTCCTTGTCATTAAACCATAAACAATACTGCACAAGGTAAAACAAATAAATGTCTAAGACTACACATGCGTTAGGGATTGTAGGTTGTTATGATCATGAAACAAATCAAAATTAAAATCATTTTTGGAAACCAACTAAGTATTGACAGCTGTTGCCTAGCATGTATTGTTTCAGTACGTTTTTTTGTGCTCTCATTGAATTAAGTGCATATTCTTGTCATTATCAGAAGACGTTCTTTTTATAACCCAGTGACATCTGAGCTTATAGACCTCATAAGTTGACATTTCTATGGATATCCTGATTGTGGAGAGCCACCTGCGTTCAGACGCTTTCTCTGCTGCGTCCTTTGCTCATATAACTTAAGTTTATTGAGAGAGCCATTCATTTGATTAAAGAAAAGATGCTTATTACCATTGTAAATTAGATTTTCTCCCGTGGCTATTAAGTGGTTTCTCATGTGTCTTTCTTTTTTTTTTTTGACTAATTTTCCACACATTTGACAGGCAGTTATATAAAGCTCTGATCAAATATATACGTACTTAGCAGGATATGTGGCTCTGAACGTTAATATATGCTAATTACCAGATAACAAGGGGAATAACAGGCCAATGCTCATTAAAAGTCGCACTGACTCCATTTCATTTTACCTCTATTAAAACTTTGACGGGGACTAGATGAGTGAGCTGAACAAAAGTGATTGTCGAGCAGCCTTCGAGTCATTAAGAGAGGACGGGGATGAAAGGATTCGTGTTCAGATGAAATTGCAAGCTCTCCATTAAAAACAAAAAGAATGATTCAGGAACACGAACGGCTTCATTGTCAAAGAAGAAAAGTAATGGAGTATTTATTTGAATTATTTGAGGGCTGCATGCGTGATATAAAAGAAGGCCATTCTTTATCCAATATAAAGTGGATCTCAACTGGTTTTGCCATAAAAGATATAATGGACCTGTGTGGCGACCACAATTATTCATCAAATAAGAAAAATTACTGAAGTCCTTACTGAAATATATAGTTTATATACCTGTAGGCTGTTTACAGTTGCCAAGCAACACATCAACTTGAAGCATTAATATAGACATCACAGGTGTGCATTAGTATGCATTATACAGTATAATGGTTCACCCCATTAGCATTCAGAGTCAAAACTTACCTGTGTTATAACAGGTACAGTATTCACAACCATGATGCATTTCATTTAACTATCAGTTTATACAAAAACAGCGTTGGTTTGCGTTACAGAAAAGTGCATAAACGAATCACTGAAAGGTTGTGGTCACATTACACTTTATGTTTCATTGACTTCCATTCATACGCATGCAAATGCATCAGACTGGAAACATACTTGACTGCGTTCCAAAGTTCAAGCTTGGTGAACTCTGACCCGCAAATTTGTATCACATAAATACATCACAGCGTGACCTTTTAAATAAAACTTAAAGTATTAGTACAGCTCAATCTGTTTTTGTACCATAATAAAGCAAGCATGTCAGAATCCATGATGTGGGAATAAAAAACAACACTTTGTGATGTGATATCATATCCGGTTGCTGCAAGGGTCTGCGTAGAAATTTTGCATGCTAAAAGTCTGCGGCTTAATCGAGGTCGGTCTGTTATAGAAACCTATCAATAGACTTGCATGATGCCTCCGTCTAGAGTACCAGCACTCATTTCCCTTCCTACTACACAAATAAATGTCCTCATCTCTAATTCTCTGTCCATTTTCATTGCCGCAGGAAACAGAACGGACAGTCTCCCAAAGCTAAAACACAATGCTGTTTATCTCCTAATTGATTCTCTGAGGAAGGCTGGAAAGAGACAGCGTCCGTCTGACACCGTGAAGCACAGCGTGTTAATAATGTATCATTGGAAACCATTGAAAAGCTTCCGCTCTCAACTTTCTCGCCACATGTCTGTGGCAGGTGGATTTATGTGGGTCTGTAGAAATGGCTCACATTGCTTCGGCGTAATAAAAAAAAACAAAGCAAGAAAAAACGAGTATTGATGATAATTAATAGTGTCTGGCTGTGCGGCGATGCAGGTGAGTTGTAATAGCAACACAGACGGCTGATTAAATTACTTCAGTGTTTTTGGAGCTCAGATGACTTAATCATGTGCCTGTTTGAATTCCTTAACATCAAGAGATCATGGCAAAGAGAATAAAGATGTTGGGATGGCAGAGTGACATCATGTCATTGTGCTTTATTGGTGGTGTACTGGAAGCAGGTTTACGGCTGGGTATACTCAAATGATGCATGTTCTCTGTTCGTCAAGCGTGGCAGCGCCCTGCAGCTCTGCTTACTGTATGTGTGTTTAACTCAATTCTCATGGGCTTTTGTATTAAGCATATAATTTAGTCATGCACTGGCATACTATTGAGGGTCCAGTTCACCATGTAAAAATGTATCTTGGTGTTTTGAATTAAATCAAAATGTTAAATAATTTTTCTCAAGCAATTACCTCTGTAAATGTGTTGTCCTGCCACTTGGTGGAACCACCCATTCAGAGAGCAAGAGACAATTTGGCCGACGACCTTAAACATTAACCTAGCATACTTTAACAAATCTAGTGGTTATTTAATTCTTTATCAACCTGGAGTCTTGTAAACAACACCGACTCATTAAAAACCTTGTGCAGACTGAATCCTGGAAGCTGCATAAAAGCCGACCAAGATTAGAGCTTGCAAGATTTAAAAAGAGATTTAAAGTTAAAGATTATACAGTATGCTATCTTATATGAGATTATATGATCATGATCTACCTGGTCAGAGCAGATTGATCTCACGGAAAGTCGTGTTATAGTCACAAAAAATGTGATAAATTTATTTGTGTCCATGGTACGTGCCTTGTGCATGAATGTCTTTTTTGTGTCACTCGCACAAATTTCTACAAATAGTTTTTTTGTGGCCGTGGCATGATTTTTTTCGTGTTATTTTATGTATATTTTTTCTCATTGTTTTTCCTATTTTTCTACTATTGTCGCTTGGGGTTAGAATCACTTTCTGTTATATTTTAAAACATACTAACCCAAACTCCAACTCTAACCCCAACTCCAGGCAAGAATTGTTTTAAAAGCAAAAGAAAAACATGTAGAAACCAATACATAAAAGTACATCCTAATAGGGGTCGCACACCAGACGTGCAGCTCAGTGCTGTTCTGAATTTTTTATTTATTTTTTCTCGCCACTCACATAGTTTAACATTAAATAACATCATGTTTGTCCCAAATCGTTTAATCGATTAACATTGGCTGCTAACGTATATTCTGCATTTTGAAGTAGATGCTATCTGACTAAGCTCGCGCTATTTAATGTGCACTTCCGATGTACAAAACCTCAGAGTTGTCCTAGACACGACTTGACGAGCTGCGCGTTCGGTGTGCGACCACCTTAACACAAACCCCAAATATAACCCCAAGCGACAATAATTTAAAAACAGAAAAAAATAAGAAAACAATACTTAAAATGACATGAAAAAGAAAATCGTGACACAGACACGAAAAACTATTTATAGAAATTTGTGTGAGTGACACAAAAAAGACATTTGTGCTCAAGGCACGAAAAAAGCTGAATTTGTGCCATGGACACAAATAAATTAATACATTTTTCGTGACTATAACACGACTTTCTGTGACATCGTGTTGGGTTAGAATATTAGTTTTAAAGACACAGTGACATAATCCATTAAATGATTATCTGACAATTAAATGCTATTGGTTAAAAAATAATGGTCATTGGAAAAGGTACCTATTTTACGCGGTGACAATTTCATATGAATTAACATGATCATACAAAAATGTATGATTATCTGATAAAGCATAGAGTTAGCCACCTCATAAAATATGAGATTGTCATGAGATTTTACAACCAGAGCTAAACTGATGTGATAACAATGTACAACCTAGCACCAGAGGTGTAAAGTACTCGAGTAAATGTACTTCGTTACTGTACTTAAGTATTTTTTGGGCTACTTTGTACTTGTACTGAGTATAAAAAATATAGGCAACTTTTACTCTCTACTCAATTACATTTTTGATCGGGTATTTGTACTCTTTACTCCACTACATTTGAAATGACACTTAACGTTACTCGCTACATTGTTTATTCGTCAAATAAAAACGAGACGAAAGTGTCAGAGGGTGATGATGGATAGAATCTGTGGTCGCGAGGTTACACGCACACACACAACTGAGGGACTTCATTTGGCGCTGCGCAGAGCAATCGTAAGGAATCAAAGTACTGCGAGAGCGAATCAAATGCATATGGAGAAGTCTGGTCTCGCGGTACATTGATGTCAAACGCTGAATGGCTTGCGTTGAGCCACCGTAGCGGGACATCTGCGTGCTGCGTATGTCATAAACTGTAGAGAAAAGTTCGCGTCTGGTCTGAGAGAAGAGATAAAGAGCAAACATATGGATGCATATCACATTTGCTTCAATCAAGGGACCCTTTGTTAAACATGTGATGCTACAATCAAAGCAAAAGTGATGCGCGATTGCAGGAGAGTCATCCCGCAACTCAAAGGCAAGCACAAATGTTTATACTCTGATGCTACTTTATCAGCTAACATGAGCTGGTAAGTTTCATAACTTGATATAACTTACTATATAAGCCAAAATAAACCAGCGATGTCCTGTACTGATTGCCTGAGTAACTTGAGTACATTATAAGATTGATAATAAGTTAATTTCACTGTCCTCACATTTAATCAAGTATGCTGTAATGTATTTAATGTAAAGAGGGATGCATGACGGAAGAAATGTAGTGCACTTGTGAGAGAGTCGTGTTACGTACTACATGTGTTTACAATTAATCTTTCAAATGAACAACTTCACGTTTTTAATATGCATTATCATATTTCTGTTAGTGTCATTTTAGTTTACTGGAATTTTTTAAATATTAAAATTATATCTTTTTAAGGATAGGCCTATATAAGAATATTTGGTAACACTTTACAATAAGGTTCATTAGTTAACAGTAGTTAATGTATTAACCAACTTCAACAAACCATGAGCAATACATTTGTTACATTATTTATTCATCTTTGTTAATGTTAGTTAATAAAAATGTAAGCTTTAATTGTTTGTTTATGTTAGTTCAGAGTGCATTAACTAATGTTAACAAGATTTTAATAAAGTATTAGTAATTGTTGAAATTAAAGGACAAGTTCGGTATTTTAGACTTAAAGCCCTGTTTTCAGATTGTTTATGGTCAAATAGAATGGTTTTGACTGAAATTTCGACATTTTCGGCTGCCCTGAGAATTTTCGCTTGTTTGTGTTCCAGCTCAGACCTCTACAATGGCTTTATAGGTGCACTGGAACAATCCTTCCTAAAATGCATTCAACTTTCGTTTACAAAGACGTGAAACTCACCGAGTGGTCAGGGGTGTTCACTGGTATGCTCACACAAAAATCGCTCCAAAAGACGCATTCCAACAGGTTTTATCGTAGTTTTTACCAACTCCATTGACTGTATTAGACGTCCTGTGAGGTACGGTATTACTCCGCGCCGGGAACTTTGTTTCTATTCTTGCAATTGGCAAAGGCGGATTAGCGCCACCTCCTGGGCTGGAGTGTTTATTATTCAAGCTCTAAGCGGAAGAATGTACGGGTGTGAGGCGTTTGGGGAAATAGGTCCACAAGTTAACAACGAATGGTAAAACAGCTGTTGGAAAGCATCTTTTGACGCGATTTTTGTGTGAGCATATCAGTGAACACCCCTGACCACTCGGTGAGTTTCTCGTCTTTGTAAACGAAAGTTTAATGCATTTTAGGAAGGATTGTTCCAGTGCACCTATAAAGCCATTGTAGAGGTCTAAGCTGAAACACAAACAAGCGAAAATTCTCAGGGCAGCCGAAAATGTCGAAATTTCAGTCAAAACCATTCTATTTGACCATAAACAATCTGAAAACAGGGCTTTAAGTCTAAAATACCGAACTTGTCCTTTAACATTAACAATGATGAATAAATGCTGTATAAGTGCAGTTCATTATTAGTTCATGTTAACTAATGTAGCTAACTAATGTTAACTAATGAACCTTATTGTAAAGTGTTACCATATATTTATATCACAAAGTTAGGCTATATATTTTTCAGCATGGCAAATTCAAGTACACAATGACACTAGACTAAAATTAAATGGGTTTAAATTAAATTTAATGTAGATTTCTAGACTAAAATCTCATGGCATTTAGTTGAATAAAATTAGACTAAAACTAAATCAATTCAGATGACAAAAATATGACTAAAACCAAATTACATTTTAGTCAAAAGACTATGACTATGTTTAATCTGTGTTTGTTCTGCCAGGTCAAATTTTTGAGGTGTTTGATTTCTTTTCTATATTAGGAAATAAAACCTCATAAATAAACTTTCTTAGTTTTCACTGCCCAGACCTACAATGTCTCTTTGTGTTGAGGACTAGTGCATCTTTGAGCCAACATTCAGTACGAGTAAAAATACTTGAGTACTTTTAAATTGGGTTACTTTAATACTTTTACTCAAGTCGTATTTAAATTGGTGACTTGTAACTTGTAGTGGAGTAATTTTTACAGTAAGGAATTTGTACTTTTACTCAAGTATGGCTTTAAGCTACTCTTTACACCTCTGCCTAGCACATACATGCAATGATGTAATGTGGTATCAACTGTCGTCTTACGGTGCATTCACAAGGGGCGTAAGCGTTAACGCTTCCGATTCACTTTTAATGGGTGACGTCATGCGTTGCCAAACTGAATTGTGGATCTGTCAGCGATGCGTTAGTGCCGTTCCTCGCGGCAGAAGTTGAACATTTGTGACCATGTTTTATGTCAGACACAGCTGATCACTTTAAATCTAAACTTAAGACTTTTCTCTTTAACAAAGCATTTACATAAGTAGTCTAGTAAACATACTTATCTTGCAATAGTAAACCTGTACGGAACAAAGCATTCACATAACTAGTCTGGGTAATTTACTAATGCCGCAATAGCTAGCCTGTCTGGAACCGAGCATATATTAAAACACAACACTCTGTGAAACTTGCTTTACATGCGAATGGCCCCTACGCTAATAGGATTTAGTTTCTCTCTCCCTGTCTCATCCTCGAACCCGAGGACATTGACACAAACAGACCCAGTTCCGGCCGCCGTGGAGGTCAACACACCACTGATTTACTGGCCGTCCTTCAACGTGATGCATTCAGAAGTTGAACATTTCTCAACTTTTCAAACTGCAACGCGTGCGTCAGCCAATCATATTGCCTTATGCAAATAACCTACGCAGAGCACAACGCTTACGCCCCCCGTGTGAATGTACCGTTAATGTTAAATGAAATGAACAGCGAAAGAGCATTCATTGTAGGGCTGCACGATTAATCGTATTTTTATCATGATAACGATATGCGTGCACCACGATTAATTAATGACAATCGTCGCGATTAATGTGCAAAGACCAAGCACAAAACACACGGTCTAGAATCAAGCAAAGTTTTTGTTATGGGCGGAGTCAGAGTAAACGGAGTGTTTCTTTGCAAGTGCAGTCTGTGTTAAGGTAGAAATATGTTAGCATCACGAGATTTACAGTCATTCGAACATAATGGCAGAGCAACAAGAAGAAAGTGCAGAAATATGTATGTTTCATTCCCAAAAAGGGTCATATAGGCTTACTCCATTGTTTGGATATTTCGGATTTGAGGAAAGTGATGTTGATCAGGTAAGTCACGAGACTTGTACAAACTGTGCTCTTGTTCCGTCCAAACGTGAAATATCAAGAGTTTCAAAAGCTGAAGACACAAGCCGCAACCAAAAAAAATCCCCGACCATCCACGACACAGACAACAATAACGGATCGCGTATCATGTTAGCCAAGGATATGTGTCCAATAAGCACCTTGAGCAGCAAGGGGTTTAAAAAAAAATATTGCCACATAAAAGGCATATCATAGGCATTTTTTATTCAAAAATGTTTTGTTTTTATTTTATTTTTATTTTAATTTGATATAAATATATATTAGAGCCCTGCATTTCAGCCTTTTTACGCCCATTGGGTCGGGTTTCGGACCAATTTTAACATCACAGTTGATATGCGGCCAGGCCTCTGGATTTTTAGGCTTCTCCACCTTTATATATAATAATTTAATTAAAAGAAACGTTGAGACATTGATAAATTATAAAAGAAAGACGTTTAACCTATCGCACGAGTCCACCACGCACATTTACAATGCACCTGTTACAACGGTGTTTAGCGTCTCCGCCAGCAGCAGGACCTTCAGCGCTTCGGGGAATATGGAGAACTGAATAAAAACCTTAAATACTGTGCATAATCTATAAAAGACTTCTTTCGGTAGTCATGTAAAAATGCGGTGTAAAGCCTTGAATTTTAATTGATGCATAGCGAATGTGTAAGGTAAGGCAACCTGCATGTTTATTTCGTTTCATTTTTATTTCATTTTGTTTTGATTAATTATTTTTCTGCACCCCGCCGCGATTGCGAGCAACAGAGCAGCCCCCCTCCGCTTTTTAAAAAATAGTGTGTTGATAATAAACATTTAAACTAACATTGTTATATGCTGAAAATATATATATTATATAGACGTTATTGTAGGCAAGTGAATTGTTGATTTGAGAGGCTCATTTGATCAAACAAGTCGTCAACATGACGTTAGCTGTCGGCCGCTATCCGCTTGGTCATTATCAAAAACCTTAATTTAACAAACAAAAAAGGCTCTAAAATAAATAAAAGATATTTTATAATTTTGACAGTTAAAACTGAACTGCTTTAATTGCTGCAATAGTCGTACAGCTGTAAGGAATCTGTTTAAGGAGTTATTTTTGTTATTTCTGCGGATTTCTTTTGCAAAATCTATGCGGAATTTTGCGGAATTATTTTACATGTTTTAAAAAGATCTAAGAGAATGGGAGCTGTGGATATTACAAAACAATAAAATATTTTATAATATAGGCCTATAAAATGTATATAATATTATATAAATGGCTGTAAAGTGTAATAAAAATACTGAAGTAAATAGAAGTTCTTCACTAAAAGAATGATCGTATTTTTAATCGTGATCAAAAGTTTGAGCAAAACAATCGTGATCATCATTTTTCCTGTAATCGTGCAGCCCTTATTCATTGACATGGTCAAATGCATTTTGTGCATTATAGCATTATACAATGTAGTGCCGAATTAACAACAAGCAAACATCCTCAAGCCATTTAAAGACATCACACAGCAGCTCCATAGGATGGCCCACCATTTGCGCAACGGAAAAGCAAAGACTTTCATGAGGTAGGTTTATTACTACAAGGAACCCAAGACTATAAAGTCCCAAAATTGTGTAAGCTTTGTTGGAGAAGCTTTGTTAGAGAAGCGTTAATACACTCAGTATCTTAAACAGCAAGACCATAATCCTGTAGGCCACCATTGTTGTTTTGCTTACACTCGCATATGCCTATAGACTGAATTACCGTTATTAGAGATTCACGTTTATGCAATATAACGTTTCAGGATGCCTCCAAAATGCAGTCGTTGTGTAAACAAACTGCAAAACCGCATAAAAACTTGTTGTGTTAATGCCCCCTAAGACTTGATATCGAATCTTGGTATCCTTAATCCTTGTGTAGGCTACTTCTGACCTACAGAAACCTTTGACATTTGCCTGAAAACTTCACCAGTTCTGGACTCACAGAATGAGTTACAGCTGCCTTTAATTGACGGATAAAATGTTACAGAGACACAGATTCAGCTAAAGCGTGGCGCTTCTGACCTTTCAGCTACAACATTTTTTGTGAAGTGACAAAACAACAACAGTAGCTCGTTTTCAGGCGACATTTAGCACTAAGTGAATGAGCAACACTATAATTTTTCTCCTTTTCTTTAGATTCGGGAAATGTCACCTACAGCGTTAGGACGTGAATGTGAAAGAGATACTTAATTAACCCAAGTGAAGGTTAGTTTTGTCACAAACTGAGAAACTCTTGAATTATGTATGACTGGTGTCGTTAGTGATAAGATGTCATATAGTGCAGCCAAGGAATATCATTGGTATTCATGTTTGAATGTACGATAAAATGTCAAGGTCCTTCTTAAATCAAATAAACCTTAAGTTGTGTATATGTTTAACGCCTCTGTGTTTGGGTCATACTGGCTGTTATTGCCATGTCCTGTTTGTTATCCAAGGTTTTTTTTCTGACAGTGCATATTGATTTTATACACTAGACAGGATAGTGCAGTTACTTAAGGGACTGTACATAATATCGCACAGGAAATACAATAATAAATGAATGTTAATGTTGTTATTATTGTATTTGCTTACTGTTCTGTCTGCATTGTAAATGCTTCATCTATACATGCTGCTTTGTGGTCAAGTATTTTATTTCATTCCAATTCAGATCAATAAATGTTTCTATTTTTACTAGATTAAAGGAAAGCTAATAAATGTTCTTATTAAGTATTCCTATGTACTTTTAATAACACAGATAAAAATGTTATATTGTTACCATTAACTTACAATGAACAACACATTATGTCTACAGCAATGCTAAGTTACATGTAATTACTGTAATGATAATCTTAACATTTACTAATACAATAATTAATGCATGTTAAATTATAATTAGCAAACAATTAAAAAGTATTGTAAAAATATATTGGCCATTGTTAGTTCATGTTACCTAATGCATTTACAGCCCAGTCTCACGAAATTTCGTTATATAGTCACATAAATTTTTGATTCTTTTTTGTGATATTATCACGAATTTCTGCGTTTTTTCGTGATCGAATAACGAATTCCTGTTTTCGTGTGATTATCATGTATTGGTTACTCAACAGTTTTGTCCTGTTTTCTGACCATTGTTGCTTCAGTTAGATTTACATAAAATGACTACCCAAACTCAACTCTAACCCTAAGGTCAGGCGACATATAAAAAAAATAAATTAGAAAAAATAGTATAAACCAATGTATATAGTGACATTCTAATGCAAGCACCAAATCTAACCCTAAACCAAAGCGACAATGGTTTGAAAATAGGAAAAGCAGTTGAGTAACCAACACGTGATAATCACACAAAAACAGGAATTCATTATACGATCACGAAAAAATGCGAAAATTCAGAATATCATGAAAAAAGAATAAAAAATGTACGTGACTATATCACGAAACCTTGTGAGACTGGGTAGTGCATTTTCCAATGCTAATGAATGAAACCTTATTGTTAAATTTTATTACCACATTGTCAGACGTATAGGTACAAAAGCTGTCACCTGGACGGTACAGTGTTAAAAATGTCTGTAGAAATGACAGTATTACTGGCTTAGCTGTTTGCCTGTAACTTACTGTAGATTTAAATGTGTGTTATTTACTGGCAGCAGTTAAATGAACATTAAAAATTGCTTTGCATGAAGTTCATAGTTCTTTAAGACTGCAACAGAGGAGATCAGTGTCATGCTGGACAAAGAACAGTACCCACACTGTAAAAAATTCCGCCGTAATTTTACGGTAAAGTACTGGCAGCTGGGGTTCCAGCAGTGAACCGTAATTTTACGGTTTCATTACCGTATTCTAAATTATGGCTGTTCTGTAAATTAATAGTATAATACCGTAAGCCTGTTTTAGCTGTGTACCGTAATCCTACGGTTTCATTACCGTATTCTAAATTACGGTTGTTCTTTAAATTTACGGTAAAATACTGGCAGCAGGGTTTCCAGCTGCATACTGTAATCCTACTGTTTAATTACCGTATTCTAAATTGCTGCTTTGCAATTAAATAATAGAATGGCAAAGATAAGATGAGGAACCATAAAATTACCAAATAGGTTTGTGCAAAAATAACCCAGTCTATAGACATATTTAAACAAATTCAAGTTTATTATAATTTTTACACATCAATTTTGAGGTCATTGAAAAAACTTTTGTAAAAACTTGGGAAAAAATGGTCCAGGAACATTCCACAAAGAGTGACTAGCTCTTAACAGGAACAGGTCAGGTAGTCTGAAAGATAAACATAAAAAAGTAAATTTAACACTACACGTGGCAGTAATAGTGTGTCTCTCATCATTTACTCACGCTCATGTTGTTACAAACCTGATTAAATATTTTTGTTCCGATGAACATGAAGGAATATATTTTGAGAAATGTTTGTAGACAAACCGTTCATGAGCCCCATTCACTTCCATAGTATTCTTGTTTCCTACTATGGAAGTGAGTGGGGCTCATGAACGGTTTGTTTACAAACATAACTCAAAATATATTCCTTTGTGAGTGCAAAAGTGAGTACACCCTAAGTGATTCCGGTAATGATGCCATCTTGGACTCAAGAGTAACTGCACAACATACCCATGTCAACGAGTGCTCACTACTTTAAAACTCGTGTGAATCATGTGAGTCCAAGATGGTGCCGTTACCGGAAGCTAGTTAATACAGTTTATAAAGTTTAAAATATATTTCTTACACAATCACAACCATTACCCCAGAAGACCTTTATTAACCTATTGGAGCCGTGTGGATTACCTCTGTGAAGGATGAATGCACTTTTTTGGGGTTAAAAGTCAGAAAATGTTCCCTGATCCCTGGACATTTACTTAAATAACTCTAGCTCGAAGTTAAAGCTATAGTTCATCTTAAAAAAATTTTTTTATGTTTATCAGCTTACACCCAGGCCATCCAAGATGTAGGTGACTTTGTTTCTCCAGTGGAACACAAATGTAGATTTTTGAGTCCAACCGTTTCAGTCTGTCAGTTGTATAATGCAAGTTGATGGTAACACAATCTAATATAGAAAAAAAACATGCACAGACAAATCCAAATTAAACCATGTGGCTTATGACAACACATTAATATACTAAGAAATAAAACAATTGGTTTGTGTGAATAACCGAACAGTATTTATATAATTTTTTTAACCTCAAATGGCACTTTTCCATTGCATAGTACCCCACGGTTTGGTTTAGTTTGGGTCGGGTCAGCTTACTTTTGGGAGCTTTTCCACTGGGTGCAGTGCGTAGTACGCGATACTTTTTTCGTACCACCTCGGTTGGGGTTCCAAGCAACCCGAGCTGATACCAAACGTGACACGAAAACACGAGCACGTCAGCATTATATATGCTTAAATGCAACTTCAATGAGGCTCAGCGCAGCGCATTCGACTGAAGCCACGGGTCAGGTGTTTATACAGAAACTGTCATGTGAGACATAGGTAGTGATAATCGCGATGTGCAAACATCTATTTGTGGTGGCCAATTTTAATTTTGTGGTGGACTGAAAAATAAATAAATGTATGGGAATGTACAGCGACACTCTCACTTGTATGATGTCACAGCAGTAGGCAGCGCAAATATAACGAGACGCCTATAATCCCTCCCACTCCGAAGTGTTACTAAACTCGATGGAAAAGCTAACCACGCCAAAGTGAGATGACCCCACCCAAACTAAACTAAACCGTGGAGTACTATGCAATGGAAAAGTGCCATAATACAACACTATCCCCAGAGCAATACGCGCATTCACATTACCTTCTTATTCATCTAATGTTTAATAGCGGGTTGCCACCTACTGTATGAGGGCACATATACACTATATGGGGTTTCCAATACAGTTAGTGGTGGTATGCACCTCGCAACCCGCTATTAAACATCGCAGTGAGCATGATGTTTTCTCATGATGATGACGACTCACCTGCAGTGTTATTTGTAGATCTAGTCTCGAATAAGCAATGTGACATGGAACCAGCATTTGCAGACATACTGTTAGGAAAGGTAAAAACTAAAGTTAATATCAAGTTAGACACCTGCGTCCATATTTATCAAGCTTCTCAAAATGCCATTTTAGTAGAGTGCTGAGAATACATGAAATGTACTCCTACTTTCAAACTTAAAGGGATAGTTTACCCAAAAATAAACATTTTGTTATCATTTACACAGCCTCAAAGCCTGTTTGAGTTTCTTTATTTTGTTGAACACAAAAAAGATATTCTGATAAATGATGGTAAGCACACAGTAGACTGTACCCATTGACTTCCATAGTATTTATTCCTACTATAGAAGTCAATGGGTACAATCTACTGTGCGCTTCATCATTTATCAAATTATCTTCTTTTGTGTTCAATGGAGTAAAGAAACTCTGTATGTTGTATCAAATGATACAACATGAGTCTGAGTAAATGATAACATAATGTTTATTTTTGGGTGCACTATCCCTTTAAGTTTGAAAGTGATTTGATTTGTGTGAATGAGCTGTGTTCTGACTTCGCTCAAACTGTACATCAAGTCAAAGTGAGGTCTGACTATTTCATTAGTTATTGCGATTTCATTTATCCATTGCATTATAAAGACCAACATGCTATTTCACTTTTGAGCACTTGACTTGTGTTTGGTTCTGGTGGCTGTGCAAATATAAACCAATACTTACTCTTGTCTTTAGCCAATATAAAACATCAAGACACACCAAGAAAGGGATCTGAAAGAAGTAACCATAAATATACGACAGTTATTAATTCAGAATGGCCTTTAGCTCGTTTAAGTTTACTGTAAAACGATAACGTTGTTTTTCATAAGAGGGACCTGTTGAACAAATCCCATATTGCAATACCTGCGTTATAATTAACTAAACAATGTCAAATACATTTAACAACAAGCACAACACATTTTTATAAAAGATATATAAAAAAACAAATAAGTTAAAAGATCTCCACTAACGTAAGCTCACGAGCTCAGTCAATCTAGGCGGGAGCTGAACTAAGCCCACATTGCAATACTTGGAGAAAACTTGCGTTATAATTAACTTAACTATGTTAAATACTTTTAAGAACAAGCATAACACATTTTTATAGAAGATATAAAGACAAATAAAAGATCTCCATTAGCTCACAGCTGCGCCGAGCTCAGCTCACCCCACTCAGCGCTCGAACGACACGAACCAACGGTCAACATCAAGGTTTATTATATTAGACATATCGAAATATACTGACAACTGAATAAACATCACTGTGAACTAATTTCAGTAAAGTAACCACGAATGTAAAGAAACTTACCTCATAATACCACCGAAACACTCGTCTGAGGAGAACAGCGGTTAATCCAGATTGCGCGTCTCCTGGTTTGAATAATCACGTGATCAAAGCATTCGGTATACGGACACGCGCCTTACGCGCCTCCGCCAATAATAACATAATAAAAGTAAATAAAGATATAAAAGATGAAAGTAAAGTGCTTCTTCCAGTGTTGCTTCCAAGAAAGAAAGTTGCCTGTTTAGAGCCAACATAGAATATTTATTTAATAAAAAATATAAACAGAAATATTAATCGACTTTTAATCAAACTAAAGGTTTCATTATCGTGCAGTCTGTCCTCAATATTATTTCTACGTATACGTTCATACAGATTTTGCCCGGTTTATTGAATGAACAGACCTTTTATGACATTATTTATGGTTATATTAAAGGAGTTATGCAGTCCAAAACAAACGTTTACTGTACTGGAGCACATATAGGATTTTAACTGTTCTTTGCTAGAAGTTAACTTTGAATTGGAACAGTACTTGGCCATCTACTGATGACGTTTCAAAATTATTCAGTCTTTATAATACAAGTCCAGACAGAAAATGCATATTAATAAGTGGCCAACACATACCACTCAGTAATTTCAGTGCAGTTCCTCCCCCACGCTCACCACTCATGCAACCATTTACGGCAAGAAACTGTAAATTTATAAAACAGTTCACTACCGTAAAATTAGGCCGTAAATTAACGGTAATTTTTTACAGTGCATGTGCAAGGGAATTGGAGAACTCAAAAAAGGGTTTAATCAAAATAAAAAGCCCACGAGGGGGCAAAAGACCTACAAAAACGGGTTACAATGGCAAGACGTTTAACAGAACAATACACGGTGACTAGAGTACTTGACTCACTCGATTATTTGATTTACAGACAGAGTTGTGACATGAAGCACACAACAACGGTTCCGGACATACAAAATGATTCAGCACAGGACAGAACACACTGGGGCCTTAAATAGCGAAAACTAAACAAGATAACGAGGGAAGGTCAGGTGAGGGGAGTTAACCAATGATGAATAATTAACGAGGAGACAAGGGGGTGGGGGCAGAGACAAGACACGGCAGCACACTACCCAAACAAAAGGCCATGTGCTGCCACACAAAACATGCCACATCACTACGAACAACTATGAATAACTATAACAGACGGGCAGGATCAAGACAATCAGGTGCAAAACCCTCTTAGTGTGTCAGACATGTTTTCTTTTAAATGAGCATTTGTTTTATCAGGATCTATGTTTAGGTTCAATAATTTCACTTTAATGGCAATAAAAAGATTCCCTTTCAGTCAGTCACTCCATTGTCAAAATGGGAATCTCGCCAGAGAGGCCAATCTGTTTCTAGTGTAACTAAAAAGAGCCAATGCATTCCACCTGTGTGTCCGCTGAGGTGGAACCTGTTTGTTAAGTGGTGTTCTTTTATTAGAGAAGACCCCTGGAAATGCTTTATCGGCACTGTGCTCTCCTTTCTGCAGCATGGGTTGGAATGAAGGCTGTCTCCCTCCACTCTTTAAGTCTATACTGCTGCAATTTCCGCCCACCATGACCCCATAGGAGGTAAGTCGGTCAGTTTGCATGACCTGGTCAACAGGTACCTTAGGGGGGCAAGGAGGCTAAATCCATTATGGCCTCCCTCCATACCCTCTTGGATTGTGTCGTTAGTGCTGAAAGCACTCCAAGGTTCACCATTTGAGCTTTTGCAATCAGTCAAGCTAAAGATTCTATCTCTAAAAACTTTGTTCCTGGCTGCATTGGCTTCGGTCAAAAGGGTAGGGGACCTGCAAGCTTTCTCGGTCAAAGATTCATGCCTGGAGTTCAGGCTTGCTGACTTTCATGTCATTTTGAGACCTCTGCCTGGCCATGTGCCCAATATTCCAACCACTCGCTTTAGGGATCAGGTGGTGAACCTGCAAGCACTACCCCCGGAGGAGGAAGACCCAGCTTAGCTTTGCTTTGTCCCATCACATAGACAAAACTCAAAGCTTCAGAACCTCATAACAGCTCTTTGACGGCAAGCAGATCTCAAAGCAGAGGATGTCCCACTGGACGCTATCGCCTTGGCTTACCAGGATCAGGGTGTGCCTCACGTTGCAAGTTCACTCTACCAGGACTATTGCATCCTCCTGGGGGCTGTCATGCAGCGCCTCATTGACAGATATTTGTAGAGCCGCAGGCTGGGCTACACCCAAAATGTTTGCTAGATTCTACAGCCTGCGTGGCGAGTTAGATTCCTCCTGTGTTCTTACCTTAAACGGGTAGAAGCACAGAGAGCCCCAACTCATGTGTCAGCATATTTACCCCAGAAGTTCCCTATTGGGCAAACTCTGTCAAGCTCATCCAATGCCCACATTAACATTCAATAGTGCAGTCTGTTAAAGCCACCCCAAACACGCTAACGAGGATATGGCTTCCGCAGCGTTTTCTATTTTGTTGGAAAGGGTATGCTTCCCATTGTTATATAAGTGTCAATGTATGAGTTGTGAAGGAACAACAGTGACCAGTGCAGTGCACATGTGGCATTTTGATAGGGATTTCCAATTTGTCGGTCCCCAACATGAAGTTGGAGTGAAAGACAATGTCTCGGTTACTTGCGTAACCCTCGTTTCTTGAAGACATGGTAGCTGTACCACTGCTGAGCAGCCTGGTCACTGGCTAGGCTCCTCAGTGAAAGCCTTATGATGATGCACTGCACCTGCTGCTTATTTATACCCACGCTGGGAGGCGTGGCAGTCAGATGAAAATGCTGCATGCCAATGTGCACTGGCTCTTTTTTGTTACACTCAAAGTAGATTGGTCTCTATGGCGAGATTCCCAATTCGTTGGTCCCCAACCTGAAGTCTCTGTCCCCTTCTTCTGGGAAAGAGGGTTACGCAAGTAACTGAGACGTTATTAGTCAATAATGAAATGCCCTCCTTTCACAGATGTGACTTTAGTCATTTCACAGTCTTTTCACTGCAAAACCCTCTAAGAGCATGCAAGCTTCTTTGGCAAAATCTTCCACTTAGACGAGCCAGTTGCAAAATCACTAAAGATAGAACTAGAAACACTGCAAACAATGAAATTCAGAATGTAAAAATAAAGAAACGGAATCATCAGGGGGTGGTGTGATCCATGTCACTAGCACATTCAGATTGCATTAAGGTTCAAGTAATCACAAGGGACACAAGTTTGAATGTAATCCACAGTCGTTTTGCATGCCATCGTTCATTCAATTCCTCTTCAGTGCACATGGAAATGCAGCACTTAATGGATTGTGCATTGAAATATTTCTGAGTGGCCTGAGGACAGGATTAAACAGATGTGAAGGGAAGGTATTTGCTGAACATATAATACGTGCCGAGAGCATTCTGTCAATATCATGATCTAATTTTCGACAAGGGTGGCATTTTGCGGCTTTTGCATCTGAGCTCCTCAATTTCAATTTCCGGTTCTAAGCATTTGAGAGAAAACCCAACACAATCCTTCATCATTCTGAAGAAGTTTCAATTCAGTGCAGGTGCAAAGTACATTTTTAATTAGGAGAAATGAGAGTCATCCTTTTATATTCCTGCTCCATACCAACAGCCAAGAAAAAACACCAAAGCTGCCAAAACTATCTCATCCGAGTCTCTGTGGATGAATGGAGAGTTTTAGTTAAGTCTTAACCTGCTTCTACCATATCAGAGTCTAAAAACATACGTGTACACCAGACAGGCACACATTGATGAACCCCTTCTGACCAACATACACACTCTGTATCCTCTCTAAAGAGATGGATTGTCTCTATGCACTGAGCTGTTTTGAAGCTTCATCTCTATCAGCAACATCACATGATCTGAAACTCGCCCATGTGTTCTTTTCACATGGCAGTATCTTTGTTGTTGCTGTTTTATGGTGACAAACACTTCCTGTTTGAACTCTTGTAAATGCGAAATCACTACATAGACCAGTTAAAAAATTTGAATTCTGATCACTGACATTTATTTTACACTCCATTTAATTTTTATTCCCTTCCAACTGACTCAAAATTCCTGCACACTTAGCCACCTAAGTTGTCCCACGCTAAATTGAGCGGTTATTTCTGAAGAAGGTATGTCCTTCCAAGTGATACATTTTTGATTTCCAATAAAACAAAATATGATTTAAAGGACAAACCCTAACCATACACTCTAAAAACAAACACAGCATAGGAACCAAATTATCCCGAATACTTAAGGCAGGGGTGTCAAACTGAATTTCATCCTGGGCCACATCAGCATTACCGTTGCTCGGGTGTATTTGTAAGACTATATGAAGAGGTTGGTTTCAAAATGCGATAAACACCATTTTAAAAAAAAGTTACCACCAAAATCAGAATTGTATAAGGTCAGTATTAAAAAGTAAATTCTTAATTTTACACAAAATCCGCCGTGTTATTCTTTTTTACAAAAAACGTGATAAACGTCAGTCATCCTTTTCTGCAGAATGCAATAAATCCGCTCAACACAGCGCACCATTCCACACATTGTAAACAATAATGGCAGCGCATTGAATACACATAATCCTAGTTTTCCTCATCTACTTGGTATTTTGTGATCTTTAAACAAACAAAAACAAAATACTACTTTTGATGGTATTGATAAACCTGTGGTGGTTTTCTGTGGTGGAGAAGAAACGCAAGCCACTCGGGCACTCAGTCGACGGAAAAATGCTTGTTCTCACAAGACAGCATCAAGCTTCTGTCATGCTAACACACTGACCCCAGGAGATCTTATGAAAAACTTTCCATTATTTTACTCAAAGTCAACGAAAATCGAGCAGGACCAAAACATTTTACAGCTGATCGCTGTCAAAAAAGTTGTTCAGGAACGACGCTCGAAGGATGACAACAGCAATGACAGTGTTCTTAGTTCTTAATTCTTGGTATAGAAAAAATGTTTTTACAGAAAGAAGTCAAAATGGATTTATTGCGTTTTGGAACTAAACACTCCATGCTCTTTTATTACATTGCATAATTACCTCTGCAATCACTAGTTTTGGTAATAACTCATTAATATCTAGCTTTGAAAGTAGTAGCCCAGGACAAATAATGACAAAGTGCATTTAAGCGTACAACTATTGTACAGATTATAAAAACAATCGTTGTTGTATGTAAACATCAGTGTTGGGTGTAACTAGTTATATTATAGTTACTTCGATTGTAAATGAACTAAATACTGTGTACCCACTGTAGTATGATTATACAATAGTGGATTTAACATCAAAATTTTAATTCTAAGATTAAATGTTTTTTATGTATTCTTCTCACTTTAAACTCTTTAAATACTACACTCTTGTGTAGTTTACAGTTGTAACTATTATCTGGTTGTTCAATAGCATTAATATTACTGGGATATTGGCTGTTTATTAATACTTAAAAAGCACATACTGTATTAATGCCTGATTCTTTAAAACCTTATTCAACATCCTTAATTCTACCAATATTTAAACTTAACAATTACTTTACTAATTATTAATAAGCAGTAATTAGGACTTTGTTGAGGCAAAAGTTAGTTAATAGTTAATGAAAAGTGAGAATTGGACCTTAAAAAGTGTGACCAGAATAATTAATGTACTTTTCTATGATTTATTTGAGCCGTTTCTTGTCTATCTTTGTATAATTTACTAAATAGAATGTAGAAATTAATAAGTAACTAATTCATTACTTTCTTGTGTAACCAACATCAGTGAGCAAATGCTCTGATTTCTCTGTGATCCTTCTTTGCACAGGTAATAAAATCAGATGCATTTTCAGATACCAAAACCTTGTCTTTCCTGGGTCAAAATAGGTTTTTGGTGGTGGTTAATGAACATCAATCATTAACCATGTTAAATTATCAAAAGAAAATTTTGGCGGGCCAAAAAATAGTTTGGGTGGCCACCAAAAAAATTTAATTCAGGAAAAACTCTGCAAAAAGTATAATAATAATAATAATAATGAAATGATTTTGGCCACAAAACAAAATAATATTGTAAGATCACTCGGGCCACAAAAAATGAGAAAGCAGGCCAGATTTGGACCCTGAACCCTGATGTACGGCCTGTGCTTTGTGGTCATCGAGTGGAATGAATGGAGATATTTTAGTGGCTGATGCATTTTAATATGAAAAATTCAAATCGTAAACAAATGTACGGTTATTAGAAAAATTCAACAATGGAGGCCCCACCTCTAAACCCAGCGGAGTGAAAGCAGAATGTTAAAAAGGAAGAATTAGATACGTATACGAATACGCCACCTCTTAAAATAGTTACAAACTGCCATTCGATCATGTTAAAATACCCTAGCGACCACCTAGCAAGGCCCTGGCGACCAGGCACTACCACAGCAACTGTGCTAACACCTATTCAGAAGACCTCAGCGACTGTATAACAATGCAGCCAAAAGCAGCCAGTCGTAGTTAAGAGTGACAGCATCCGATCACCACTCTATATTAATTTCATCTAAACGGTTAAAAGTTGTTTTCTGCAGCCATTAACCGAGACAAAGCTCCGGTCTGATCCGCCAGCAGACAGTGAAGTGATGTAACCTTAGAACGGATAAATCAACATCCAGAGCCATGATTCATTTCCGCCTTTCAAAGAACCCCTGAGAAATGAAATAAATACATTAAAACTGCTCTGACCTTGCGATTGGGATAGTTATTCCAAGCAGGATGGACAGATATTCAGTTGCTTCTAAAAGTGACAGAGGCAAGTTTACCGCTTCAGGCTAACAATTTAGTTTGGGTGTCCGTGGGGGTGGGATTAGGTGTATTTGTGTGATTGTGTGCGAGACGGTGTGTGTGTGTGTAATCGTATTCCGCTCTCTGGTAATTAACTTGACAGCATGAAAAATGACCGTGATAAACGGTCTCCTTCTATAAAACACAAATATCCCATAATATTTCTAGCCGCAAACTCAATGAGCAGGAGACATCGGGGGTCTGATTGCACTAATCATGTGGAATAGTTGTGAAGCTCGAGAATGGCAGAAATGCGGTAACTTTTGGTCTGTTTTGTAAAATGGGGGGTCCGCGGTAACACAGAGACCCTTTTGTTACTTTGACCTGATTGACTCAATAGGGCTGATGAAACAGAAGTGAAGTTGTAATGTGATTTCGCCTTCAACCCCCTTGTGAAATAAAATCTAATTAACACATTAATGTCCAGAGATGGCTTGTATTGCATTATTTTCACAATCCTTTTACATGAACATTTTATGCCGTTCTTTAGCCATTTATTTTTTCTTGCACATATGACAAACCTAGCAACTTGTGGGAATTATATTTCTGTATAGAAATTACTACAGACACCTATGCACCATACACTAAACTTACCAGTAAACATCTAGAAAATGAAGCATAAATGCAGTCACACATTATCCAGCAACATGTCAAAACTAAAATAAGTACAGTACAGTCATCTACTTGCTCACAATGTGTAATCACCCCAAAAATATTCACAGCTGGAAAAAATACTGGCAGAGATTCAGGCGACACTAGCTGCCCTCGGGCTTAAATGGATTAATGAGATATTTATATCAATCATCAACATTTTTTACCTAATTTAAAATGAATATCCAAAATCATGCACTTTCTGCTCTTCGACTGATATTTACACGATACCAAAAACAACAACAACCCTAATGTCAATAGAAATACAATAACGTCGCCAATTGGATTAGACAGCCCTGTGTGCAGAGGTTTGAAATCTGATTTGAAATTTGAGAACTTGCTCCGTCTTTAAAGCCGAAAGAGCTAAATGTAATAAACCGGCACAAAGTTTAAAATGCATATTGCGCAGATAAGAAACGCAGTACAGTACCTTTTTCTAAAGTAATTAGGAGATATTTTTCATTTCTGTCATTAGTCAAACTGACAGGAGTTCCCCTCAGGCCAGACTCCCTGGTGCTTACTGCCACACACCTCTCTCAGACAAGCTACCGTAATGAATGTTTACAACACGCAGGTAATGGGGTAAATATTGGAGTCATCAATTATTGAGGTTGAGGGACAGGCAATCACATCCCATGATTATTGTGTCTTTAGAAAGCAGTTCCGTCGCGTGCAGGTCTTTGTCTTGTGGGCGGAGATCTTCGCCGTTGCCCTTATGAGACGGCCGTGCCTGGCTGAGTTTGCGGTAGGGAAACGAAAGGATGATTGGTTTAACTGATGTTGTTAAGTTGACGGTGACGCATGACGTTTCGCTTGCCATCCTCTGCTGATAACTAAAAAAAACAAGAGCAATTGTTAACTGTAAGAGCAATAACAGGACTGCTACTCAACAGTGCCTACAACAGATTACTAGGATACAAACACATAAAAACTATATATATAATATTTATATACAGTAGTTGCTATATATTTTACATTTACTTAGAAAATATTCTTCTCTTCATTATAGAAAATAAAGTTAAAGGCCTTTGTCAGCGAACCTAACCATTTGTAGAGACATCACTTTAAATACAACTTCATTTCTGGAGGCAAGCTTGAACTTTTGTGCTGACGCCTGCAGGTTCGGTTTTGACAGAGATCTCTTGTTCTGTTTTGTAGTGTCAAATTGGGATTTTAACAATGAAATTATAATGTAAATGAAATCCTAAATAAATTCCAGAATGTCTAAAATTGATTTGAATTGAACATATTTGAATATTTTCTTCCTTACCTGTCCTCGTACAGTACATGATTGCATCAAATGAAGCATTGGCCCACTGCAAATGGCAGGTCAGCAGATTTGCCTCGACAGGAATAAAGCACACAAATAAAGGTCCTGTGCCGACAGCTCATCATCTACAGTCTTTAATAACTGCCATTTTTAGGCTACTAGAAAGAGTTTTTGAAAGCTGGAAGTTAAGATTGTTCTTGGCACACGTTTTGAAAGCAGATATCTCTGAGGACTGAGGGTAAACTAACTCACAACACAGAAATAAAACAGAACAAACATCAAAAAGGGATCTAAATGACACTTCAAAAGAATAAACTTGAAGAGAGATATGCATACTGTAAATATACTGTAAATGTATGTGTTTGGGGGGTCACTAGTGAAACACAAGTGAAAGGTCATACAGGACGAGATGGGACAAAGCCTCATAATATATGACATGTGACGTAACATCTCTCATATGACTATATTATTATATTTTTTTCCCAAAAGCTCGACAAAATGCCACAAGTCTCCAACTGGTAGAAATGGGAATACATAACCAGAGCAGAGATTCCATGCTAATCCACATATTGATGGAGCTACATCCTAATTGATTAGGAAACACCTCTTCACATTAACCAAATAGAAGTGGGCTTTAAAACAATGAAACTCCTGTTAAACTCAAGTACCATGTTAACATAAACAAACTTTAAATAACCTTCATCGGTTTGTGACAAGACTTTATCTAGAGCAGCTTCAGGTCCTGACCCCCACATTCAATAGGCTCTTTCACACAGTAATTTCGGTAAATTACCAAATGAGTTTACCAGAATGAATTTACAAGTGAAGTACATGCATTAACTTTCCATCCTTTTACCAGTAGGATATCATTCACAAATAAGTACCAAAATACCCATAAACTCGGTATGAGGGCGAAGGTTACCCATAAACGGTGCGTGGGGAGCTCAGTGTTGCATTTGTAAACAATGGTGGGTTACTTATGACTTCATATCCATGGCCCATATTTTTTCGGTTTCAGTTCTGTGGTAAACACTGATAGTCACGCAGTTCCGTGTGACCAAACAACACTGCATTAGGTGAACAGAACTGGGGAGGAATCGCAACTTGCGTCTTAAACAGCAGTAATGTTTACAATTTAGCAGTGGCGTCTGTGACTTATTTTTTCGAGGGCCCTTGATGCAAAGTTTGTCACAACGAGTTTGTAGTCTGTCATGTGTGTGGTTCGAAACTGCCTTAATTCTATGTTGCATTGATTCATGGTGCTGAAAGCATTCTTTAGAAATGTTGGCCCATATTGATAGGACAGCATCTTGCAGTTGATGGAGATTTGTGGGATGCACATCCAGGGCACGAAGCTCCCGTTCCACCACATCCACAAAAAGATGCGGTTGAGATCTGGTGACTGTGGTGGCCATTTTAGTACAGTTTGCTCATTGTCATGTTCAAGAAACCAATTTGAAATGATTCGAGCTTTGTGACATGGTGCATTATCCTGCTGGAAGTAGCCATCAGAGGATGGGTGCATGGTGGTCATAAAGGGAAGGACATGGTCAGAAACAATGCTAAGGTAGGCCGTGGCATTTAAACCCAATTGGCACTAAGGGGCCTGAAGTGTGCCAAGAAAACATCCCCCACACATTACACCTCCACATGGAAAAAACATAGATAAACATATATGTTTCAATATAGGTTTTGATATAGGTTTTACATATATGTGACATATATAAAATTGGCCGTTTTCCTATATTATATGTACATATATGTACATATATGCACATATATGTTAACCTATATATTGGTAAAATTATTAAAATCTGTAGCTGCTAATAAATTAAACATAAATAAAGGTCCAACCAATGACAGTCTGCACCTGCAGGAGCCAGGATTCAAACCTCCAACCTTCCAATCACCAAAAAAAAAATGCAATCCCACATGCCACTGCTGGGATTCGAACACCCAACCTTCCGATCATTAGACATCTCAGTCTACCATCTGCGCTACTGTCACTGTTAAATAACACTGAACAGTAGCTGTTAAATTAAACCATTTTGTTATACATGTCCTAGACAGATCTTGTAAATGTTTTAAATGTGCAGACATCATAACTTTATTTAATAATTCACATAATATATGGCCTGTATATGCACATATATGCACCTCAATTTTGCATATATGCAGCATATATATTATCATATATGTGCATATATGCTGTATATGTGCAGCATATATGTGCATATTAGCTGCATATAGGTTTCATATATGTGCATATATGCTGTATATGTGCTGCATATATGTGCATATTAGCTGCATATATGTTTCATATATGCGCATATATGCTGTATATATGCAGCATATATGTGCATATAAGCTGCATATAGGTTTCATATATGCACATATATCCACCACCAGCAGCCTGCACAGTGGTAACAAGGCATGATGGATCCATGTTCTCATTCTGTTGACGCCAAATTCTGACTCTACCATCTGAATGTCTCAACAGAAATCGGGACTCATCAGACCAGGCAACATTTTTCCAGTCTTCAACTGTCCAATTTTGGTGAGCTTGTGCAAATTGTAGCCTCTTTTTCCTATTTGTAGTGGAGATGAGTGGTACCCGGTGGGGTCTTCTGCTGTTGTAGCCCATCCGCCTCAAGGTTGTGTGTGTTGTGGCTTCACAAATGCTTTGCTGCATACCTTGGTTGTAACGAGTGGTTATTTCAGTCAAAGTTGCTCTTTTATCAGCTTGAATCAGTCGGCCCATTCTCCTCTGACCTTTAGCATCAACAAGGCATTTTCGCCCACAGGACTGCCACATACTGGATGTTTTTCCCTTTTCACACCATTCTTTGTAAACCCTAAAAATGGTTGTGTGTGAAAATCCTAGTGACTGAGCAGATTGGGAAATACTCAGACCGGCCCGTCTGGCACCAACAACCATCCCACGCTCAAAATTGCTTAAATAACCTTTCTTTCCCATTCTGACATTCAGTTTGGAGGAGATTGTGTTGACCAGGACCACACCCCTAAATGCATTGAAGCAACTGCCATGTGATTGGTTGATTAGATAATTGCATTAATGAGAAATTGAACAGGTGTTCCTAATAATTCTTTAGGTGAGTGTATATATATGCTGAAACCTACCTGCGTTTTGCGAGTTGGTAAGGTTAACACTATTTGCCTTTAACCTGGAAACCCTGTGAACATTAAATAGAAGGTGAATTTACATCAGATTGTTCCTTTTCTGTTATTTTAGAAGTCTGTCATGCATGACTGTCTAATTTAAGACAGCTTTTGGTAAAAGAATGAATGCACTCATGAGCTTCCAGGCACAGCGGTAACAAATGCATTCATACACATCAAAACTCCATCCGTACGCATTGAAAAGACTACAAATTTCATCTGAAAATCAAAAGAAGCTTTTGCATTTTACTGCCAACTACAGACAACCTTTCATCATGATCTTTCTAACAAATGCACATGTCATGTTCTCAGTAACAGACTGATTCAGACATTATAAGGGGATTCAAGTGAAGGATTCGGCACTGAGCGTTTGGCATTGTTGCTCAGAAATGGCACAAATGGGTTGCTGTGGAAGAGCAAATGAGATTGAGCTCTAATTTGTGAAGGGCACTTAGTGCTAGCGCTAATGAGTTCACATTAGAAGCTAGCTGTGCAGCTGGTTTCAAACTGCAGAAGAGCATATATGCCCAGAGCTGGAGGTGAACCAACTCTGCGTCCGCTCACCCAAGAGCTTCCAACCTCATCTATCCATGAGCTCTCTACTGTGGTAGAAATACTCTCTGACATAAAGCATTAGTATTAAAAGCTGTAATAAATATAAACTGTAAAAGACAATACCATTCATATGAAAATCAAGTTCTTAATCAGGGGTGTATAAAGGTACTGTTGGGGGTCCGTAAACGGACAGTATATGTCCAAAATCCAATTGGAAAGAGCAAAAAGATTACCCTGTTCATGCTGGCAGAATAGCCGGTAAACCAGCTTAACCTGGTTAATGTCATTTATTCATCAGGGTTAATGGGCGGAAATAAAGACTTGTTGAAATCTCATTACTGGACATCGTGTCTGCAAGAATCAATTCAGGAAACTGGTCTTCAATAGAATGCCTTATTTCCTAAACACTGGTATGAAATAACACATGGGTCAATGACAAAACAAGCTTATAAAAACATGTTTTTTAAGAATTATTAAAAAATTGATATAATGCATATTTTTGAGGTGTTTATTGATAAAAATATTTGTTTAGATTATTGGATATGTACAGTACTATGGTCAACACCTGTTGTTAAAATTACAATTGTTTTTTGAACAACATTTCCGTACATATATTTTATGATATATTTTTAAGTCCTCATTCAAAAGATCTGTCCTTGAACACGTTCTGCTTGATCCTCTTCAGTTATATTCCCTGGGTCTGATTCTGGCCTAAATTGATGAGGCAATATTGACACAACTGTTTACAATACACCGGAGCACATGCAGTAATGGTAAGGGCAGTGGCATTTCCGGACAACGTGTGGTAGCTTATTTTTCATTTCGCTTCAGCAGTACGTCTGGGATGTCTCTATAGAGTTTCGTTTTCTCCTGCAAAAATCTGCAGGACCAATCAGCGAACAGATGGGGGTGGCTAAGAACGATGACGTTGAGGTCGTGCGTCAGTTTGAGTTGTAGTTCAGTAATGGCAGCAGAGAAAGACGTGAGAAAAACGATTCGGTCCGTTGTTGCAAAACTGCCGAATATACAGAAGTGAAAGCCGGAGCAAGAACCAGGTTTGCTAAGTTTTGTTTGTCTGATTATTCTGACTTGTTGTTTCCAGACGGTTTCGGTGCATGATATACGTCACGACCACACGTTAGCGATCGCCTATGGCAGATCCTGAGTGACTCTGTGCAGATCCCATAGTTTTAAACTTCAACAATGGACCCTCCTTAACGGAAGTAACGCTTTCCAATGGAGCGTGGCCAGACTCTCTGTACAAATGAAATGAATGTACGAGAGTCTGGTTATACCAGGCTAGGCATCACCTGTATTCACCTCTGGATTTTCTGTGGGTCTGAATTCATCTGCTCTACATAGTACTTCATTTACATTGAAATGATAGTTCACATTTACAGCTCACTTTTTCCTTTCCAGGGTAGTAAAACACCAACATATGTATTTAATTTGTGTCTATACCGTTGCCTTGGAACAAACAAATATGGGTCAAATTGACTCGCGAACATCAAAATCGTAACAAAAAACATTATTTGTGCAAAAAAAAAAAAAAAATACTTCAAAACACATCAGTGGATCCCAACAACTTTGCATGCATGTTCATGGCCCTTAATGAGAGAAAGAGACAAAATGTCTGGAAGATAACAATAACTTAAGTAATATTTCATATACATCGTAAATAGAAATGATAGCTCACTTTTACCATCTGTCTGTAAAAGTCTTTTTCAGTACTCAAAAGAGTGAGGAGAAGCATTTTACCGCCATTTCAGGATAGTTAAACACCAATAAAGCAGCACACACTAAAATATATATTTCATTTAGGTCTATACAGTTGCTTTGGCACAAAACAAAATGCGGGTCAAATTGACCGGCGAACCTCAAAAACGTTACAAAATTATTTTGGTACACTTCAAAACATATCAGCATTTCCAAACTTTGCATGCATGTTCATGGCCATAAATGAGAAAAAACTCACAGAATTTCAAGAATAAAATCACAGAGTAACTTGTTTATCCGACAGCTTAAAAATCAAAATGGGTCAAATTGACCCGGAACATAATATGAAGGTTAACTGGATTTCTTGTATGGCATATAAAGTAAGCATAGTGAAACGCAAATTTCTGAAAAACAAGGCTAATGGAAAACCTTACTAGAACGCAAACAAAGAGAACGATACAGCACCAAACCACAGTTACCAAATAAAGAGCGGAAAGTCTGGAGATGCCTAGACTGGACTCTCACAGGTCTAACAGAAACAAAAACTTGGGAAACTCTTTATGTTTTCTTGCCAGTAGACCAAACCAGAAGTTTATACACCTGTTGGACCTTCGGAATAAAAAAACAACAAATTGCAATTAAAATGTCTTTGCTTTATACATGACACACATGATTTACAACACAACAGCTTAACACAAAAAGCCAACTGCTATACCAGCTCCAAACCATGGGAATGATGCTGGTCTATGCTGTTTTTTCAGCAGGGCTCTGAAACTGCATCTGAAGAACAGGAATCGGTCGATCAAAGAAAGCAATGAGAGGATTTTCAGACAGAGTGAATAAGGACATCTTCGTGAAACTGGAACAGCCATCTTTGCAACTAAGCCTGTCAGTTACTTACAATGCTGTCTTTTTATCCTCACCCCAGCAGTTTCGCCCCAATTCACACAGCGATTGCAATTCCTGCCATTTGGAAGGTGATACAAGAGTTTATTATGATGTGGGATTCAGCTAAATGTCATGAAATCTGCATTAATAGATGAGAATAGTGATAAGAGATCTTTCAGAAAAAAGTAAAATAATCTACTTCTGAATTCTTCTTCTGAATTAACTTCTGAAAGTAGTTAAAAATCTACATATTCACATTACAGTTAAGCAATACTGTACTGTAACAAGAGCAATAATTCTCATGGAATAGTTGTAATATTGTCTCTCCATGCTGAAGACTAATTATGTGTTTTGACGCATCAAAGTTTGATTTTCTTTATTGATTTCACATTGATTCCAATCTTTGACATGACCTGACTCAATATCAAGTTTATATTTTCACACCATGATCTTTACATTTTTGTAATGACTTTGGCTGAGTTTTCACAGATTGTGTCACAACTGTGTTAATACTTTCATGCAATAGTTCAATCAACAACAAATTTTATGCACAATAATGCCAGTGACCAATGACAACAAGAAGTATTGGTAACGCTTTAGATTACAGCCCGGAAAGTACTACGTAAGTACAGCGAATTTACAGCGTATGTTTCTGTAATTATAGTTTACTTATGAAGTACGTACGTGTAATTATAAGGGAACAATTTATAATATTTGGGGAACAAAGGGGAAACAACCAGGAAAAATACAAATAATATATGCAGTAAGTATTTTAGATTACTAAACAACAAAACTTGAAATTCAGTTAATGTGTTTATGCTATTTATTAGTACGATACAATTTATTTAGAATTTTAAAAGGTTACTTACCTTAAGAAAGAAAAAGAGTACAGGAATTTGTTGGGTCATCAAGCAAAATTAAAAATAGGCAAGGCAACTATGGTGAAAACAAAGTAAGCAAAACTAGAACCACACTCTTAGAACGAATGTGTTAAAAACAACACATTAGGGTTGATTCTAGGACGACACACTAAATGCGTTGTCCCAAAATCCACCCATCTCTGTGTTATTATGGAAACAAAACATTTAGTGTTACTTTTAACCAGAGGTGTAAAGTACTTGAGTAAATGTACTTAGTTACTGTACTTAAGTATTTTTTGGGCTACTTTGTACTTGTACTGAGTATCAAAAATATAAGCAACTTTTACTCTCTACTCAATTACATTTTTGATTGGGTATTTGTACTCTTTACTCCACTACATTTGAAATGACACTTAACGTTACTCGCTACATTGTTTATTCGTCAAATAAAAACGAGACGAAAGTGTCAGAGGGTGATGATGGATAGAATCTGTGGTCGCGAGGTTACACGCACACACACACAACTTCATTTGGCGCTGCGCAGAGCCATCATATAAATCAAAGTACTGCGAGAGCGAATCAAATGCATATGGAGAAGTCTGGTCTCGCGGTACTTTGATGTCAAACGCTGAATGGCTTGCGTTGAGCCACCGTAGCGGGACATCTGCATGCTGCGTATGTCATAAACTGTAGAGAAAAGTTCGCGTCTGGACTGAAAGAAGAGATAAAGAGCAAACATATGGATGCATATCACATTTGCTTCAGTCAAGGGACCCTTTGTTAAACTTGTGATGCTACAATCAAAATAAAAGTGATGCGCGATTGCAGGAGGGTCATCCCGCAACTCAAAGGCAAGCACAAATGTTTATATACTCTGATGCTACCTTATCAGCTAACCTGAGCTGGTACATAACTTGATATAACTTACTATATAAACCAGCGAGGTCCTGTACTGATTGCCCGAGTAACTTAAGTACATTATAAGATTGATAATAAGTTAATTTCACTGTCCTCACATTTAATCAAGTATGCTGTAATGTATTTACTGTAAAGAGGGATGCATGACGGAAGAAATGTAGTGCACTTGTGAGATAGTGGTGTTACGTACTACATGTGTTTACAATTAATCTTTCAAATGAACAACTTCACGTTTTTAATATGCATTATCATATTTCTGTTAGTGTAATTTTAGTTTACTGGAATTTTTTAAATATTAAAATTATATATTTTATAGGCCTATATAAGAATATTTGGTAACACTTTACAATAAGGTTCATTAGTTAACAGTAGTTAATGTATTAACCAACTTGAACAAACCATGAGCAATACATTTGTTACATTATTTCTTCATCTTTGTTAATAAAAATGTAAGCTTTAATTGTTTGTTCATGTTAGTTCAGAGTGCATTAACTAATGTAAACAAGATTTTAATAAAGTATTAGTAATTGTTGAAATTAACATTAACAAAGATGAATAAATGCTGTATAAGTGCAGTTCATTATTAGTTCATGTTAACTAATGTAGCTAACTAATGTTAACTAATGAACCTTATTGTAAAGTGTTACCATATATTTATATCACAAAGTTAGGCTATATATTTTTCAGCATGGCACATTCAAGTACACAATGACACTAGACTAAAATTAAATGGGTTTAAATTAAATTTAATGTAGATTTCTAGACTAAAATCTCATGGTATTTAGTTGAATAAAATTAGACTAAAACTAAATCAATTCAGATGACAAAAATATGACTAAAACTTAATTAAATTTTAGTCAAAAGACTGTGACTATGTTTAATCTGTGTTTGTTCTGCCAGGTCAAGATTTTGAGGTGTTTGATTTCTTTTCTATATTAGGAAATAAAACCTCATAAATAAACTTTCTAAGTTTTCACTGCCCAGACCTACAATGTCTCTTTGTGTTGAGGACTAGCGCATCTTTGAGCCAACATTCAGTACGAGTAAAAATACTTGAGTACTTTTAAATTGGGTTACTTTAATACTTTTACTCAAGTCGTATTTAAATTGGTGACTTGTAACTTGTAGTGGAGTAATTTTTACAGTAAGGAATTTGTACTTTTACTCAAGTATGGCTTTCAGCTACTCTTTACACCTCTGCTTTTAACACAACTTGTGTTATACTTTAACACAAAATGATACATAATGTGTTAAAATTACACATAATGTGTTAAAAACTTAACACACAAAGATGTGTAAAAAATTAACACATCCTTTCTAAGAGTGTATTTTCTGTAGTTACTGTTTTGTGTTGTTACAGTCTAAGTCAAAATTTTTTACCACCTTGTTTCACGTAGTTACAGAGTAAGTACAGAATCTGCGGGCTGTAAATTAAAGTGGCACTTGTTACCCCCTTGTTTCACGTAGTTACAGAGTAAGTACAGAATCTGCGGGCTGTAAATTAAAGTGGCACTTGTTACCCCCTTGTTTCACGTAGTTACAGAGTAAGTAAAGAATCTGCGGGCTGTAAATTAAAGTGGCACTTGTTACCCCCTTGTTTCACGTAGTTACAGAGTAAGTACAGAATCTGCGGGCTGTAAATTAAAGTGGCACTTGTTACCCCCTTGTTTCACGTAGTTACAGAGTAAATACAACATCTGCGGGCTGTAAATTAAAGTGGCACTTGTTACCCCCTTGTTTCACTTAGTTAAAGAGTAAATACAACATCTGCGGGCTGTAAATTAAAGTGGCACTTGTTACCCCTTTGTTCCGAAAATATTATAAATTGTTCCCTTAAAATTACATGTATGTACTTTATAAGTACACTATAATTACAGAAATGTATGCTGTAAATTCGCTGTACTTACGCAGTACTTTACTGCATATATTATTTGTATTTTTCCTGGTTGTTACCCCTTTATTCCCCAAATATTATAAATTGTTCCCTTATAATTACACGTACGTACTTCATAAGTAAACTATGATTACAGAAACATACGCTGTAAATTCGCTGTACTTACCCAGTACTTTCCGGGCTGTAATCTAAAGCGTTACCGAAGTATTTTCTAAGAAAAACCAAAAAGCAGGAAGACTGATGTTTGCTTATCATTCATATTAAATGGAAATATAATGTGCATGTTCAGGTACAGTTCAAACAATCTGCTAGCATGTTAACTTCCACTTGGTGTATATTTTATCAGTATGTTTTAAGCCTTTTGTATTATTACCAGGGGCGCCGTAAGGGGGGGAAAAGTTAGGACGATTCTAAGGGCCCATGAACTTTTGAGGGCCCCAGCCAAGGACTGTGCCGCACATGCAACCCCCTTATTAAGCTGAGCCCTCTTAGCTCCGCCCGTCTTTACTCTGCGTTTTAGCGCCATCTTCAATCCACGGTCTCACAGTGCAGAGTGAACTTCACAAGAGAGCAAGGTGTGTGTATTTACTGCTATTTGTTATGATATCTGCATATGTGCACTTCCTTACTATAAATGCAGTTTACACAATGTGACGCTGGATCAATAGGGAATGTGGAGTTGACGTCACGCCGTGTGGCATTATGAGTAATCCGCCATATTTGCAGGATCGCGTCCTATCCCGCTGTATTTGAGTTAGTGTGTTGGAGGTTGTTTTTGTATTTTCTGTCGAGATTTTAATAAACTTCGATATGTTTGGTCAGTAGTGCACGATCAAGAACTGCCACAGCAGGTCACACGATCGTTCAGAGAGAAAACTGAACAACAGAATACGTTTTTTCAGCTTTTATTTGGGGGAAGCCGGTGGAGGAGCTGACGAAAAGACGCCGGATCGCGTGGTTTGTCTGCCGCAATCAGGAGAAAAACTTTTACTTTTCAAAAAAAAATCCCTGCATCAGCGAGAGTGTGTTTGCTGCATTTTCAGTAATTCAGTAATTTGTGATTAATAAAAGCAGAACCACTTAAATTGTCTTGTTTTTATGCTAACACTGTCAAACTAACTTGTAAATGTAAATTATGTAACGTTATTTATTCATTTCTGATCAACCTCACCACATGAGTTATAAAAATAAATCTTTAGACAATTTTGACGATCAGTGATGGGCAGTAACGCGTTAGAAGTAACGCGTTACTGTAATCCGATTACTTTTTTCAAGTAACGAGTAAAGTAAGGGATTACAATTGCAAAACGAGTAATTAGATTACTGTTACTTCCCCGTTAGCAGACTGCGTTACTGCGTTATTTTTTAATCTTGATTTTTTTTCGTGAGACTCTCTCGTGTCGTGACGCAAGTCGAGTGACAATGACGTATGAGCGCCGCGCCGTCAGTCAGTGTATTGTTGAACGTGAGAAGACAACATGGAGCGCGGAAAAGAACAAGACTATGCAGCGTTTAATGCTTGGAAGTACCGACATTACTTTGAGTTTAACCCAGTTAAAGGTGACAAAAACATCAGCGTCCGCTGTACACTCTGCGTGGGAATAAAACTTTTATCCACAGCGAAAAATTCCACCTCAGATCTAAGCAAACACCTAGCAAGCCGGCACAGCAATGTGAAACTTACTGAAAAAATCCCTGAACCCCCAGCTGACATGACCGCTGCGGCTCCATCTCATACACGTTCACGCGAAATCTGATGTAAAACAACAGACTATATATCTGTATTTCATGGATTATTGGACAAGCTGACGTGACCGCTGCGGCTCCATCTCACGTTCACGCGAAATCTGATGTAAACAACAGACTACTATATTTCATGGATTATACGCATTTGTGGACAAAAATTGTCATTTGATGAATTTTATTAGACTGATTTCATGGGTTATTCACACAACTGAAACAGACCGGATTCGACTCGCGATCGTTATAAGGTAAGAAGTCCCGTTTATATTTTGCATGTAGTCATCTGGACTTCTGTAACAAAATACATTTCTGATGCTAGAGCATGTATCTCAAAACAGAGACAATCACCATACAATGATGCTAAACCCGTAGACCCATTAAACGATGTATAGTAATGTTGATATTAATATTAGTAATCTTTGTAGACAGTATGCTATATAGATATTGTTTGCAGGCTTAGAAAAAAACGACGCCATCACGCCCACGAATTAGTGCGCGTCGAGAGGTTAAAACAGATAATGTTTCATTTGATTCAATTTCAGATGAATGAATATGCAGAAAGAATAGAATAAGCACCTTAAGTTTTTCCCTTAAGTATGACACTAAAGGGGTAAATTCCCCTTACCTACAGTAAGAGAATAATTTAAGGGTGTTGCATACAGTATAATCCCTTAAATGGTTCTCTTAGGAAAGGGTAATCGTTAAATGTTTCACGACAGCGACCCAGGTTTATAAAATACGATTGTTGCCATGGAGATGCAACAGAAAAAGCTTAAGGTTTTTTTTGCAACACCCTTAAGTTGAAATGAAACATAAGGGTGAATTTAAGGGAAAATTACACTTAAGGTGCTTTATGCAACTGGGCCCTGTTGCATACTGTAGCATATTCAGGTCGTGCATCATGTTTTTGAAAAGTAATTAGTAAAGTAATTAGTAAAGTAACTAATTACTTTTGAAAATAAGTAATCAGTAAAGTAACGGGATTACTTTCTTAGGGAAGTAATCAGTAATCAGTAACTAATTACTATTTCCAAGTAACTTGACCAACACTGTTGACGATTATAACAAATATTTTTTATTAAATGCAACTCCTTAAACCCACTGCTTGTGACTCTTTAAAATGACATAACGTTAGCTAAATATTTAGCATTTTGTTTGTTTTAATAACTTGGCCAAGAACAGAAGTGCCATCTTATGAACATGTGTTGATTCATTGCACAGAATACAACGGATATTTTTTTTATAGAATCATTAAGATACTTAGGTATTAATACATTGTAAGTAAATGGCATATTTCTTTTAGCTGGTTTGCCAACCTTATAAAACTCCGAAAGAAGAATGTCATCTTACTATGAGCTTGAAGGGATTTATAGCTCTTAAACTCCTGCAAAGTGTATGCACTCAATCCAAAAACAAGGTAATAATAACAGATATGTGAGCGGAGGTAGTGCGTCTGGATCCGTAATCCAGTCATGGGCTGCTAAATCATATGGATCTGTTGTTTATTTGTCCAAATAAAGTTTTTTGGCAGTAGCACTTAGTTTCTCCCGATAGGGTCCCTTCTCTTTTTCTTTCAAACTCCTCAATTTCTTCGGTTCTTCTTCAAGTTTACCTAGTTTTAGCTTAACACACCCACAATTAAATGGCATAGCGGTCGGAGGTGTCTCTAAACATGGCGCCCACGTCCCATAATGCAACACTGCGGTGACGTACATTAACATTCCCTATACAATGTAGTTTTCTTTCCACTGTAATAAGTCTTCGCTCTGTTCACCTCAGTTTAAAAAAAACACAAGGGGATTTACGTTCCCTGTTTTGTGTTATGATTCAAACGCGAACTCAGCCCTTATAAGCTGTTCAATTAACGTAGCCCGAATAAGCGAATTAACATAAACTAGAAATGCGATCAGTTACACACTAGTTTTGTAACGCAATATGCCAAGGAAGTATTTTTATGCAGTCGTGAATCGAGTTTGTTGTGATAAAACTGAAATGCAACTAAGGCTAAACTAGTCCAGTTATGTATATTAAAGCTTCTCAACTTGCAACAGGTTTAAGAAATCAATGGAAATCTATGTCGTAATCTGCTATAGTTGTCATTCATTTCATTTTAGAGCCCTGTTGATTAAAAAACAGTCTGAAGAATCATTTAATAACAGTAGGCTATAGCTGTTTTCTTAAAGAGTAATAAACCATAAACCAACTTTTTTTTAGATAATGATCTGTAAGAATGGGGTTTTATTAGTGCGGTTCATTGATTTTAGTAAGTTTTTTGACATTTGGATATAAGGTGTTTCAATACTGGTGTAAAAACGTCTGAGTGCTTCCCTCTTCAGGTTAAACGGTGGCTACTGCAGTTGAATTTTTGTATTGGATGTTGGGTCCAAAAAATGCCTCGTGATGTAAGCAGGTTCAAGCTCACCACACCTTGTTACGATCTCATCACACACTTAGTTCGTCCCCTCAATGTCGTGTGTGTAACAGCTCAAGGATACAGTATGTCACTGAGACTGCCTTTGAAAATCAGAAAAGTCTCAAATCTTATTGTGAGATAAAAAGCATCACAGTTTAATTTCAAGCATTAATTTCACTATGATTTCAATCGCTGACATGACATTACTCAGTCAACATTAAAGATATCAAGTTTATATTTTCACAAAATGTTCTTTACATTATATAGGATGATTTTATGTGGAAAACAGTAAATTACAAAGAAATACTTCAGCTGGGTTTTCACAGGCATGGTCACATTTATCTTTAATCTTTAAGAATGTTGCATTTTCTCTGAATATTTGATTTAATGTACTGTATTTTTCAATTAAATTTACATTGCACTATAAATTATCTTAGCTGCAGACATTTTAGGTATCTATAAATACTGATAACTGTGGTCAAAACAATAGAAAAATAAATAGTTCTGTATTATTAAATTACAGACAAAGATTTTGAAAAGCTACAGTAGGTTGGATTGTATGTTTGGTGCGAAATGGGTATGGTGGGGGCCCGACCCCCTATTTTTTCATAGGGCCCAAAATTGCTAGCGCCCCTGATTATTACACTTAATATCAAGGCCGTAACCACACCTTGGACATTGGGGCAGACATGAATTGTCAGGAATCGGACGGGAAAATAAATCCAAGCGCAGACATAGATAACAACAGAGGACTTTATTAACAAAACAGGGTAAAAAAAACAGGAAAACAAAACCCACGAGGGGGCAAACAAAACAGAGTAAACACTAAATACACTAAACTACACAAAACTTCACAATGATCAAACATAAAACATAAACTGACCTAGATCTTTTCAATAACAAAGTACTCAGTGAACAGAACAAAACGAACCCCTACAAAACACCAAACACCAGAACTTTAAATAGGAAAAAAATAAATGACACACACCTGAAAAGAATCACAAGTAAGGGATTGCCAAAAAAGTGATGAGACCCGGGAAATGCGTGGTCAGAATAAACCAATACTAAAACCATGCATCTCCCACATGAAACATTGTACTGTCAGAACCCTACCATGCAGGTTGCGCAAGCTCTGGCTGTGGCTGCGTCGGTTGCACAGGCTGCGCTGGCTCTGCCGGCTGCGCTGGCTCTGCCGGCTGCGCTGGCTCTGCCGGCTGCGCTGGCTCTGCCGGCTGCGCTGGCTCTGCCGGCTGCGCTGGCTCTGCCGGCTGCGCTGGCTCTTTCGGCAGCGGCGGCTGCACTGGCTCTTTCGGCTGCGGAGGCTGTGCTGGCAGCAGGAGTTGTGGCTGTGGTGCAGAGACAGGGTTTCTGCAGCTAACTGGTGAGTCAATGCGAACCTAGAAGAAAACGAAAAACAGGAAGCTCCCTTCTTCCTCTTTTTTTTCTCCTAGGTCGCGGGGCAGAGAGTGCAGAAGGGAGAAGAGGCACTGTTACGGGCAAGACAGACTCAGATGAGGACCCCCCCAGACGCAGACTCCCAAGATATCCTCCTCTCTCGCTTTCCAAGGAGGCAGACTGGTGGAGAGGGGTTCTCTGGTGTCGCGGAGGTGAGCGTTGGGTCACCCAGAGTCAAAACTCCCATGACTCGACCCTCTGGAATAGAAGAGAGCGGAACGGGCTCAGTGGCTCTGGTCGGGTTCCTCCTGGAATTAACCCTGGGTCCATACACGAGTGGATCGTACCAGATTGGACCCGGTTCACACGAAACCACAACCTCTCCTTGCTAGGCGACGGTGCATGTCTGCTGGGTTCATGCGTGGTCAGAATAAACCAATACTAAAACCACGCATTTCCCACATAAAACATTGTACTGTCAGAACCCTGCCATGCTGAACTAGATCTAACTACAAACAAGGATCTGGCAGGATCCTGAAATAAACATTCAGGTCTATACGTGTATATTAAAAAATTCAATTTGGACATTTCTAATAATTATGGGGGGATGTGTCCCCCTCAATGCCTGTTGTAGTAACAGTCCTGTTATTAGCTCATTGCAGAACACCTTATTTTACAGTAATAATTACATGCATCTAACCCCAAACCATACCATAATTGTAACGTTATGTTGGTGTGCATAAACATATAACTTTTAATAATACAGTGAGGATATATACATCAAACCTAACATATATGAGATCAGACAAGGACTAAACTAAGGCAGAGGTATAAATACACATGGACAGAGGTGATAACAATGACGATAATGATGATATAATTAACAGACGACAGGTGCAGACAATGAAACATGAGGTAAAACTAAGGCCTAGTCCACATGGTCCCTTCCACACATGCTCGGTTTAAAAGAAATCTCCGCCTACATGAACACGCAAAACACATGATCACGCACTGTCAAAAGCATGCCACACCAGGCGATGATAAAACTTAAATTGTAAAGCCACCTTGGCCAATCAGAAGCCTAACAAAAGTGACGTCGCAAGGCAAAAACCCCCGTTTTAGTCTACACGACAACACCACAACCGGCGTTTCTTAAAATATTAATACTGGCAAGGGTTTTCTAAAATGTTCAGTTTCATTGACGTCATACTTCGTTTCCAAGTGGACGAACAGCTGAACCGCGTAAAAAAAGTCACGGTTATAAAAACACCCGTGTCCGTGTGGACAAGGCCTAAACAACAAAGACTAAACTATAACACTTATTGTGCCGATCACGCGTAATCATTAATTACTCAGTACTTTATTAGGCTTTCCACACTGCGCTTAACTCAAGGTTATCTTCTCTCTAAATCCCGCTTTAAACCTTGGGTCAAGGAGCTTTTTACACTTGTAATTTGGAAGCAGGGTTATCCCTGAATTTAACCTAGGGTTATGAATCCCTGCTCTGAAGCAAGTTAAGCTCCTCATTGTGTGTGTTTGCGTGTGTAGCAGAGACAGCGCGCATCTAATGCGTTTGTCCTTTAAAACATTACTTTTGCTACGTTTACGCCTTCCATTTACACACCGCTGCTTTCATCCCTCATAAACGAATTCGTTCGCAAAAGCTGCAGACCCTGTTTTAGTTTGAGAACTCAGATGTTGCGCTGCAGTGTAAATGAACGTAGATGGAGTCTTATGTAAACAAACCGCTCATGTTAATGTGACAGCGCATCATTTTCAAATAAAAAAAATTTTTATTCAGGTAAATGGAGGTTTGCAACGGAGGTTTTGACAAAAATAGTAAACATCTACCAACCAGCTATTATAAACGCTATATCAGATTGTTTTATGTATCCTTATAGATAATGTCTGTTTTATATTTATGTTTGAGTATTGTTGGGTTTGAATATTGTTGTAATGTTGTTTATATTTTGTTTAAATTTAGTTAGCTTAATACGAAAGATAGACCGTAATTTTAAACGCCATATAGGGCGTTGTAAAGGTCAATTTGAAGGTAGAATTGTAATGGGTCAGACATTATTTCCGAGTTTAATTTAAGTTTTTCTTGCTACTTTAAAATAAATTTCGTTTCATATAATTTGTCTCTTAATTTTAATCGATGTTTTATTGATAAGTTTTGTGACTATAAATTAATAAAAACAAAAAATCAACGTCATATTAATATTTAATGCTCGTTTAGCCGATTCTGCTTTTTGCCATTTCTGTGTTGCTAGCGGAGGACGTGCATGGACCTCACACACTTTTAAAAATTAACGTCATACTAATTTTTATTTATTAATTGCACACTGAACAGCAACAGGTAAGGGAAGGGAAGTTATTTAGTGCTTTCTGAAAAATACAGTCAGTTCATACAAACATTTTCAAATGGACTATAAGATCATAAATATGAACTGTGAACAATACGCTATTATAACTCCCTACATTAAAGCAATAAGCATTTCTGTAGGCTAAAGCTATACTTCACCTCTTATTATGTTTGAGAACGCGTCCGAGAGAGAGAGAGCGTGCATCAAAGAGCGCGCGCGTCAGAGAGAGAACTTAAAAGTAATTGATATTGGTCTCGGGTCAGGTCGGGTTCGGGCTGAAAAAATTGCAGGCATTGTCGGGCTGGGGTCGGGTAGGGCTTGAACACGTCGGGTCAGGGCCGGGTTAGGGCTGGAGTTTTAAGCACGTGCAGGGCTCTAATCTGCGCTATCAAGAGCTTTACATACGTACTACACCAAAGATTTATTTGACATCTTAAAAAAAATCTTGTGAAATGTCCCCTTTAAAAAAAGAAGATTTTTATCCAATCATGACTATTGATAACGCAAATATGCAAATGAAAACATTAACACAGGGTTAAAGTCGCAATGAAATTTAAATGAAAAACTATATATATATATTTTTTTTTAATATTGTGTTATTATTAACAAATGACTTATCTGTGAGCTTCATTATTTTTAAAAAATTTGTGTGTGCTCATAATCTTTAATCAAAAATTCCGGTCATAAGTATGGCAGGTGGGCGGGGTCCGGGAGAAGATCGCAGCGATTAGCAATTAGCAACACTACCCAACTTCAAACGATCCAATCAGATCTCGATGGACAAATTCAAATTCAGCCCTGCCTTATTTCATAAGGATATACGTCACCACGGGGAAAATAAGGCAATCGCTACTTCCATTTCATGGCGACTTTAAGGAATGCATGTGAAAGGTCACATTATGAATACCCAAGGTTATCTCCTAACCCCTGGTTAAATATGAACAGTGTGAAACAGATAATCCAGAATTCCGTTAACCTGGGATTTAGAATAACGTGTAAAGTCTAACCGCACATTTTCTGAACAATGGTAGTGTGCGTTGAACAGTCAGTAGCATTGTTTCTTACTTTATTATTTTCCAACAATTAAAGAGTGGATGATGGAAAATGAATTAAAGAGCTCATGTAGGGGCGGTGCCTAATTTTGAGAGTTGCTCATATTTTTCTTTTAGCAACTTACCTTTGCACCTTCTCTCTCTCCTCTCACTGTCATGTCTGCTTCTTATTCCTCTGAACAGTCAGCAAATTCAATGATTTTAACTAACCGCTAAACAGCTTTTACTATAACAGCTGGAGAGCAAAAGGCGGTCGCAGCATGATTTACTGTCTGATTTACACGCAGATGCCGGATATTTTATATTTCACAGCTGGACAAGTGTAGGCAAACGCTGTTTCATTCCAACTGGAAGTCATAATGAATGAAATAAGTTCATTCTGCAGCGTTGTTTGTCAGCGCTACCGAAAAGCACCCAGACGTTGGTGCTCTAGTTTCTGACACATCTCAGCTGACAGTTGGGCTGAAACAGAACTGGCACAGTACTGGGACAGACTCCAGAGCTCTCGGGCACTGACACGTCTAACACATTTATCCTTAATTGCAGCCTTCAGGGACAATTACTCGTGAATTAATTAATCCACACTACTGTAGGTCTCTGCAGATATATCATTATTTTACAAAGAGTAATACTTCACATATATTCAGCACCTGAACGTAATGCAGTTCGTCATGCATATTTTTCTTCAAAATCAAGCAAACTTTTTTAGAGAAAGTTCCCCTTTATGGATGATCATGTGTTCATTAATACGTTACATGGCCAACGCATCATTCTCTATTGTGTGGGGATTTGAGTTGCAAGGAAAATGGAGTCCCTCAGAAACTGCCACACAAACCAACAACAGCCGCAATAAAAGCCCGAAGCCCTCGGTAGACAGTCAATTATCATTTCAGCAGACAAAGAGAAGTTTCTCTGAATAATTCAGCTAATGAACGCGAGCCAAGTGGGTTGAATAGTGACCGTGCTGGCTGCGTGTGATACTGCGTGTCCTGTGGCGTCTGTTTTACACAAGCGTTTCATGCCTAGTCCACTTGCTAATGAAAGATGAAACAATTACTGGCTCGTGAGTTGGGTAAAAGTCTTACGAATCAGAAACTTTAATTGATATGCTTCACTAAATATTTGTCAGCACAAAGAATATGAAGTTGCAGAGGTCGTGTAATTTGTGATTTGAACGGTCTTATTACATGTTTAAAACTCTGTTTGATGAGATCCGTTTTCATAACACGATGTCTCTCTCTCTCTCATTAACAGCTGTAGAGACATTTCTGATTTGGTTTGGTTATTAACACATTCCAGAAGATGCAATCTACAGAGCCAAATGGCTGATAGAAAACATTTAGGATCACTCTGAAATGAGATCTAATGCTTTTTGGTACAGATTTTGTTTCCTACCAATTTGATCTAATAGAAATGAACACAATCAACATTACTGAAAAAGACTTAGTTTCCATACTTTTTAAGTATGTTGTTATGTTAAGACTTTCTACAATCTTGGTATAAAACAGATAGACAAACAAGTTTAGCACATTCTAAAACATAAATTGTTTTAACCCAATGCTCACACAAAAATCGCTGCAAAAGACGCATTCCAACAGGTTTTATCATAGTTTTGTCCAACTCCATTGACTTGTATTAGATGTGCTGTGAGGTATGGTATTACTCTGCACTGGGAACTTTGTTTCTATTCTTGCAATTGGCAAAGGCGTATTATTGCCACCAACTGGCCTGGAGTGTTTATTATTCAAGCTCTCAACGGAAGAATATACGGGTGTGAGGCGTTTGGAAAAATAGGTCCACAAGATTACAACAAATGCTAAAACACCTGTTGGAAAGCATCTTTTGCAGCGATTTTTGTGTGAGCATATCAGTGAACACCCCTGAGTTTCACATCTTTGTAAACGAAAGTTTAATGCATTTTAGGAAGGATTGTTCTCTTTCAGTCGGTCACTACGACGTCACGTCGTGACCGACGAATTGGGAACCACTCCGCGGGTGACCTATCTACTTCGAGAAACTATGAAAACGGCAATGAACTTGGCATGCAGGTATTTGCATAATGCTGGCGCCGCCCCGCCAGGTGCGTATATAAGCCGCAGGTGCACAATACCAAATCAGCTTTTATTGCTTCGAAGCCGGCAGACATCTGCTCTCTAGAAGCGTTTCTGATCTTCGTAGATCCTATGCTGCAGAGAAAAGATCTCAGCTTGCCGAAGTTGGTTGGGCAAAGACACCTCAGCGGAGGCTCGCAGTGTTTTCTCCACCCTTTCTCTCTCTCTCACTATCTCTTTCATTTAGGATTTGAGTTCGAGTGAGTGCGTTGCCTCTCCCTGTGTGTTTCACCAGCTTGCACAAAGAGTGATTTCTCTAAAATAGCAGCACGTTTGAGCTTTGTGTCTTTTTAAAGACAGCCACTCATTCGTGTCACGGTCGGGGTCGTCTTTTTAAAGATGGATTTCCGTCCGTGCTCGGTTTCTGGATGCGGTGTGTTCATCGCCCCCCGGGATGGCCACGAGCGTTGTCTTTCGTGTCTGGGGCTCCAGCACGCAGAGGCAGCATTGCGTGATAGTTCATGCTTCGTCTGCGAGGGCATGACTATGGCGGATTTGCGGAGACGGGTGTCGTTCCTCCGGCAACGGCGCCCGCCTTCCAAGTCTGGTGCTGCTAAGGGCGCAGCTACCAAACTTGCGAAGGATGACCTCCGTATAACGGTGCTGGGTTGGTCTGCTGGTTTGTCCAGCAGCTCCCAGCGCCCTGATCCGTTGCCAGCGGAGGTCCCGATGGAGACGAGCGGCCCGTGTTCTATGGTGTCCTCGCGCTCTGTCGAGCCTCCATCGGACGCGATGTCCACCGTAACGTCGGAGGGGGGGGGTTGTCAGCCTCGGACGTCGATCCAGATCCGCTCCCGCCTTCGGGTCGGGTTGCGGGTCCTGCGTTCGACCCTGAGATGGCAGCCATGCTCGCTCGGGCGGCGGCGGTCGGCTTGGAGTGGACTGAACCTCCCCCACCTGAACCGTCCCGCCTCGAGGATTGGTACTTCGTCCTCGCCGAGGGCGTCCTGCAGCGGCCGCCTCCGTTCCTTTACGGGGCTCTTCTAAGAAGCGAGGAACCGGTCGTCAGCAGCCCGCCCCGCCCGCTCAGCCCGCTCCGAAGGGTGGAAAGAGGAGATCGAAGCGGCCCTGAGACGGGCGACCTAGAGATGGAGGGGATCGCTCTTCGGGAGATGGTGAAGGCACCACTCCCCCCACCGAAGGAGGGCCGGTTGGGGAATCCTTTGTTTCATTTTTCTGTTCCGCCGACTTTTCAGTCGGCACCCACAAATTCACAGAAAGAGCGAATTCCACTTCCATCTCTAGGTCTTCAGATGAGCATTGGAGACACGAGCGGGCTCATAACCCCCCCCTCGTTCTCCGACTCATCAGAGGAGTACGAGAGCGACGCACGGGCTCATAACCCCACCGCGCTCTCCAACTTCTCAGGCGGTAGGAGACAGCTACGGGCTCATAACCCATCGTCTTCTTCCTCCTTCGCCAGAGGGTGCATCGAGTGGTGTGAGGTGTCTTAAGCAGAGCCTCCCTTACTCACCCACCCAGCAGCGGACTCAGGTGAGTGTTATCATGCACAACACTGCTGCCGGTGCGGCCAATACGCACACACCGGCGATCACCTCCGTTGCGCCCGCTGCGGGTACACCGATCGTGCCTTTAGTCCCTCTCGCACGGTGTCTGGGGGCGTGGGAACAGCTTCCCAGCCCGTCGCATTGGCTTTTACGCATGATTCGTCTCTGCTATGCGATCCAATTTGCCTGGCGTCCCCCCAAATTCTCTGGCGTTCGTTTCACTGCGGTGAGAGCTGCCGATGCGCACGTTCTCCGTGCGGAGATCGCTGTCCTATTGGCGAAGGACGCGATCGAGCCGGTCCCTCCAGCCGAGATGAGGTTGGGGTTTTACAGCCCTTACTTTATTGTACCCAAGAAAACCGGCGGCTGGCGACCGATCCTGGACCTGCGTTCGCTGAACCGTGCACTTCACAGAATGCCGTTCAAGATGCTGACGCCCAAGCGCATATTTCCATGCATTCGTCCAAACGATTGGTTCGCATCTATTGACCTGAAGGAGGCGTACTTCCACGTATCGATTCTCCTCCGGCACAGGCCGTTTCTCCGCTTTGCGTTCGAGGGGCGAGCATACCAGTACAAAGTCCTCCCATTCGGGCTCTCTCTGTCGCCCCGTGTATTCACCAAAGTAGTGGAGGGGGCTTTAAAACCCTTGAGAGAGAAAGGTGTGCGCATTCTAGCGTATTTAGACGATTGGCTCATAATAGCTCAAACACGTCAGACGCTGTGCGATCACAGAGATTTAACTCTAGAACACCTCGCTCGTTTGGGTCTTCGGGTCAACTGGGAAAAGAGCAAGCTTTGCCCCGTGCAGAGAATCTCTTTTCTCGGGATGGAACTGGACTCGGTCGATTTGACAGCTCGTTTAACAGAAGCGCGTGTACAGTCGATTCTGACTTGCCTGAATACATTCAAGAGCAAGAGCGCGGTCCCGCTGAAACAATTTCAGAAGCTCCTGGGGCATATGGCAGCAGCTGCAGCTGTGACATCACTCGGGCTGCTGCATATGCGACTGCTTCAGCACTGGCTTCACGACCGAGTCCCAAGGAGAGCGTGGCTGCGCGGCACTCACCGTGTTGTCATTACACCTGCGTGTCGTCACACTTTTACTCCGTGGTCAGACCGTGCATTTCTCCGAGCCGGTGTGCCTCTGAGACAGGTCTCCAGGCATGCAATAGTATGCACAGATGCTTCGGACACTGGGTGGGGGGCCACGTACGATGGGCTTGCGGCTTCGGGGGTCTGGACGGCACCCCAGCTGGATTGGCACATAAATTGGAGAGAAATGTGGGCTGTATATCTTGCGCTCGTCCGTTTCAGCAAAGAGTTACGGGGCAAAGATGTATTAGTTCGCACAGACAATACTGCGACCGTTGCGTACATCAATCGTCAAGGCGGTTTACGCTCACGTCACCTGTCGCATCTCGCCCGTCCCCTCCTCACTTGGAGTCAGAAGAATTTGAGGTCTCTTCGTGCCATTTACATTCCGGGCACGCTCAATGTAGAGGCGGATGCTCTCTCTCGGGCCGCGCCCCGGCGAATGGCGACTCCACCCCATTGCGGTTCAGCAGATTTGGAGACGTTTCGGCAAAGCGCAGATAGATCTGTTTGCTTCCCCAGAGACGGCCCATTGTCGCCTATTCTATTCACTAGCCGACGAGCTCGCTCGGCGTGGATGCATTGGCACACAGCTGGCCGCGAAACATGCGCAAATACGTGTTCCCTCCGGTGAGCCTCATTGCGCAAACCCTATGCAAGATCCGGGAGGACGAGGAGAGCGTGCTGTTGGTGGCACCGTATTGGACAACCAGGAGTTGGTTTCCAGAACTCTCTCTCCTCGCGACAGCCCCTCCTTGGAAGATTCCCCTGAGGAAGGACCTTCTTTCTCAACAAGAGGGCACATTATGGCACCCGCGCCCCGACCTGTGGAACCTCCATGTGTGGTCTCTGGACGGGGCACGGAGGATTTGAGTGATTTACCGCAAGAGGTATCTAACACTATTGCTGCAGCACGAGCGCCGTCTACGAGGCAGGCTTACGCGCTTAAATGGAACCTGTTTGTCGACTGGTGTTGTTCCCAACGTGAGAACCCCCGAGAATGCCCGATTAGTGTTGTGCTTTTGTTTCTCCAGCGTATAGAATAGGCTGTCACCATCACTATTAAGGTCGATATCAGCTCACCATTCACCCGTAAACGGTAGGACAGTGGGTCAGCACGACCTGGTCATTAGATTTCTCAGAGGCGCTCGAAGACTGAATCCTTCGCGTCCTCCCTCTATTCCTCCTTGGGACCTGTCCTTGGTGCTGAAATCACTCCAGGAAGCCCCATTTGGTCCTCTGCATAGTGTGAGTGTTAAATTTCTTACTATGAAGACATTAACTCTCCTTGCTTTGGCTTCTGTTAAAAGGATAGGAGATATTCATGCATTTTTGATCGATGATTCGTGCCTTCAGTTCGGGCCAGCTGCATCCAGCGTAACACTGAGACCCCGGCCCGGCTTCGTGCCCAAAGTTCCCACCACTCCTTTCAGAGATCAGGTGGTTAACCTGCAAGCGCTGCCTTTGGAGGAGGCAGACCCAGCCATGGCTTTGTTGTGCCCTGTTCGTGCACTACGTGTGTATATAGACAGGACGCAAAGCTTTAGGACCTCAGACCAGCTCTTTATTTGTTTCGGTGGTCAACAGAAAGGGAAAGCTGTCACCAAGCAGAGGATGTCCCATTGGATTGTGGATACTATAGCCCTTGCATATCAGAAGCAAGACGTGCTTTGTCCATTTAATTTACGTGCCCACTCTACATGCAGTGTGGCATCATCTTGAGCACTGGCTCGCGGTTCCTCACTAACAGATATTTGTAGAGCTGCAGGCTGGGCGACACCTAATACGTTCACAAGATTCTATAGTGTTCGTGTCGAGCTGGTATCCTCTTGGGTTCTTTCTGTTAACTAGTTAAGAACACCGAGGGTCGGCTCGTGTGTCGGCTTGGAGCCTCTATTTTGGTGCTGCACATTTGCACCATTATGGAAGGCCGTCGAGGAAAAAACGTCACAAAAACAGTTTTTGGCTCTCCTCCACCGCCCTGATAGCCGATGTTGCGGAGCATCCGCTGTCAGCCTATCACTGATGTATTCTCTGTAAATCTGTGTAGGCTAGGCGTCCACATTTGTCCCCTACGTGGGGTTCATTTGTGTGTATAGTCCGTGGGGTTCAATCCTCCACATTTTTTCCTTAGCAGAGCTTGCTCTGCATCTCTCTGCATACCATGTATTGTTCAGAGACTTCTTATGAGCAACCTGTCGGTTGTTTCATATTTTTATTAGGGATGCACCGAATCCAGGATTCGGATTCGGATTCGGCCGAATACTGGGCTTTTTGACGGGGTTCGGGTTCGGCCGGATTCTAGATTTTTTTCCACCGAACCGAATCCTAGGCTTGCGCTACGCTGGTCGACGTCACACGGCCGTTGATTACACACATCGGGTGCTGACGTGGAGATGAGCTTTTTCTTTCAGTGAGCTTTAGGGGCTGGCCCCCCCCAAACTTTTAAACACAGCTGAAAACGCCTTGAGGACACTAAATGCCAGCTGTTTTTCAGCCGAGCGCTTGGTAGCTGTGATGCTTCAGCTGTGAGCCGGTTGGTTGCTGTGGTAATGTCCCGCCCCTCCTCCATTGTAATTGGACGGCCGTGTGAAAACTGACATTGACGAGCGGAGCTTCTCACTCAAAGTTAAATATTGTTTTCAGCGCGGAGCTGCTTGCTTATTGGAAAAACGAGCGTGTCGCAACGCATCGCTTTCATTATGCATAGGCTTATGGTAATTGTCAAAATAGTTTTCCAACTTGTCATCCTGGCATAATGTACAGTTAAAATTAAATAAAATGAAAAATACATGCTGTGGACGTTGTATAATTCATTAATGTGTTTTACTGTGTTAATGGAATAAGGATACGAGTAGGATTCGGTATTCGGTTTCGGCCGAATCTTAAACGGTGGATTCTGGATTCGGCTGAACCTAAAAAATCTGGATTCGGTGCATCCCTAATTTTTATGTCATCCATTCAACCTTCTTAGGGGGTGGCTTCCGCAGTGTTCTAGCTCCGCTCAGTTTAGACGCTTCCCCAGTTCGCTGGTTCACTATCGTGGGTTAGGAAACAGGTAGTGACCGGCCTTCTGCATTTCGCGTTAGGTTCCGCCCATTATGTGGAGGGCGGAGGGCTTTTACAGACACTGGAAGGGTTCAGCTGCAGTGGCGTTTTGGTAGGGATTCCCAATTCGTCGGTCACGACGTGACGTCATAGTGACCGACTGAAAGGGAACGTCTCTGTTACATATGTAACCCTAGTTCCCTGAAGGAAGGAAACGGAGACGTCACTTCCCGTCGCCACAGTTTGCTGTTCCATTGCTGTTTTTAGGCCGGACACTGTTGCTCGGCTTCTCAGCAATAATATAGCTGATTTGGTATTGTGCACCTGCGGCTTATATACGCACCTGGCGGGGCGGCGCCAGCATTATGCAAATACCTGCATGCCAAGTTCATTGGCGTTTTCATAGTTTCTCGAAGTAGATAGTTCACCCGCGGAGCGGTTCCCAATTCGTCGGTCACGACGTGACGTCTCCGTTCCCTTTTTCAGGGAACGAGGGTTACATACGTAACCGAGACGTTCCAGTGCACCTATAAACCCATTGTAGAGGTGGGAGGTGAAAAACAAACACCCGAAAATTCTCGGGGCAGCCGCATATGTCAAAATTTCAGTCAAAACCGTTATATTTTATCATAAACAATCTGAAAACAGAGCTTTAAGTGTAAAATACCGAACTTGTCCTTTAAAAAAATAGGCTACACACGAATGACTGCTGGCTGCCAACAAAATAAATGTGCCTGTCTTATCAAAAATTGTGTGTCAAAATGTATTTTTGTTCATATCTTTAATATTGATTGAATAAGGTCACGTCAAAGATTAAAGTTATAATGAAATAAATGGCTAAAATCAGACTTTGATGCTCATTATATCAGAATTTGATTTTGAGACTTAAGTATTTACAGACTGGGTCACATATATATATTTTTTTGTCATAATTGTGCTGCTTTTTCTCACATATTTAGACATTTATATCCATTTATAATTAAACTATTGTTAGAAAAGGGCTGGATGAATGAATACAGTGTTGATGCATGTCTATTATAAACAGATATATAAATAATATCCACTTCAAGTATATAGACAAAATAGTATAAAAAATTGCCTGCAAACTTAATTTTTAGCAAGTATTACAACTAACCCCCTGCCAATGAACCCCACATATGGGGTAAGTTGTAACATTTGCACTTCTGTCACGTTTGGTGTAATTGTCCAAGAATGGTAAGTACTAGAAACAAACTTCAATGTTCATTTGTAGCAGAGATGTGTGTGTTGCTTGTGTAAATATAATTAATCAAACTCAATTTTTTTTAATGATTGAGCCAAAACCAAAAAGTGTTAGGTTGTGCCCCGCTCTCTTCTACACATCTACAAAAGGCTAACCAGTCTTAACCAGTGCTTTGAGTTAATCAAGAATTGTCATTATCAAGGTAAACATCACTATTGCTGACCAAAATTTGACCAAACCATTAACCATGAATTATTTTCAACCCTTCATTGGGTCTTAAAGGGACGAACACAGCCATTGGGTTAAATTAACCCAGAAAGATGTATATTTGACTTAACAGGTTTTAAAACATGTTGGGTTAAAATAACCCAGTATAAGATAAATTATAACCCAGCAAGTTGAGTTTGTCCCATTCTGACCCAAGCCTGGGTTGAAAATAACTAAGAGTGCACACATTTTGTCTGGTTGATTTAAATTCAGGCGGAAAAAAAACACAAAGTGAAGAAAAGAAATAAAACATTTCTAGTGAGGAGAATATCAGACCTTGTGGTGCCTTTTCAATTAGGTCAGCATACATCCACCCAAAACACCTTAACATCACAGCAGTGACTTCGGCCGGTATTTTCTTCAGCAAATGTAAATCTTGTTATTTTCTGCTATTCGTTTGGCTGCCACTAGAGACAGTCATGTAATGCACTTCACATTTAACTAAAAGCAGCAGCATCAGCCTATGATAGCACGCTTGGGATGGCATATAAAGTCATTTGAAAGCAAAATCCAGCGACAGCCCCCAGCGGAGAGCGCGGTGATAGGGGAGGAATCTTAAATTGCATGTTCTGTCCATCAGCTGTTGTGTTGTAAACTCAGAGGACGGGCAGATAGGGCCCGGCTCGAGCGGCTCCTGGCTGGGCTGCTAATTTCAGCTGATAGCTGACAGCGTGTCACTCGTGTCCATATGCAGCGTGCACCTGCGCTCCACACCTGCTATCAGTATTGACGGGGTGCTGTGGTGTAGTGTGGCCCGGGTGGATACAGCAGACTATTAGTGAGAAAAAGGTTTAAACAATACATAAGAGTCCTCTGTAAAAAAACAAGTGGAAGGAAAAAACACACGCAGGAAGAGAGTTCAGGAGTAATTCGCACAAAAATGAAAAGGCTTTTATTCAAACCTGTGTTGATTCAACTCAGTATTATTTTTCTTTCTTCACAAACACAAAAATAGATCTTAGGCAGAATGTTCAATTAACCAAACTGGATAGCGATTCAGAGCTCCAAAAAATAGCAACAAATCATTTACGTGTTTATTTGTATGATTCATGCACCTAAAACCAGTAGTGGTGTGTTTAGAGATCGACTTTGATTTATTTCATCATTCACAAAAACAATTTACCGCCTGTTCCTCTCAAACATTATCATGTTTGTGTCTGTTTCAAAAGTGACATCTTTGGAATCAACGCAGATCATTGATTCTGACCACAATTGGTTCTCATGTGTCATGTGATCTTTAACAAGACGCAATGCTTTTAAAAGTTTGACTGTTAAGGGAAAATGATTTTAAATCACAAAAAATAAACTGTCACAGATTGCTTCACATGCATGAAAATTCAGCCTAAGATTTGTTTTTGTTTATGCGGAAAAGAAGAAAAAAAACACTGTTTTCGAATACCATGGGAGTGTAAATCAAAAAGTTTGATTTTTAGGTGAACTAGCCCTTTAAGAGACTATCTCACCTCAGAGTGCAGTCATGCTCCACAAACCTGAAATAAGCGGCTATGTTCGTCCTTTAAACCAGCGGTACACCAAACATTGCTATCAGCTTTTCCACCGTCACTGTCAATCAACGTCATTCTGGATCAACAATGCAGAACCTCTCCCTGCCTCTAACCCATCCCTGGGCTCAAACTCCCCCAAAACTCTCACCACATTTTTTTTATTTATTAAAAAAAAAAACAGCCACAGATCAATATAACTATTCTTTTCTCTAGCAACATCAACAGAGAGCAAAGCCAGTCAGGTAAAACACGGAGTGACACATGTGGGTGAAATAGAGAGAGTTAAGAGAGAGAGAAAGAAAGGCTGTGAGAGACATCGGAGCCCGCTGGATTGTCTAATTTGTGCTTAACCACTGCATGTACTGTAGTAGCCGATAAACATTTAAACTGTGCAAAAGATTAACAAAAGATGTGATTTACTGTTTCTTACATAAATACATCCTTCATGCACTTTCAAAAGAAAAAAAAATGTGGTTACACTTTATTTTGATAGTCCACTTTAGACATTCTACTAACTATAAACAACTTTGCAACTAGATGTCAACTAACTTTCAATAATTTGCCACTATACGTCAACTAACTGTCATTAGTGTATTAGTAGACTGTAAAGGTTGGGGTTAGGGAAGAGGTTTGGGTTAGTGGAATAAGTTGACATGCACCTGCAAAGATACTTAGACACACTGTAAAAAAATTCCGTAGAAATTGCAGCTGAGTTGCCGGTAATTTACCGTAGATTTACATTTATGTTTTTTACTGGCAACATTTTGTTCAAAGTTAAATGAAAATTAAACATTTACAAGTCTTTATCTTTACAGAGTAAATCTAAAAAACAGCATCAAGCAAAACATTCTGGGAAACAAAATCTGGACCAAAAAACAGAAAAAGGTTGATGATGATTTCTGGTTCCCAGAATGCTTTGCATGAGGCTGTTATTGTATAGTTTTATTCTGTAAAGATAAAGACTTGTTAATATTTGAAATTTATTTAACTTTGAACAAACTCTTGCCAGTAAATAACATAAATGTAAATCTACGGTAAATTACCGGCAACCCAGCTGCAATAACATTGAAATTTCTACGGAATTTTTTTACAGTGTGAAAATCTGTTGAGATATCATCACAATAAAGTGTTAGTAGATATTAAGCAGACAGTCTACTAATTCTCTAAAGATTGGTAGTTGATAAGTAGTTGCAAAGTTACTTATAATTAGTAAAATGTCTAAAGTGGACTATCGAAATAAAGTGTTACCAATGTTACAGGGATGGTTCCTTTTAAAATGGAGATGTGTGTCTTTGAGGTACCTGTATATACACTGTATTTTTTTGTAGTTATGCAGCTGTTTGCCAGTAACTTTGTGTAGATTTAAATGTATGTTATTTACTGGCAACAGTTTGTTAAAAGTTAAATGAACATTAAATATTAACAAGTCGTGCTTTTTTACAGAATAAAACTGTAAAATAACAGCCTCATGCAAAGCATTCTGGAAACCAGAAATCCTCATCAACATTTTTCAGTTTTTTTCCTTCAGATTTTAGTTCCCAGAATGCTTTGCATGAGACTGTTATTTTATAGTTTTATTCTCTAAAGTTAAAGACTTGATTATGTTTAATGTTTGTTTAACTTTTAACAAACTGTTGCCAGTAAATAACATACATTTAAATCTACACAAAGTTACTGGCAAACAGCTGCAGTAATACTGTCATTTCAAAATATCTTTTTTTAACAGTTTGTAATCTGAGGGACCAATGACTCCCTTTAAGGTGCCAGTATGCACCTTTAGGTACAAAAGTGTACTTTTTGAAAAGGTAGGGGAGAACCGGGCAAAAGTAACCTGGGACGAAAGTAACAAATCGATTTTCTCCGAGCCCTGATAACATTTGCATTCCAAACTATGACAGCATCTTTAACACACAAACCCTTGACAGAGCTTACAAAGATTGCATTATTTACCCACAGTTTTCCGCGTGTAGATCCAGAAAGGTTTTTCAACCATGATAAGTAAATTCCAAAAGCGGTCATTTTTTTCTTATAACTAGGGGTGTGACGAGATCTTGTGCGAAATTAATTATGTTACGAGATTTCTTGGGTGAGGTGAAATGCTGGCCGTTCTCAAACAAAAGGCTTTATCCTTGCAAGGTCGCATTTGTAGACTGCATACTTCATCAAGATGTCTTTTTACAGAATATTAACAATTATAAAGTTTACTATTATATTAAGTTAATCGCAAATTGTTGTAATATGCTTATGACTTGCGGATGTACTGCTCAGTTACTGTAACTGAAATAAACCAGGCTTGGTGACGTATGCAGCCTGCATATGCGACCTCCGGAGGATGCAGCTTTCTGTTTGAGAAACGACCACTGTCAGCATAAAGTTAAGTTTCTGGCTAAACCTAGTGCAGTGTGCATGCATTATATTCAGTCTTTTACTGCATGTGCTTTTTTGTTTGGGCTTCCAATAATGTTCATCTAAGACGCGTTGTGATTGTCTGTGGATCAGTGTCAGAACCCTGCTGAAAAAACAGCATACCAGCAAGACCAGCATATGTTGTGTTTTGGTGCTGGTTTGCTAGTGAACACCAGCTAAACCAGCATCAGCACCAGCGCACCAGCTAAACCAGCATTAACACCAGCATAGACCAGCATAATTCCCATGCTGGTCCATGCTGGTTTGATGCTGTTTTTTTCAGCAGGGAAGTGACTCAGCAGATTAAACCCTCACTCAGAGTTTACATGATTTAATCTTTGCATGTTCTTGCTCAAGAATAACAGTGGCTATATAATTTCTATTGTAACGAATTGGACAAATATTAAAGGTTTTTAATGGATTTAAACGTTGTTTGGTTAAAAGTAAGCGTCTAAAGTTTAGATTCTAAAGTGAAAGTAACAGAAGCGGGTCTGTTAGCGCCCCTGCAGGCATTTTTTTATAATACATAATGCTGGTTATTAAGGCTACTTATTTCTGTAATGTGTTTACTTGTTTTGATACGTTATTTGAACAAATTACTATTGCATCATCATTATTATGTAATTTTTAAGGTTATTGCTAACTTGGCTCTATTTTTATTACCAAAAATATCAAAATACTTCATTATTAATTAGCAAAATAATTGTTAGGGCCAGTCCTAGATCAGCTAAAACATTTCAAAATAATGTGATTTCAGTTTCCAATTCATTTATTTTATCATTGAGGATTTCTTAAAAAATGTAAAAATCTCGTCTTGTCTCGTTATCGTAAACCCAATCTCGTGTCTCGTCTCGTAGATTAAGTGTCTCGTCACACCCCTACTTATAACCCATTGTGTTTCTGGTTTCATGTGTTACAATACTGATCAATCTAAAGGTTATTTAGTGCTCTAACACATCCTGAAGTTTGACTTCTCAGAGTTTTTCAAAATAAAAGTAAATTGAGTTTACATGTGAAGAGATCCTGTCGGGATGAAAGTAACAGTTGTTCCTTTTGTCCCGCTGCTAATACTGTTGTGTTGAAAATGTATATTATTCTAATTTGAGTTGAAATGTTGAAAAAATGTTTTATTCTCAACAATTTAAGTTTGTTCTGTTGGTTGCTTTTGAAACATTCACTGTTAACGATTTCCCTGTATTTTTACAGTACGGTACTGGCAGCACGGTTGCCAGCAAGTTACTGTATTTTGGTTTTACAGTACTGTACTGTAATACCATTTACAGTACACAAACTAGTACTGTATAGTTACAAAGCAGTACTGTACTGTAATTTTACAATATTTTATTACAGTAGTCTATTTTTACAGTAATTTACTGTAATGTCTATATTGACCCATAAATACTATTTATTACTTATTACAATTAATACAATAATATTATATAAAATAGCTAGAGATTTAGGTTTAAATCTATAGTTATTAATATGGTAAAAATGCTAAATTAAAACATAATGAATTAAAAGGCAATCCAAGCAATGTTTGTATCAAAATTTTATTTAAAAAAACATTTAATTGAAACAAACATATTTAAAACAAGATTTTAAACAATAATAAACATATAATCAAGTAACATAAAATAAAATCAACAAGTATAAACAAGTTTGGAGACCCCTGCTGTAACATATTTAACTCTGGCAAATAGAACACTGTTCCATAGTTTGAAGTTTTCAGTTTAAAGTCCATCATCGACTAAAAGGTAACATTTCACTGTGGTAAAAACAACACTGGCCCATAGTTTTAAATATTCTACTTGAATTTCATTTAACACTAAAAATAAATGCATTAAACTGTGGCAGACAGACCACAGTGGCCTTTACTTTGAAGTCGTCCATTCGAACTCAATCAGGGACTGCATGAAGCTGTTCACATGGGGGTTAATGGCCACAGCTTTTCTCTGCACCAAGTTCCTTGTCTTTTTGCTTGCTCCTTGTCTGGATGTGCACTTTTTCCCATCTTTGGAATTAATTCTATCCAGAAACCTGTTAGAAATATCATAAACATTAAGTCAACAAATATAAGATAGAAAAAGATTCTTAAAAAATTAAACTCAGCCTTGAATTTACTCCTATACTGAAACCTTTTACTCTTATTCTACTGTTCCACACCTAATTACATAAAAATACAGAAGATTCACTTACCGCTGAACAAACTCTTTCCTCAATGGACGGCATCCACCTGGATCCTGTCATGATTGAATGTCCTGAACAGAAAGTACAATTGTTACTGATTTGGACACAACTTTTTATTCTGAAAACAAAATCTTTTGTCAATAAAGTCCAGGGACACCTCTGCGAAATAAATACAATTATTAAATTAAATTTCTTATAACCAAAGTCTGAATATTTCTGTTTGTATATTTCTACATGGCAAACTAAGACAATTGTGTACATGTTGTGTATGGTCGTGTTACAGTGTTGTGTGTGGGAATTGTGAATGAGTGTATACATGGGTATTTAAAGAAGCTGTAGTAAGTACCTGAGTACAAACTTACCGAACATAATGTGCTTGGTGTGTGTCTGGTATCACCCGTTGTGCCTCCACATCTGCCTTAACTCCTGATAAAGTGCAAGGACACTCATGTAAACTACAAATAAAAAGTCAGCCACATTCCTATGTAATTTTGCATGTGACGTGAAAGCATTTAATATTGCAGTCGAAAAAATACATGACTTGTAACTGTACATCATGTACTTGCCTGGTGCCTTTAAAGATGATCCATCTTACCCAATCCAGCTTACAAGCAATGGTAAGACTGTAAAAAAGACAAATGTTACAAAATCTGTTAGCCATAGAAATAAATAGACATTGTGAAGGAAATGGTAAAAGAAAATTTAGTAACACTTTACTATAAGAGTTTATTCCTTAACATTTGGTAATGCCTTAGCTAATATGAACTAACAATGAACAATATATTTTACAACATTAATAATATTTGATAATGTTCATTGTGCATTAACTAATGTAAACAGAGACAAAGTGATTGATTTAAAAATCTAATATCATGCTATGCTAACAAATAAAACATTACTGTAAGTGTTAAGTCAGTTGTAAAACAAATATATATATATATATATATATATATATATATATATATATATATATATATATATATATATATATATATATATATATTAGTTGTTATATTATATATTATATATAAATATCTAAATAAGTCTTTTTTTAATTATAACATCTTGTCTACAGAAAATCTCTGAAAATGTCTCGTTTAGTGCAGAAAATAGCGATTTATAGTGACAAGGTAAAAAGACTGTCCCTTTAATGTTTTACCCGGACCGGCTGCGGTGTAACACTATTTCACGCAAAGTTTTTTAACAAGTTAACGTTAGTAGCTAGCTGCTCACTTTAAAGATAAACATGATCGCCTAAATCTGAGCAATCCTGGTGATGCCAGTTTCCTACACGATGTTATTATGGACTATTTTACATCCAGAGATGAAGGATCAGATGACAGAGACGAGAGGACAAAGGTACGTAAATGCGGAGCCCATTCTCTTTTCGTGCATTGATTTGATGTGTTTTGGAAACTTATATATACTGCATGTAATGCATCTGAAGTGGTGGAAACAATATGCCATAAAAATGTATTGGACAACTTACTGGGAGTGTAAAACGCTTAAGAGAAGATATTCTCTGCTTTTGCTGATATACCGTAATATAATAACAACAACAATAAGCGCGGCAATCCCTTTCGTTCATCTGATATTAAGATGAGCCCAGGTCTGAATGATATTTGGTCGAAGTTAAAGCTGCGATGAAATCGATGCATGTATCCAGTTAAATATGAGGTTTCTTGTTTTCACTTCTGTGGAGGAGGACTGCGGTACTACAGTATGATGTGTACGGCGTGTCAAGTCCTGTCTGTTTACAACCACGAGTCAGCCTTGCCAAACAGTCGAACTTAATACTTTTCTCTGACGCTAACTGAACGGATGAAACGCAGAGATAAACGACCGTTATGCTGGGACCGCAAGACCGCGCTGGCGGGTTGTCTTTGTCCATTTCGTTAAAAATAGTTTCATTGTCACCACACTTTCAACACAATATAAACTCACCAAAACCCTCATAATTTAGTTAAAACAACCCTATATTCATTAAAAAAAAGGTGTAAAGCGAGTTAAAGCAGCGGTAGACATCTGTGTGTAAGCTTACTTTCTGGGGGAGATTGAAACTTTGTTGGCGACCGTTTTTCTCTCTCATTGCACGTTTAAAACAATATTGTGACAAACTATTGACAACATTCTTAAACTAAAAATTAAGTTTTCATGAAACAGAAATATTTCAAACTTACCGAACTGCCAGAAATAAATCGTCCTCCTTCAGCTGCAGCCAGGAGTTGTGCTGTCTGTGTGATTTGACTCTGGCGCACTTTCTCTGATTATTGCAAGTACACCTGGCACATTACAGCAATGGCTACAGCAAGGTTACATCAAGACCAAAATATACTGTAAAATTTTCCCGCTCAAACAAATTTACCCAGAATGCATTATGAACTGCAGTACTGTACTGTAATGTACACATACAGTATAGTACTGTGGATTTTTACAGTAAAGTACTGCTAAATCTACAGCGACATCTAACAGTGTTTGATAAAACTGAAATTTAAAATAAAAATGTATTTTCATTATTTTTACAAAGATAAATGACAAAATAAGTTTGCAGTTACATATTAATGAGGTCATAGTCATGTATATTTACTAAAAACAAGTGTAACACAATAATCTTTCTTGTTTAGTTGTGTTACTTTTGACCCACACTTTAATGTTAATGACCACTGCAAAAATATATAACATTATTTTTTTAAATTAAGTTTTTCTAAATAATTTTACTTTCGCCCCCACTCTCCCCTACTGCCCCGTTACAACTTTTGTTCTTCCTTGTACCTTTTGTCTGAGATTGTAATGTAAAGAACATTCTGTAAAATATAATTGTAATATCTTTAATATCAATTGAGTAAGGTCATGTCAAAGATTGAAATCAATGGTTGAAATCTAATTTTGATGCTTAAAATATCATCATTAGTTAATGAGACATTAGCCTGGATTTACAGAAAGAGTCACATATAATATGAGGAAATTAAGTTTATGTTTTAGATACTTAGGCTTTGCATAAAATAAATAATCTACCAAAAATTATTCATCTTAAATTTAATTATGAATACACAGATACAGTTCTGTGAACCATTATTTACATTGTGGGCTGTTCTTTACCAAAAGCTTTCATAAGTCTTATGAGCTACTGTATTTTTATATCCTTTGAGCAGTGGCGGAGCTAGACTTTTAAAACTGGGGTGGCAAAGGGGTGGCAAGGTATTATTTTGGGGGTCAATATACAAAGTGTTCAATTACACTAAAAATAAATTATTTTTCACAAAATGTATAGATTAAATAAAGTTGTTTATTTTTCTAAATGTACACAATTATAGCCTATATGTATTAAGTATACAGCAAAAATAGAACAACTTGGATCTGTTTGGCCCTGATTTACGCCTCACTTTTGCTTCTTTAGAAAGAAGTTGGTAATATTGCTTTTTCTCTTCATTCTGCTGTCCCTAAAGGAAAACTTGGTTACACACCTCATGAAGAAACCAAAATGTAGAACCATAAGAACCAATTTTATTTACCATAAGTACACCGTTACTAATAATACCAATACTAAAGTAATACACTAAGACAAGATCTGAGTATATTGAGGTCTAGCCTATTTGACAACACAAGGAAAATTGCTTAAAGACATCTAGACATGTTATGTTAAGGGAGGAGGGAACGAGTTTCCATAAACTTTAATGTAATGAAGTAAATAGACTTCTGTCCCTCACATAAGCCTACTTAATGTCTGTGATTGTTGCTGAACGACATGTTTGCTAACGACATGTTTTTTTTTTATTGTTTTAAGCATCTTCACGCAGGTGTGACAGTATTAGTCAGTTTCACAAGACTAGTAATGCTCATTGAAGTATAAATGCTAAGCACTACAGTGCAACGTCTCCCTTACTTCCCGTTAAAACAGTACTATGTTTAATTTAATACCAATAAAAGCCGTACATACCAGCAAAACGCTCTTCATTGATCCTGTGTGTGCTGCTGCGTTATGTTTTGTAGCACGAAGGAGCTGCGTGTCAGCTTAACCAATAGGCTTGTTCGACTTCAAGCGGCGCCTCAAGAATCGACAGCCGGATTACGTCAAAGTACCGCGAGAGCGATTCGCGAAATCATACGGAGGAGTTTGCTTTTCAGTCGCTCTCGTGGAACTTTGACGTCACCGGCTGTTGGTTCTTGCGGCGCCGCATGAAGTCGAACAAGCCTAATGAAAAGTGTAGCAGCGCATTCACGTCCGCTGGGAGATTTGAGAAATGTTTGTAAAAATCAAACAGTGTAATGTTTTCAGCGGGGTGGCAACAGGGGTGGCAAGGACTTCGTCTGGGGTGGCAATTGCCACCCCAATTACCCCTCTGGCTCCGCCACTGCTTTTGAGGCTTGACAGTTAATGTCACTGTTAACTGATAATGTATGATAAGAGCTTTTGTGAACATTCTTAAAAATTTTCCTTTTGTGCTCCTCGGCAAAACAGCTTATTGAATCAACATAAAGGTGAACAATGGACAAAGTCTGTATTTATTAAAAACTCTATAAATTAAATAAAGCCCAAATTTGGAAATTGTAAACAGCTTGTTTATTTAGCAGTGACATGATATCCCAAAGGCTTGTCTGCTTAGATTACCTTGCATAGCCAAGTTGCACATAACTGCTATAGTGTGAATAAACATTTATTTTTTATTTTTGGGCAAATAATTCTGTTAAGCCTAAATTTGTGTTTTTACTATATTTACAAATATTTTTTTCACCGACATAAAGAGCAGCCTGTGAGGTAAAGACCCCGTATGACACATGTGTTTGAGAAAGCGAATGAGAGAAATGCCGAAACATAGAGCGCTTGAGAGCCAGAGAGAGGGAGAGAGAAAGTTGCCGTGCGCTACATTGTCTAACCTCTCTCCCAGCACATGTATCAGCAGTCACACAAATCATTACAGAACACCCCAGGCATCTGCTCCCGGAGCGAACGACAGCACAAGAAAACAAGTGAGAGAGAGATGGAGGCCAGCGTGACAAACACAGACGTGTGCAACTGTTTACTGTAACTTTAATGATCATAACCGTGACTGGCAGTCATAATAATAAGTAGGGCATCAGTTATGATCTATGACGCCTCTCATTACTGCGACGGGCACGGTGAAGTTTGAACACCGAAAACATTTTTAAACTTCATTACTGATCAACATCCACAGAGTATAGACCAAGTCACTGGTGCGACTTGTTTTATCTCATTACTTTGACATGTGTCATGTAGGGTAATGTAGTCCACTGTGTATAAAGTACATATGTAAATGTTATCTTGAGCTGCATTTATATACAGTATACCATACTGTATATGGTATTTCATTGTTATAGTTTTGTGACTTAAGTCTATTCAGTATTTTCCCTGTTACTGAAATTATTCAAATGCATCTTACAGGATGTAAAGTTTAAACTCTGATTGGATGATGCTGTTGCAGAATGCTAATATAGGCGCACGTGACCACATCAATACTCGATTTGCATTTCCAGCCAGAGGTGTTAGTGCTTGCAATGCAATGCAGTAAAAAATAGTCAATGTTTTAGATTTTGGTTTGCCAGAACAAATTGCCACATCGGAGCCACTTATGCCAATGGCATGTCACCCAGCACATGACTTGTTTTCTGTTGGCAACACAACAGACACTGGCTTTGCTGGATAATGCTGTTTTTAAGGCTACATAAAAATTTAAAAGAATCACAATTAAATATGCAAATTTTATGATTATGCTTTAATTAATTAAAGTGTAAATAGCAACCATTCGGCAAAATAAGAAGACAAAAGATAGCAACATTTAAAATGTATAAATAGCACACCTGAAGCTGAGATTTGTTAAAGTTCGAATGGACTTTTTATGTCAATGGCTGAATTAATTGCAGAAGTTTATTACTTTAGTACAAACCCCTAACCAGAAAGTTTAAGGAATATCAATGCAGTTCTGGCTGGCAAGCATTGTAATTAATGTGCCAAGTTTCTTTGCCGCACCATAAACAGCCTAAAGTTAGGTGTATTAACCTGCTAGAGCAAACCAGGCCCGTGAGCGGTCCCGACTTGTTTTTGTTTACAAACGGTTAAATTTTACAATGTATTATATTGATAAAGAAGAGTATTAAACTTGTCTCGCACTGCTGAAATTTCCATGCTAAGCATTCACAGAATAACATCCATTAGCAGTTTTAGTCCACAAACGTATTAAATACAAGAAATATTGATATTTATGAAATAGAAACATTTTGTGCACAACATTTCAATTCCACTATACTTAAACATTTATAACTTGTTTTCTTTAAAACTTTAAATTCTGTAAAGAAAGTTTCTACTGTCTTCTATCAGAATATATCACAATCATGCCTATAGGTCAAATAGTTTTGGAGCTGCAAACATTTTATTGTGGGCATGTCATTTTCAAGATTGGAGCTAAAAACGGGGGTTAGGAATAAAAAGTTAAAGGGACATCAGGCAAGTCTGCATGTTATTTCTCTATGAGCCCCCCCTAGTGTCTGGGAGGAAATGCTTTCAAACACACTGTCGTAAAAACCTCGCAAACCAGCTTATCAGCTGTCAACCCATCTGAGTAGGAACCGGCTATTTCCAATCCAGTTATGTCTATCGAGGCAAGTAATATTTCCTTTCCAACTGATTTTTTATTTTTATTGTGTTGTCATGCATAATAGTATTTTTTACCGTAAACGACCAATATGTACGAGGCAAGATGTTGCTTTCATGTTTTGTTTTTTTGGGATAGTGCGCATGAGAATAATATAATTATGAATACATATACATATACACATATACACACATATATATATATATATATATATATATATATATATATATATATATATACATATATACACACATATATATACACATATATATATACACATATATATATATATATATATACACACATATCTGTATATATACTGTATATATATATATATATCGTTCGCCTGCCTCTGTGTTGTTTGCCGTAAAGTTATCCTGCTTCTCACGATATTTGAGACTTTGCGAGACTGAAGGACGGCGAGTCGGATACAGCGAACTTGCAAGTGGGGACACAATACCTACCCATGCTAAAATCACTGTAAGTGTCACTGACTTTTTGCTTTAATAATACATTGAAAATAAATTTTCTGCATCTGAAATATATAAATTCAAAGAATACATTAATCTGCCATGATTTCTGCCAAGAAGTTCATAATTATTTTTTTCATTAAACGTGTCTTTGTTTCTTGCTTAAAGTTTTCAGGCATTTGATTGACAAGTTTAATTAATTTTCGGCCTTACCCTGCCCTTTAGTCTTTATACAGCAGACGTATTTCCAAACACACACACAAAAAACAATTAAAAGATAGCTTTGGCATTTCCATACATGTTTTATGTCTTCATACAAATGTTTGCACAACAATAGGATTGTGAAAGTGAGAGTTTTGAAAGCACACACCGATTAGCGTGGAAAGCCGTAAACCGCTGCGATTTTAATCATCACACCTTCAAATGCCGAAGTTTATTTTGACTGGCAAACGCTCCCCTTCACACTCGCTTTCTGAAAGACCTAATACACTGAAGTCCTTCACAGCCCAAAATTCACAGAGCACAATCCCGTATGACACACACATACAGAACAAATCCATTTTTAATCCGTCACACAAATACAAATATAAGTCCACAAAAACAAATATTTTCAAAGTGGCTGTGGCCTTTGCAATTTTCACCACTTCAAATTGCTTCAAATGAACTGAAAGAGCTGTGCCAAGTTCTCGATATCCTAACCATCTTCCGCAAACAATCTCCAATATCCCCACCTGCCATATTTTTAATAAACCAGTAATCTTCCGTTGTGTCCGTTTGAAGGCTGCATGGGGTTTCTAAGCTTCTTGGAGGTGACGGATGCAGTCGGGTTTGCAGCGAGGGAGCCGGAGACCCCGCTCGGGAAAAGACAAAGAGAATGTATTACCCATGCTGACTAGGGAGTGTGGAGGTGTACTAGACATGTGTGGTAGTTAATAATATGTCAGCAACTGGGATGAAAGGTCAAACTTAACACAGTTCACAGGAAAGAATACTACATTACTCGCCACGCTTCTGTCCTCCAAGGGTTTCCTGAGGAACGCGGGAATGCGTCGCATGGGGTTCGGCCTGAGTAGATTAACTGATGTCTCCTGCTGGGAGCCTCATCGGTCCCAAAAAAGATGAGCTTGCTAAATCTGTTTATAAAACCGCATCCTTTCATTATTTTTGTGCTTTTTTGTGTTTGCCCTGTGTGGTGAAGAAATAAACTTGAGTTTTTGGAGAGGGAGAAGGAGACATCTGGTCAGAGACTCACATCATATGCTGTTTTTGCAGCTTATCTGCTTTACCTGAATGCCCGGTTAGCAGTCTGAATAGACTTAACGTACACTGCTGTGTTCCTGTAGCAAAAACATCCAATGTAAAGGGTCAGTAGAAGCCCAGAGGAAAAAATTATTGATCAGTGTTTGGACTTTCACAGCAGTGTTTCATTTAGGTAGTAACTTAGTTCCAGATGTTTCCTCTAAATATGGCTCGGGAGAAATAAAAGTAGAACCAAATGAGACAATTGTATATATATATATATATATATATATATATATATATATTCATCAGACATGGGGACTTGTGACTTGGTGACTTGGACTCGAGTCGACTCGAGTCATTATTTTTGTGACTTGTGACTTGACTTGACAAAAAATAAAATACTTGAGACTTGACTCGGACTTGGAAGTTAAAGACTTGGGACTTGACTTGACTTGAGACACGATGACTTGAATGACTTGAGTGTTAATCACATCATGTTTTCAGTTTGAATATAAAATATATTAACTATTTAAAAAAATAAAGTTGACCCAGTTGGAGCGCAGGCTGAGGATGGCGTTGTCATGACTGAATCACGACACTATCATCAGTCATGCCAATTCGTACCTTACGCACACCACAGAACAGATATCAACATGTCAGCCGGAGGGGTAGCAAGGGTCATCGCTTTCGGCTTTAACAAGATGGCAAAGACGAACAGTCCGTTGCAAGACATGCAACATTAAAATCACGGGCAGCCAGACGACAACCTCCAATTTCGTCCGTCATTTGAAGAGCCATTCTGCCCAGTTAGTGCTTATCAATTTGTTAATATCTGGTTAGTTAGTTGGTAGTTAGCTAAAGTAGCCATTAACCCCCATCATACCGTGTTAGGGACAAATGTAGGCAAAATAAGTTTAATTTATTTTTTAAAAATACTTCCCTTGATCTGAGCGGTACGAGACTTGGGTACTTTTTCTAAGTTTGCCACCTGAACACACACACACAGAGAAAAATGACTGGATTCTACAACGTTAGGGCCGGTTTACATATCGCGTCTTTTGCACGCTCAAGTTCGTTATTTCAAATGTAGGCGCACGAACGGAAGAGATTACAATTTTGTTTAATTCCATGATGTATTTTACTGAACATGAGTATTTCTTTATATCTTTATATTCTATATATCTTTATTAAGATCAGATTCTGCAGGTAAAATTACAATAAAAAGGTGACTTGACTTGGACTTGACCTACTACAGGACTTGACTTGACTTGACATAGCCTGTGACTCGACTTGACTTGCCCAAGAAAAAAAAAACTTGGGACTAACTTGAGACTTGAAGGTTCAGACTTGAGACTTACTTGAGACTTGCACATGTGTGACTTGGTCCCATCTCTGATATTCATGGAGCATTTCCAAATTTTCTATAACTTTGATGAACTCAGTTTGTGATATTGTTAAGATCTTCTCTAAAGCTTTGATGGGTGGTATCCCAGACAGTGCTAATCATAGTCCCAGACTTAAATGCATATTTGAGCTTCCTTAATTCAAAGAGCCTGGTCTTACTGTTAATACATAGTATAATTATGTAACTTTCAAAAACACAAAACTTACTTTATTGTATGTTTAAATAGATGCTGAAGCGTACAATGTAGACATATTTGCAACATTTATTCGTAGCATTATTATGTTTTTACACCTACAAGACGTAAAACATTTACAAGTCTTAAAGATTGATTTCCCTTTAACCATTTATTGATAACGTTACCACCATAACCCTACCCCAAACCTTACCCTAAACCCAATCCCGTTTTAAAAAACCCAAATCAAATACGCGATGTATTTTTTTATTATGCAACAAAACAGATTTTTTATTGACTGAAAGAAGGCAATGTCGCAAATCTGTGACGTAGCATGCAAGAGCCAATGAGCGTTTGATATCACTGCCATAAAGCAATGTGTCGTAATGCTTCTTGGGGCGCAATATTAGAATTACGTTAACGGCCCTGCTGAGAACTCGGATCAAGATCGCTCGATAAATGGCTGGATTTTGATCTTTTCCTCGTAGTTTTAAAGATGTGGATTACAGCGAATTAGTTAAATTAACATATTTTGTGTATTTATGTTGTGTTTTGGTGTAATTATTATCGCATAGGAGAAAATATGAAAAAAAAACGTTAACAAAAATACGACATTAATGAGTAAAAAATTCCCATCCCCGGGATTTTAATGTTTTTGAATAGGAATACGTACAAATTTGTACTTCTGTAAAGCATAAATAATTAGCGTACTAGTCCTGTCCACACTTATATATTATATGTTTAAGTGTGTATTAAAAACGTAAGTAAATATACGTGTGGTACAACCACACTTTACGTAAAAATACAAACCTATTCTCATCATGTTGTGCACTTAAAATGTATCAGTGCATTTGATATTTCACATCTGTTATTCATCAACAACCGGAAAAATAAACATCTCTCTGAATTAATTATATAAACACTTAAAAGTAATAAAGTATATTATAAAAACACTTTTTATTATTCTCTTACAAATCCGTGCGTAAATTTGGAGGAATATTAAATTTTACCATTAAGTACAGTGTGCCCCATTCCAATCTAATGTGTGTTTTATATTAAAACTAAAACAAATGCTTGTTGTTAAAAAAATTCTGTTGCATTTTATAAAGTTTATTGTGTTGGTGCGGAGTTTTCGTTTGGAGAGCTTTAGAAAAGGTCACTTGATTTCCGATAAGGGAACATATAGGCACCATCGATGCTCACTTGTTTTTGCATTGCATTTTTTAACATTTTTAGGGACATTTTCCGGTGCACTTGAAGGATTTTGCTATTGAGACCCCCTTATCAGTAGCCTGACTACTTAACAAAGGAGCTAATTGAGACACAGCCATTGTTTTGAAAGTGTTTTATTTGTAATGTATTCTTGTAAAATAGGGTGACCATATGTGCCATTCTTCCCGGATGCGTCCTGGCCAGGATTTTGGTGGTCGTATTTGTTGACTGCATACGCCATTCAGTTAAAAATATAAGACATACAATCGTAGTTTCATTCTTACCTTAAAATGTAATGGTTGCTTTTCTGTAATAATCATAATTATCCTCTATGACGTATGCGGTCGACAAATACGACTTCCAGAAGACGCACCCGAAATCCTGGACAGGACGCGTCCGGGAAGAATGGCACGTATGGTCACCCAATGTAAACTATATCAATGTTCTAATATAACCAAAGCTTAGTCCTGGATTAATCTAAACCCTGTCCAGGAAACTGCCGCTGAGTCATTTGTAAGATTTGCTCTTTTTTTAATCTAATTTATGTCTATGAGAAATAATTGAGATATTAAAGAGATCTTTATGATTTTTTTAATATGGAGAGGGTCACTATTCAGGGAGCTTTTTAATAATTCAACTCGCCTCAATTCAGTTAACAAGTCTTTCTTCAAACTGTTGCTTCACTATGATTAATGTTGGGAATAAATGGTAGAAAAACAATTTATGCTAATGTCTTTATGGCAATGGCAACTTGCTTTGTATTATGGAGTTGTGGTGGTGAACAATCATCCAAATAGAAATTGCAGAATATTTGTAGTATATTTGTTGTCCTCATTTATTTTGGACCTTAATAACGCTAAATGTATCTGGCTGGCCTTAGGATATTTGAGGTTGCATATTGTTAATCTGTCCTGATGTTTATTAAGGCATGGTGACAACAATGATATACTGTAATTATTATAGGTATTTTTAACAGCAGATTTTTTTATGTGCGTGTGGGCTCTTCTGTTTAAAGACCAGAGGGTCTCTCTGCAGGTGTGTTTGAGAGATGCTGTAGTGATTTGTTTGCTAACTCTAAGTGTACAGCATCTGTTTGTTCCCCGTAGCTGTTTGTTCTTTTCTTTGAACAGGCAATCTGAACCCTGCGATAATCCTCTTTCGCCCACCACCACGTTCAAAGACCTCTGTGTGGAAACTGTTAGAGCGCAGTTTAGAGAACCAATGTCACCACTACATGTGATAAACGAAGGCTTTGCTTCTTCCTGAGTCATTATTCTCCTAAGGCTTCAGGGCCACTTAACTCTCCGTCTTTGAATGTAATTGCTCGTTCTTCTCCTTAAACTCTACATTGTCCTCCAGGTAAATCTGAAGATGGTTGATATGAAGTGGATTGTTGCTCAGTGGATATTCTGATCCTGAACACTCCAGTGTCACAGCATTTCTAACAATAACCATATAACTGTATAAGGAGTAGCAGGCCTCTCATTGAAAAATCCAGTGTGAGAAGTACTGTAGCCATGCACAGCATGGTGGCGGTGAGACAGGAAGCCACACCTTGTAAAAAAAGAGCCATTTGGCAATCAAACTTTTTTCTGAAGCTAAATATGGCAGCATCCAGGTGGTGCACTTTCGAGGCAGAGATCCATAATCCCTGGCATTAAAGAAGCATAATTGCGTAATTTAACCTGTGTTTTTGTGCCACAGGCATGAATGATACCAGAAATCCCAGTGCTCCCCGATGGATTGTTGAGTACAGATGTGCATTTACTTTTGGACTTACGTGATGGGATTTATAGCAGAAGATAAATGTGAAAAAAGTTCAAAAGATTTATATTGGAGGAGGGATCCATGCAATATGTAAGCATGAGAATATTGTAAACATTTGAGAGTGAGCTCTTGTGATCTGGTCCAGTAACCAACCGCTTACCCATAAGAAAAAAAAACACAATGAGATCTCATAAATATCTCATTTATTTCTCTTAGACATCATTGAGAGTAAATGGAGAGCAAATGCAACCTTTTGCTTAAGTCTCCTGTGTCTCAGATATTTCTCTTGAGCAAAAAAAAAAAAAACTTCTCACTAACGTCTCCAGAGTGTAAATAGAGAGCAAATCCAGATTATTTTACTTATACAATCTACTTTAACTTTACAGCTCCATACCCTTAACCCCCAGGAATCCAAAAACGCGTTGACGCGTTTTGACGTGTTTTCTCCTTATCATAGCAGAATCAACTTAAAATACTCCATTATTAATAATCATACACTTATGTGTTTGACATCATTTGAAACTGTGAAGGGTCCTCTTTAATATGTGTACATTCACAATAACAATAGATCTTTGTGTTTTTGTCAAATAAAGAAAATAAACAGGGTGCACATTTAGACATTTCTGTCTCCGCCAGCTGTCTCTCAAATCACGTTACAAAAATCAGTTGAAACTCCGCGAATACGTCACACAATATGTCACACAAACATGATACACATATCCAAAGAAAGCCTGAAATGTCTACTTTTAAACAAGCTAATTATAATTATAATCAAAAACAAATATTTCCTGTTTATATAATCTGCATTAAAGTAAAGAGAGTACTGTTTTTCCTGGCTGACTTCATTATCTTTAATTCGGTCACGCCCACAGGCAGTACACACTGTTGACATGGTAATGAGAAGCAGCTCAACACATTAACAAACAGACGAAGTAAAGTTTGAGCAGATTTAAAGACTTTACCGCATGTTTGGATTATAAACTTTATACACACACGTGAGGAATATCTTCATTTATGTCTGGACATTGAGGAAGAGAAGTGTTTATCTTTAACGTTACCTAAGAAGAAGAACAATGAAGGACGCACTGGAGGAGGATATATTCCTGAAGAAACTGTAAGTCATTTGTCTTCATTTATATTTGCTATTATGTTGTAATATGCTTATGGCTTGTGCAGTTCAGCCTACATAAGCGACCTCAGCAGACTGCACGCTTTGGATTGAAAAACTTTTGCATTTTTTACAAACAAGGACGCATGATCACGTGATGGCGGATTTCATTGTTACATGCTGTACAGTGTTAGACACCGTTATTCACTTTCATATCCTTCATGGCAACTTTGAGTAATGCTGCCAAGTTAAGTTTACAGCTCTGTCGTGTATCAGTTTCTTATACAAGTTAAGTTTTTGAATAGGGTTTGTTTCCAAATAAACTGAAAATGTCCTACTGACCTTCATTTCTATTTTGATTATATTGTTAACTTCTTAATAAACCTCAAACAAACATGAATACATTTGAACTCACATTCTTTACTGTCGGCCCCTCTAAACAAAAAGTGTCTTACAATTTCTAAATCAATATATTGTTTTATGTGAATGAGTAGGCAGGATGATTTTCACATCATTTTGAAGAAAAAACTCTAGACTACTAGATTCTGTTTAGGAAAGTCTTGTTAAAACATGTTTAGTATGGTTTTTGTGGACTTATATCAGTGACTTAAAAATTTAGCTTTTTTAAAAACCACGCACAAACATTTTTCTCTCAAAAATACAAACATGTACATACATGTAGCTCATATAATATTTTAGCCCAGTTTGTGCTAAACACAGTGGTATGAGACACTTGCCATTATTATGTTTTAAAGCAACTGAAAAAAGACCAAATGTAAGAGCATGTCAGAACCTCTGACAGTGTCCCAAAATGGTTGGACCCCAGAGGGTTAATGTATCTTGACAATTGTCTTAGTTGTTTTTACTCTTGTTACTCCTAAACAGTTTAAAGAGAGACATCTTAGACAAAAGGGACTTTCGCACCACCTAGTTCGAGTACTAATTTACCAGAATAATTACTTTGGCGATTTTTCGAGAACTAAATATTTCCCAGTACCATTTTCCTGGTTGCTGAAATGCCGTAGGTGGTGACCTACCATTTGCACTGATGGCTAAATAAGCACAAATGGTAGCTGAATTCATGATCAAAATCCGGTTAAAAATCGTCCCCAGTTCTTGAGATGGGAACCTGCTAAAAAGCCCTGAACACTGAACATGTTCATGTGTAAGGCGTGCTGTCTGTGTAACCGATTCCAGTTCCATACCGGGATAAGAAATCTGCTGCATAGGTGCAAGTTCGATCTTCTCCCACTTGACCCGAAGGCTCAATTGGGCAAAGTGCCTGAGCACCAGGTCTTTGGTAACGCATAACTACTCTCGGGACTGGGCCAGAATGAGCCAGTCGTCGAGGAAGTTTAGAATGTTAATGCTGTGTTCTCTCATGGGACCTACGTTAAATCGTGGGGAGACAGGGACACAACTTTGTACTGATATGCTCGCCCCTTGAAGTGCAGAAACCAGGGGAGAATCGAGACATGAATGTATGCGTCCTTCAGGTCAATAGCTGCAAACCAATTGAGGGGATGGACGCATATGAAGATGCATTTCTGCATCAGCATTTAGAATGGCATTGTGTGGAGTGCCTTGTTCAGTGTACATAAAGATGATACAGGTCTGTACTGTCCATCACTCTCTGAGCCCTCTTTAGACCTAGAAATAGGGAAAATCAACAAAGATTCTCCACCCAGCCCTCCTCCGGGGATGGGAGTGGTGCAGTCCCAACTTCCAGAAGACCAGTCTCTGCCATCTCTAGGTTGCCCGTTTCAAGGCCGCTTACCCTTGTGTTTACCGCCAGACTTCGCGTGCTGGGTGGTCTTCCCATGTTTGGCTCCACGGTGCTGCCTGTATGGAGACTGCTGCTGTGCGGGAGCAGATGTAGAAGGACCCTGCAGAAGAGAGGGCCTCTTGGTGGGAACTCCACCCCTCTTGAGGTAGTGGAGTCTCAACCTTAAGACTGTGATGGCCATGTTCCCACAGTGGGCACATGACACATCTACGAACACCACCTCTCCAGAAGCACACGGGTGGAAAAAAAGACGCAAACACACCTGTGCAGCTGTTTTAGAGGAAACTTGCTCTTTAGTTGTTGAGGCTGAAAAAGGTGACGGTCAAACTCCGAAAGAGGTGAATGGCAGGCACCACTACAACGCCTTAACGGTAACACTTGTAGAACTTTTTCCAGTCACAAATGAAAGCAGAAGCAGAACTGCTCAGCAAAGGAGCAAATGATGTCGAAGTGACCGACTGAAAGAGAACTCCAAATCTTTTGACAGTCTGGGCAGTAACATTTTATGGGTACTAATATACTATAAATGGTAAATGGACTGCATTTATATAGCGCTTTTAACAGACCTATGGCCATCCAAAGCGCTTTACAATTTAGCCTCACATTCACCCATTCACTAACTCATTCATACACTTACGGCGGTGTCAGCCATGCAAGGCGCCATCCAGCTCGTCTGGAGCAGCTGGGGTTATGTATCTTGCTCAAGGACACCACGACATTTGGTCAGGTGGAACAGGGATTGAACCACCAACCTTCCGATTTGTAGACAACCTACATGAACCACTGAGCCACTATTCCATAGACGCAATGCATTTTATACTGTACAAACTGTATATTCTATTCCCCTAACCAACCCCAGTCCCAACATGAACTCGCCGAAAAGTGCGAAAGCACCACATATCGGAGCGCTGCCCACTACACCATCGCCTCCGATGTCTTTGTCTTTATTTCTAATTATACAAAATTTGTGTCCGTGGCACGACTTTCTTTTTCATGTCATTTTATGTATTGTTTTCTCATTTTTTTCTTATATTAAATCATTGTCAGTTGGGGTTGGGGTTAGATTTGGGGTTTGGGTAAGGATGTACTTTTATGTATTGTTTTCTACATGTTTTTCTTACGCTTTTAAAACTATTCTCGCCTGGAGTTGGGGTTAGAGTTGGGGTTTGGGTAAGGATGTCTAAAAATGTAACAGAAAGTGATTCTAACCCCAACCCCAAGTGACAATGATAAGAAAATTGGAAAAAACAATGAGAAAACAATACATAAAATGAAACGAAAAAGACATTCGTGCTCAAGGCATGAAAAAAGTTGAATTTTGTGACATGGACACAAATAAATTAATACAATTTGAGATCAGTCTGCCTAGTCCCTATCCCTAATCATCACAAAAACCTATTGGCAGTCTTTAATCTATTAAAAAGTACCATTTAGTATGTATTTAAAGGCATAAACCATGTCATTATACACTATTCATGTATTATTACCTCACCGCCCCCCAACACACACACATAAAAAAACACTTTAGCAAGTGCACTATGCTTCAGCATATCTATGGCACATCTGTCCATATGTGTTATCTCTAAATAAAGTTTTCTGTTGATTCACGATGAACAAAAATTTAGTCCAAAGGTCCATATGGTTACAATCTCTGCTGACACAATGATAATAAAATGTAAGAAAACACTCTTTCGGTAGTTTCTTTGGATGACAGCAGATCTGTCCATCTCGAATGGTATTGTTGTAAATGTCAGGTCTTAAAGGAGGTGCTACAGCAGACTTTAGGTCTCATGAGACTTCTGGACTGTGTGATATTTCACACTTCGCTCGAGAGCAGATGAGAGGGACCTGTGGACATCCACTCATGAGAGACTGACAATTCACATACAATCCTCACACGCCTTCAATTCTTTCTGAGTTCAGCTCAATTTCAATCACTCTTACAAAGGCCTCTGTGCTTTCTCAATCTACGCTTGAGAATTCATGTGAGAATACACTGGGAAAGTGTTTTTATAATGTGTGGGGATGAAGTGTAACCTCACCATACTCTTATTTTATTTGTTGGGCCTTACGGAAATTATGTTTCATATTGAATTTTATCAAATATAATAGAATCATATAGCCACACACAGCTTTTTAATCAAAAAATACACAAAAGCGTATAGTTTTTTATTAGTATACGAATGTACAGTTGGGTCTGAGACCTAGCCTGGGTTTCCCCATGCTGCCTTCGCGCAAATTTATTCACACTGCATGTCTAGCATGGAAACTATGGACCAATTTTCCCCCTGAAATAGGGAACCAATCACAGAACAGGGAGGGGGCAGCAAGACAATGATGACGTCTATGCGACACACCAATTGGCTATGAGCTACGTACAGATGCATTTGATAGACATGAGTAGCACCCAATAAACGGCATAGGGAACCAATCACAGAACGGGGAGGGGGCAGCAAGATGATGATGACGTCTATGCGACACACCAATTGGCTATGAGCAACATACAGACATATTTGATAGACATTCGTAGCACCCAATAAATGGCATAGGGAACCAATCACAGAACGGGGAGGTGACAGCAAGACGATGACGACGTCTATGCGACACACCGATTGGCTATGAGCTACATACAGACGTATTTGATAGACATTCGTAGCACCCAATAAACGGCATTGGGAACAAATCACAGAACGGGGAGGGGGCAGCAAGATGAGGACAACGTCTATGCGACACACCGATTGGCTATGAGCTACGTACAGATGCATTTGATAGACATTCGTAGCACCTAATAAACGGCATAGGGAACCAATCACAGAACGGGGAGGGGGCAGCAAGACGATGACGACGTCTATGCGACACACCGATTGGCTATGAGCTACGTACAGACGCATTTGATAGACATGAGTAGCACCCAATAAACGGCATAGGGAACCAATCACAGAACGGGGAGGGGGCAGCAAGATGATGACGACGTCTATGCGACACACCAATTGGCTATGAGCTACATACAGACGTATTTGATAGACATTCGTAGCACCCAATAAACGGCATAGGGAACAAATCACAGAACGGGGAGGGGGCAGCAAGACAATGACAACGTCTATGCGACACACCGATTGGCTATGAGCTACATACAGACGCATTTGATAGACATTCGTAGCACCCAATAAACGGCATAGGGAACAAATCACAGAACCGGGAGGGGGCAGCAAGATGATGACGACGTCTATGCGACACACCAATTGGCTATGAGCTACATACAGACGTATTTGATAGACATTCGTAGCACCCAATAAACGGCATAGGGAACAAATCACAGAACGGGGAGGGGGCAGCAAGACAATGACAACGTCTATGCGATACACCGATTGGCTATGAGCTACATACAGACGTATTTGATAGACATTCGTAGCACCCAATAAACGGCATAGGGAACAAATCACAGAATGGGGAGGGGGCAGCAAGACGATGACGACGTCTATGCAACACACCGATTGGCTATGAGCTACGTGCAGATGCATTTAAGAGACATTCGTAGAACCAAATAAACAGCATAGGGAACCAATCACAGAACGGGGAGAAGGCAGCAAGATGATGACGACTTCTATGCGACACACCAATTGGCTATGAGCTACGTACAGACGCATTTGATAGACATTCGTAGCACCTAATAAACGGCATAGGGAACCAATCCCAGAACGGGGAGGGGGCAGCAAGATGAGGACAACGTCTATGCGACACAACGATTGGCTATGAGCTACGTACAGATGCATTTGATAGACATTCGTAGCACACAATAAACAGCGTAGGGAACAAATCACAGAACGGGGAGGGGCAGCAAGTCAATGACGACGTCTATGCGACACACCGATTGGCTATGAGCTACGTACAGATGCATTTGATAGACATGAGTAGCAACCAATAAACAGCGTAGGGAACAAATCACAGAACGGGGAGGGGCAGCAAGACGATGACGACGTCTATGCGACACACCGATTGGCTATGAGCTACATACAGACGTATTTGATAGACATGAGTAGCACCCAATATTACCCATACTATTACGTCCGTTGCATTCTCTTTCCTATTTTATTACCATTTGCGCGTCGGTTTAGGGTTAGATTACGCAAAATTAAACAGTGTACGCGAAATTAAACAGTTGTCACCTGGCGTTGGGGTTAGAGTTAGGTACGCGAAATGAAACAGTTGTCACCTGGCGTTGGGGTTAGAGTTAGGTTTGGGTAGGGATGTCATTATGTAAATCTAACCCTAAACCGACGCGCAAATGGTAATAAAATAGGAAAGAGAATGCAACGGACGTAATAGTATTGAAGTCCCCAGTTCGTCAAAAAATGACGCGAAAGGTATACCCTTCACGTCAACATATGACGAATGGTCAAGTGTCGTCAAATATTGACGACATGGGGTGAAACTGGGTTGCCCAGAACGGGGAGGGGGCAGCAAGATGAGGACAACGTCTATGCGACACAACGATTGGCTATGAGCTACGTACAGATGCATTTGATAGACATTCGTAGCACACAATAAACAGCGTAGGGAACAAATCACAGAGCGGGGAGGGGCAGCAAGTCAATGACGACGTCTATGCGACACACCGATTGGCTATGAGCTACGTACAGATGCATTTGATAGACATGAGTAGCAACCAATAAACAGCGTAGGGAACAAATCACAGAACGGGGAGGGGCAGCAAGACGATGACGACGTCTATGCGACTCACCGATTGGCTATGAGCTACATACAGACGTATTTGATAGACATTCGTAGCACCCAATTAACGGCATAGGGAACAAATCACAGAACGGGGAGGTGACAACAAGATGATGACGACGTCTATGCGACACACCGATTGGCTATGAGCTACATACAGACGTATTTTATAGACATTCGTAGCACCCAATAAACGGCATAGGGAACAAATCACAGAACGGGGAGGTGACAGCAAGACGATGACGACGTCTATGCGACACACCGATTGGCTATGAGCTACATACAGACGTATTTGATAGACATTCGTAGCACCCAATAAACGGCATAGGGAACCAATCACAGAACGGGGAGGGGGCAGCAAGACAATGACGACATCTATGCGACACACAGATTGGCTATGAGCTACGTACAGACGCATTTGATAGACATTCGTAGTACCTAATAAACGGCATAGGGAACCAATCCCAGAACGGGGAGGGGGCAGCAAGATGAGGACAACGTCTATGCGACACACCGATTGGCTATGAGCTACGTACAGATGCATTTGATAAACATTCGTAGCACACAATAAACAGCGTAGGGAACAAATCACAGAACGGGGAGGGGCAGCAAGACAATGACGACGTCTATGCGACACACCGATTGGCGATGAGCTACGTACAGATGCATTTGATAGACATGAGTAGCACCCAATAAACAGCGTAGGAAACAAATCACAAAACGGGGAGGGGCAGCAAGACGATGACGACGTCTATGCGACACACCGATTGGCTATGAGCTACGTGCAGATGCACTTAAGAGACATTCGTAGAACCAAATAAACGGCATAGGGAACCAATCACAGAACGGGGAGGGGGCAGCAAGATGATGACGACTTCTATGCGACACACCAATTGGCTATGAGCTACATACAGACGCATTTGATAGACATGAGTAGCACCCAATAAACGGCATAGGGAACCAATCACAGAACGGGGAGGGGGCAGCAAGATGATGACGACTTCTATGCGACACACCAATTGGCTATGAGCTACGTACAGACGCATTTGATAGACATGAGTAGCACCCAATAAACGGCATAGGGAACCAATCACAGAACGGGGAGGGGGCAGCAAGATGATGACGACTTCTATGCGACACACCAATTGGCTATGAGCTACGTACAGACGCATTTGATAGACATTCGTAGCACACAATAAACAGCGTAGGGAACAAATCACAGAACGGGGAGGGGCAGCAAGTCAATGACGACGTCTATGCGACACACCGATTGGCTATGAGCTACGTACAGATGCATTTGATAGACATTCGTAGCACACAATAAACAGCGTAGGGAACAAATCACAGAACGGGGAGGGGCAGCAAGTCAATGACGACGTCTATGCGACACACCGATTGGCTATGAGCTACGTACAGATGCATTTGATAGACATGAGTAGCAACCAATAAACAGCGTAGGGAACAAATCACAGAACGGGGAGGGGCAGCAAGACGATGACGACGTCTATGCGACACACCGATTGGCTATGAGCTACGTGCAGATGCATTAACAGACATTCGTAGAACCAAATAAACGGCATAGGGAACCAATCACAGAACGGGGAGGGGGCAGCAAGACGATGACGACGTCTATGCAACACACCGATTGGCTATGAGCTACGTGCAGATGCATTTAAGAGACATTCGTAGGACCAAATAAACGGCATAGGGAACCAATCACAGAACGGGGAGGGGGCAGCAAGATGATGACGACTTCTATGCGACACACCAATTGGCTATGAGCCACGTACAGACGCATTTGATAGACATGAGTAGCACCCAATAAACGGCATAGGGAACCAATCACAGAACGGGGAGGGGGCAGCAAGATGATGACGACTTCTATGCGACACACCAATTGGCTATGAGCCACGTACAGACGCATTTGATAGACATGAGTAGCACCCAATAAACGGCATAGGGAACCAATCACAGAACGGGGAGGGGGCAGCAAGATGATGATGACGTCTATGCGACACACCAATTGGCTATGAGTTACATACAGACGTATTTGATAGACATTCGTAGCACCCAATAAACGGCATAGGGAACAAATCACAGAACGGGGAGGGGGCAGCAAGATGATGACGACTTCTATGCGACACACCAATTGGCTATGAGCTACGTACAGACGCATTTGATAGACATGAGTAGCACCCAATAAACGGCATAGGGAACCAGTCACAGAACGGGGAGGGGGCAGCAAGATGATGACGACGTCTATGCGACACACCAATTGGCTATGAGCTACATACAGACGTATTTGATAGACATTCGTAGCACCCAATAAACGGCATAGGGAACAAATCACAGAACGGGGAGGGGGCAGCAAGATGATGACGACTTCTATGCGACACACCAATTGGCTATGAGCTACGTACAGACGCATTTGATAGACATGAGTAGCACCCAATAAACGGCATAGGGAACCAGTCACAGAACGGGGAGGGGGCAGCAAGATGATGACGACGTCTATGCGACACACCAATTGGCTATGAGCTACATACAGATGTATTTGATAGACATTCGTAGCACCCAATAAACGGCATAGGGAACAAATCACAGAACGGGGAGGTGACAGCAAGATGATGATGACGTCTATGCGACACACCAATTGGCTAGGAGCTACATACAGACGTATTTGATAGACATTCGTAGCACCCAATAAACGGCATAGGGAACAAATCACAGAACGGGGAGGGGGCAGCAAGATGATGACGACTTCTATGCGACACACCAATTGGCTATGAGCTACGTACAGACGCATTTGATAGACATGAGTAGCACCCAATAAACGGCATAGGGAACCAGTCACAGAACGGGGAGGGGGCAGCAAGATGATGACGACGTCTATGCGACACACCAATTGGCTATGAGCTACATACAGACGTATTTGATAGACATTCGTAGCACCCAATAAACGGCATAGGGAACAAATCACAGAACGGGGAGGGGGCAGCAAGATGATGACGACTTCTATGCGACACACCAATTGGCTATGAGCTACGTACAGACGCATTTGATAGACATGAGTAGCACCCAATAAACGGCATAGGGAACCAGTCACAGAACGGGGAGGGGGCAGCAAGATGATGACGACGTCTATGCGACACACCAATTGGCTATGAGCTACATACAGATGTATTTGATAGACATTCGTAGCACCCAATAAACGGCATAGGGAACAAATCACAGAACGGGGAGGTGACAGCAAGATGATGATGACGTCTATGCGACACACCAATTGGCTATGAGCTACATACAGACGTATTTGATAGACATTCGTAGCACCCAATAAACGGCATAGGGAACAAATCACAGAACGGGGAGGGGGCAGCAAGATGATGACGACTTCTATGCGACACACCAATTGGCTATGAGCTACGTACAGACGCATTTGATAGACATGAGTAGCACCCAATAAACAGCATAGGGAACCAGTCACAGAACGGGAAGGGGGCAGCAAGATGATGACGACGTCTATGCGACACACCAATTGGCTATGAGCTACATACAGACGTATTTGATAGACATTCGTAGCACCCAATAAACGGCATAGGGAACAAATCACAGAACGGGGAGGGGGCAGCAAGATGATGACGACTTCTATGCGACACACCAATTGGCTATGAGCTACGTACAGACGCATTTGATAGACATGAGTAGCACCCAATAAACGGCATAGGGAACCAGTCACAGAACGGGGAGGGGGCAGCAAGATGATGACGACGTCTATGCGACACACCAATTGGCTATGAGCTACATACAGATGTATTTGATAGACATTCGTAGCACCCAATAAACGGCATAGGGAACAAATCACAGAACGGGGAGGGGGCAGCAAGATGAGGACAACGTCTATGCGACACACCAATTGGCTATGAGCTACATACAGACGTATTTGATAGACATTCGTAGCACCCAATAAACGGCATAGGGAACCAATCACAGAACGGGGAGGGGGCAGCAAGATGATGACAACTTCTATGCGACACACCAATTGGCTATGAGCTACGTACAGACGCATTTGATAGACATGAGTAGCACCCAATAAACGGCATAGGGAACCAGTCACAGAACGGGGAGGGGGCAGCAAGATGATGACGACGTCTATGCGACACACCAATTGGCTATGAGCTACATACAGACGTATTTGATAGACATTCGTAGCACCCAATAAACGGCATAGGGAACAAATCACAGAACGGGGAGGGGGCAGCAAGATGATGACGACTTCTATGCGACACACCAATTGGCTATGAGCTACGTACAGACGCATTTGATAGACATGAGTAGCACCCAATAAACGGCATAGGGAACCAGTCACAGAACGGGGAGGGGGCAGCAAGATGATGACGACGTCTATGCGACACACCAATTGGCTATGAGCTACATACAGATGTATTTGATAGACATTCGTAGCACCCAATAAACGGCATAGGGAACAAATCACAGAACGGGGAGGGGGCAGCAAGACTATGACAACGTCTATGCGACACACCGATTGGCTATGAGCTACGTACAGACGCATTTGATAGACATTCGTAGCACCTAATAAACGGCATAGGGAACCAATCCCAGAACGGGGAGGGGGCAGCAAGATGAGGACGACGTCTATGCGACACACCGATTGGCTATGAGCTACGTACAGATGCATTTGATAGACATTCGTAGCACACAATAAACAGCGTAGGGAACAAATCACAGAACGGGGAGGGGGCAGCAAGACAATGACAACGTCTATGCGACACACCGATTGGCTATGAGCTACGTGCAGATGCATTTAAGAGACATTTGTAGCGCCCAATAAACGGCTCTGGGCATTTGTAAACCACGCCTCAAATACAAGAAAATGAACATGTGGTTCCCACACCATGTCTCATTCTCTATGAGACTGGTTTGGTGTTAGCCAGGTTATCTGAGACCATTAGTAAAAACTACTTAACATAGATCGGCTAATGTTTAGGTATTGTTAAAAAAATGTAATCTTTTTGTGAAGTTATGTCTCACTTTTGTTTATAACGATAGCATACATTTGAGCTCACTTATACTTCATAAGTTTGTGCAAATCCTGGGTAACCACAAAATGTGACCTTTTGGACGAAGGGGTTTTCAAAAATATGCTTCAATTGCACAAATTTGATTAGTGACTTAAAAGTCTTAAACATTTCATCAGAATGTTTCTTCTCATTACTTTTCAAAATCCTGGAACCGTTCTGTTTCATTTCAATTGTAAATGGAAAAGAAATCCCAATTTCCAATGTGGTCTCAAACGCCACTTTATATTACAGCAGTGTACTTGCCTTTGGCAATAATTACACTGAATTTCAATAGGCACTAGTTGATTGTTTGTGTACATAAGTAACACACACATTGTTGTACAAGGACGCAAGTACATGCCCTTAATTTGATCAGTGCATGTAAACACAACATCATTTATAGATGCTCTTTTAAGTCTCGAGGTCTTCTTTCATTTATCATCCATGTGATAATACCAGCTTTTATGAAAACACTTTTCCTCAGCTTTCCTCAAGGATGACATCATTTGTAAGCTCTACTTTGCATTTTGAGGAACACATTAATCATTAGGGACAGTTGGACTATATGTAAATGAACAGCATAGTGGTGCTAAAACTTTGACAAATTGCAGTTTCCTTCTCTTCAATGAAAGGAAAACCCCGTGTTATTTTAATGACCCTAAAAAATCCAGGAGCTCATGGCCACATGTCCACCCTTTAGCAAAGCGGGTCCTCCCTTAGGAACGTCATTAGGAAAATCAGTCAATACAGCCCATTTGGAAAGTAGTTCGGTGGCGCACATGATAACAAGAGAGGGAGATAAAGAAAGAAAGAGCAAGAAAATGAAAATAAATGTGTCAAATGAGTGTGTCCAGGAAAAATCCATATAAAACTAAAACATAATTTAAAAGCCAAATACATATTCTGTTAAAAATAAATATGATTTGCAATAATCCAATATGATGTCTTTTATTCATTTAATACTCACTAAAAACAGTTGGGTTAAAAATAACCCAATAAATAACCCAATGGTGGGTTACTATAGCACCGACCCATTGTTGGGTTATTTTAACCCAATGCATTGGGTAGAAAGTTTTACCCAATTAGTTGGGTTATGAAATAACCAATTTGTTGGGTTATTTTTGCAATGCTGTTTTAACCCCATTATTATTATTATTATTATTATTTATTACTATTATTTGCTTTATAAATAAATAATTCAAAACTTACAAATACATTTATAATACTTTAATTTCATTTAGTCATTTGCACCTGCATTTAAATGTATAAATACATACATGTATAGAAGCATAAATACATACACACATACATACATATATACATACATAAATAAACAAAAACATAAGAACAAAACAAATCTACTCAATCTTATCCAACTAAAAACTGCTTAAAAGCATAGTTCACACATTTTGTCATCATTTTCTCCCTCTCATGTTGTTATAAACCTGTATATAAGTCTTTACTTTGATAACCACAAAGGTATATTTCAAAGAATGTTTAAAAAATAAAACCGATCATGAGCCCCATTCATTTTCATAGTATTCTTTTTTCCTACTATGACAGTCAATGGGGCTCATGATCTGTTTGGTTTCAAACATTACTCAAAATATCTTCCTTTGTGGTCATCAGAACAAAAAAATGTGTACAGGTTTGTAACGACAGGAGAGGAAGAAAATTATGACAATTTTCATTTTTGGGGGAACTGTCCCTTTAAGCAGGTGACAGTGTGTTCAGGAAACATCACATGGTACAAAATGTATTGTGTGTTACAGAAACTACTTAACAGTAGTGAAAGGCTTGGGATACTCTGTATAAAATGTAAAAAAAATATTAAAGCACATGTCAACTGCTGGTCTTGCTCCAGGGCCATGCCTCCCCACGATAACAAAGGCTTGTGATTAGTCAAATTCATCCATAGCAGAACATGGGGTCTTCGTCATACCTCCTCCTCCAAATACTGAATTATGTTTGTTTTCTGACCTGAAGACAGAATTTTCACAATGTAAATATGCACACATAAACAGGTTAAAAAAAACAAGTGTCATAAATGATACTTACAGGTTGCAAATTAATAAATGTTTGCTTTGCCTCTTGGTACTGTAGGAAGGCTGAACCATCTTGCTGGCCATTTTGTAAGGTTTTTAATGCAACATCTCCAAGAATGTCTACATTTAAAGAAAAGAATAATTAATTAAATCTCAAAGCAAACACATCTGGCACGCTGAATAAATACTCTACTTTGACAGTAGATGGCGCTGAATTGCAAATTCAACCGTTACCGGGGTTACAGTATACAGTAGTAGACGTGCAGCGCTTTATCAGGGATTATACTGAAGTAAGACGACAATAAAATGCCATCGAGTCATTTCTTAAGACATTTACATTTAGAATCACATTTATATTACAGCTCTGTGTCTATAACACAGACCGCCAAAATAAAATATTTGGAGCAAAAAGCAGCCGGTTGCATCCCTTACAAAAGTTAAAAAACGGTTTTTACTACACTTTAAACAAAACAACATTGTCTGTTACAGAAAGCATGGTTAAAGCAATATAACAATCAATACGCCATGAAACTAACGTTATACTACTAAAAGAAGAAATGATTCATTTTTGTAAGGGCTCATGCTGTTGGTGCTGTTTAGTATTAAAATAAATTGCAATGTCTCTCTACGTTTATGATTGCTTAAAAACGCCTTTGGCATCGATAACAGTTAATGAATGGAACAGGTGTAACGGACAAAAACTAGACAACAGCGTTTTTGTACACTTATTTAAACGTGACTGATAGTTTACTGTGTGTTAGAGCTTAAAGACACTTTGTAGCAAATATAAAACATTACACAGAGATATATATTTTAAAACGTACCTCTCGTGTCTGTCCGCACTCAGAAGTGGCACCGGTCAACCGTTGAAATTCAAAATGCGTGACGTGAGCCCGATTTTAACCCAACTCTCTGGGTTGTTATGGAAATAACCCAATACAAGCTAGGAATAACCCAACAGAACAACCCAATACGTTTAACCCACCTATTGGGTAAAACAAATAACCCAACGGTTTTTAGAGTGTAGTAATTATTAGGGCACTGAATATTCTGTAGGACAGGATGTCAGAAACGCTCTCCGAATCTGTGATCATCAGAAAGGTTTTTGCCATCAGCTCAATATTTAAAGGCTTAGGAGCGAAATGTTATCAGTGGATGTAAATGGCATTCCGAAGCTCATACAAACACACGTACATTAGTAGAGCCTGCTGTTTATCTGAAGCACAGATGTCCTTTATCAACGGCTAAATGAACTTTTAGTGTCTGTATATTGTGGTATACCCCCTTATATACACTAAAAAGGGGGTGGGTCCTTTAATGTGTCCTCTCCTAACCTTCTGTTTCAGCAGGAAAAGTTTTCATAGGGTTGACATTGACCTATACACACACTAACCATCTTATATATTCAGTGGTGGCCAATTTATTTTTATCTGTCCACAGGATATTCTCCCAGATGGTTATGGCAGGTCCAGGTGTGTTTTTGGTAAAGTGCAGGTGGGTTTATGTGTCTCTTTCAGCAGTAGGGTCCTCCTGGGTTTTTCCCCATATATAATTTCTTTAAGTTGGAGACAGCTGCTCTGACTGATGGCTAAATCAACAGCTGCCATCTTGGTTGGGTTGCACCAGCCGTTCAGTATGATCTTACCCAAACTGGATGTAGTTCACGCTAGAAGCACAGTATGCTGCTTAATTTTGTTAGGCTAATGTTAACTATTTTTGGTAACACTTTACAATGTGGTTGTAATTGTAAACGTTAGTTAATGACTTAGTCAACATGAACTAACAATAAACAATACTTCTTAGTAATCTTTTTTTTATTCAATGCTTTGAAAGGAGATACAAAAAGGCATTTATAACTCTGAGAATTACAAAACAAGACTGAGATTTACATACAAAGACACTAAATTTACACTCATCTTATGTAAAAAAAATAAAATAAAAAGAAAGGAAACAAAAAAATACTTCAAAAATAAACAGCTAGTAGGGGGATTTCACATTCCTAATTCAAAATCCTGAAGTTAGGTACATAAATATCTTGATTTGGGACTTTTCATACTTTTTAATGTCTTCAAATATATTGCAAATTCCTCACTTCTTAGTAATCTTAGTTTATGATAATTTCAGCGTTAATTAATACATTTTTAAATCTTTATTGTTAATAGTTAATCTACAATTATTTAACATGAATAATTTTATCAGCTGCAGCATTCATTTAACAAAGAGTAATAATTCCCAAAATTGTTAGTTCTTGTTAGCTTATGCATTTATAATGTTAAAAAATACATCTTTATTTGAAAGTGTTACCAATATGCTACCATAAACTAACCTAGATTTATGGTTTTAATAAACAGCATTCAGATTGATAGACAAAAAAAGAAGTTTGTGCATTTCATTTGACCTCACATTAATGTCAACTGTAATACTTTACATTTCTTTTGACAATAAACACAAAAACAGGAGAAAAAATTATCAAAATATGAAACTTGAAAAGTTGTAAATATGTAAAAAATAACAAGTTAATATGCAAATGATTGTAAAGGTCGACATAATCACATACTGTACGGTATGTCTAAAGAGCTGAACTACACTGAATTGGTGTACATCAGTGGTAAATGTATTTATAACTTTTTACAAGCCCATTTGTTTATTTGCATATTTGGTAACATACCAAGAAACGTTATCGTTTTTTATATAAGTTGAGTGTTTTATGTTTATTTTTATTCTTCTTATTTAAAGGTAAACTGCTTACTTAAAATGAAATTACTGCTGCTTTACAAGTTGCCAAGAAAATTACCTGCACTATTTAAACATTTCATGAAAGTTCACTAATTCCTTTATTTTCAGATCAAAGCTGTTTTTGGACCTGTTCAACTAATGTGAATGAAAACAGAGATCATATCCAGTCAGCCTGTTTGCTTTGCTAAACGTCCACAGCCTCAACGTATGTTTCGCATGTGAGTGTCGTGTGTAGTTTGCTCTGGTGAGCTGTCCGGTTTTAAGGGTGCGAGACAGAGCCAATGAAAACAACATCCCTTTAGGTGGCTCCTTTCCAAAATGCAATTTAGTGTGTAATCTATGGAAATCTGCTCGGGAACGCACTGTATGAGGTAGACAGACGATTATGCCTAATGTGCATGCAGCAAATACTGTGAGAAAGGCTGCATTCAGTCAAAAACGAGCTGTTTTTGAGAACACCATGGTAACTCATGCCTGTGACTGAAGAAATATTACAATAGCAGCAACTAAATATAATGAATGGACCTTATCCAAAAAAAGAGCTGTTTTATTACTCTCATGGCATATATCTCGCCATCCATTGTGAACCATCTGCACATCAATCATTAAACGAAGAATTAAACAAACATAACCATACGCTGAAAACCATCTGCAGCTTTTTACTCCTTCAAGAGATCCCTGTTTCTGGACTGAACAAGACCCATTCGCATTATGATGAACTAATCTGTTGATGTGAAGTCGCATTGTTATTCTTGCTGTTATGTTAGTGTTAAAGTAGCAGTGACTGTAGAGGTAAAATGTTTTTGTGTGTGTGACCGCTTGCGGCGTTATCAGAGCAGGCTATTCTTGAGGAAAACTTTTTGTTTTTAGAGAATTTGACATGGTTCTCAATCAAATGTCTACCTCGGGTTCTTCATTTTTAATTATAAGCTTTTGGACTGGGGCTGTTATGTATTAATTGGCAGTGTCTGCTGTGAATGAAAATATGTCTGGTGCGCGTCTAGACTGCTAACTTCAGGGGCGGAGCCTACGGCCTATTCACAACATCAATGGTATAGTGTAGATTAAGGTAAACTGTTAACATGTTCTTTTAGCACTGTTAAACACACAAACCTCCTTCAGGAATGTTTTTCTTTTTGCCCACAATGGACAGTTACATTTACCAAGTGTTTAGTAATAAAAACCTTAGAATATTAAAGCAGCAAACCAGTTAACCATATTATTGGTGTTCGATTTTTAAATTACATTCAATAACATCCTAAATGTGTTAGGAACAAAAAAATTAAGTAAAAACTAAAATAATTATATATTTTTTCAAAATCAACTGTTATCAAATAAACATGGTGCTGTTTGTATCAGGATCCCCTATCCTGTTTCCCAGCCGGTTCACCATCTGGACTCCATTTCCCATAATCCCTCACTGCAGCAGGCTTCACGCACTTTACCAACCCAGAAGTCCTTGCGAAAGAGCAATCAGACCAATCAGACGACAGAAGGGAGGAGTTCACACTGATTGAAAACTTATTTTCCCATATTTGGTGTGATGCTCGAGTCTGTCCCACAATACGACTCCGGTGCGCCCTCGTGGACTTTGGAGTTTGGAGTGTGCCATTTGGGACAGGGCCACTGCAGTTCCTACATAAGCACAGACCTCACACTTAGTTAGGGGGTGCATCCCAAATCAGGGGCTGTGGCCTTCCAAGGCCGTATTTGAAGTATATTCAAAGGCTCCTTCACATGCAAGCCTCCAAATGTTTCCTTTCTTTCCCCTGAAACCAAAGATCCATAGATGTATCCTTCACAGCCTTAGCTATCCCAAGATTCAATACGCGCCCGTGACGTCTGGGTATTTTGAAATAAACACTTAAAACTGTAGTTAAATAAAAGTGTATATTTTGCACGTTAAAGGTCCTTGTGACTGTTTTACTATTATAAATTATGTTTTACTGATGTAAATTAATGCATCAGTTCCTAGGAAGGCTGCATATCTCTGCTTTCACATCATTACGCATCGTCAAAGGATATCTCAAGCTGACGATGCTTCGAAGGTACTCCCCTTTCGCGCCCTTCATTCAGCCACTTTTGAAGGATGCATGAACTGTATCCTCGAGCCCTCAAATCCCCCACAATCCTTTGCACACATTAAAAAAACACAACAGGAATCAAACTGGTACTTTCGTCACCCAATTTAATTTTAAAATATAAGCTAAACATTGGTAGTTAACAAGTGGGCACAGAGCTTACCCAATATAAGTATGAAATGTAAGACAAAAACATATTTTACGCACAAACACATTTATGTTTTCCTTGATTTTTTGGTAAATGTTAAACTTCAAATTCTGTAAAGAACTTGAAGACCAGTTGATATTCAGTGCTGAATTTGTCTAATCTTTTTAATAATAAAAGTTGCAACCAGAAGCCATTGAATAAATGTAATAGTTTAGTTGCTGTTAATACTGTTTGCACAAAAATAACGGGAAACATTAGCCTAGATTATTTAAATACCAATACTTTCTTCTTTCGCTTCTTTACATTTTGATTTTTTTCTTAAAAGGCACAATATAAGTATTCAGCTATATTAACGAGTTTTACCTCTTAAAAATCATGAATTTATAATGTTTATTAGTGGAACTGAAGTTTGGATTAAACATGAAGCACAAGTGATCGTTGTTATCAGTGAGCTGACCAATCACGAAGAGCTGTGTCCGGATCAGAACTTTGAAGAAGATGTGGCGGCTGTTCTCGAATCGCTCTCGCGGGACTTTATTGTCATACATCACAGTCACATGCCATAGGCTCAAGTTGGACAAACTTTCTAACCAGCATGCACTGCTTCAAGCCAGCCGCCGATTGGTCTGCGCAGCGCCGCATGAAGTCGAACACACCTAATGTTTAATACCATTGGTATCTAGCTTGTGTTGAATTTGCTATTTGTGTCTTCAGAAGATTTAAAATATAGCATACAAGAATTATGTTTTATTAATCAACTTTTATATCAGAGAAACTGAAGTTTTTTTTATATTTCTTCCACTGTGTTTAAATGGTTGTGCTAGACACACTTTCACACAAAGGCATTTATTTTTATACATTGTGGGGACTTTCAATAGACACTGTACAGACTGTATATTCTATCCCCTAAATCAAACCTTAAACCTAACCCTCACAGAAAACTTTATGCATTTTTACATTTTCAAATAAACATCAAGTACGTTTAACAATCAATTTAAATTGTGGTTGACTAGTCAGCATACCCCAAAATGTAGAAAGTACATCATTGTGGGGAGATTATAAAAGCCTGTACACGCACGTACGCACATACACACATTGTGTGTGTGTACATTATACATTATGCTACTGTATTGGTGTATAGCTCTTTGTGTTGTATCAATGCTGCTCTCTCTATTGTACTTGAAGTCTAAAGTATCCATTACAGAAAGACTACTTCAGCACGGGTTCATACATCAAATTCCAAGTGGCTTTAAGCTGCCTAGAAATTCCTGGGAAACAACCTCATAAGCAGCACAGAGCAAATTAGCCTGAACCCTTCGCTCTCAACAATGGCACAAAGGACCATCTTTTCTCCTTTCCTGCGGGATCTACTGCATCCCAGCACGGCCAGAGAGCCTGAACTTTCCATGTGAACAATCAATCGCGCAGTTAGATGGGAAAAAGACCCTAATAGGAGTAAAACAACCCTACATCATCAGGGAAAAAGCACAACTATCTTCAACTCCATTTAATCTGCAGCTTGATAAAAGCAGCATTTGTAATGGTGGGTAATTAAGATGCAGGCAAATATTCCCTGAAGAATGTTATAAATGCGAAAGGTACATCAAGTTATTGCACCCAAGGGTCTAATACATAAATATTAATCCCATCATTGATGGCCTGTGGCTGCCTTCTTCAAATTCATTATTTTTTTAGGATATAAGGGCCCCACAACTGAATCAATCTTAATCTATGGGCCACATCTTCATTCCAAACATCCAGACAGAGTTTTAGTTTTTCTTGGCGTGTGGTGTAAAAGTTGTCAGGCCGTGTTCTGGATGTTTCTACAGAACTTGCAGGACAACTAGTAGATAAATTAAAAGTTAGGTAAAATAATCAAAAGTTTGAGAATTTTGAATGTTGTTTGGACATTACATTTGAACTACTCTGTGTTTATAAAAACTGAATAATACAATTTAAATTGATTAAACATTGTTTATTTGTAAAGTTTTCGTATTGGATTGGGGAATAGGTAAAGAAATAAAGTGTGACAGGGAATCATCTATTAAAGGGATAGTTCACCCAAAAGTTTAAACTTGATCAATATTTACTCACATTTGAATCCTTTAAGACAGGGAAAGACAAAGCCAATCATAAATCGACATGGGTTAGAGAGGCGGGACTCAAAAAAAGGCAAAGCCAATCCTATTAGCAATTTGAGTTACGGAGGCGGGACTTGTTGTACACTCTAAAAACCGTTGGGTTATTTGTTTTACCCAACAGGTGGGTTAAACATATTGGGTTGTTGTGTTGGGTTATTCGTAGGTTTTATTGGGTTATTTCTATAACAACCCAGACAGATGGGTTAAAATCGGGCTCACGTCACGCATTTTGAATTTCAATGGTCGACAGGTGCCACTGCTGAGTGCGGACAGACACGAGAGGTACGTTTTAAAATATATATCTCTGTGTAGTGTTTTATTTTGCTACAAAGTGTCTTTAAGCTCTATCACACAGTAAACTATCAGCCAAGTTTTCTACAAATACTTGTACAAAAACGCTGTTGTCTAGTTTTTGTCCGTTACACCTGTTCCATTCATTAACTGTTACCGATGCCAACATGCGTTTTTAAGCCATCATAAAGGTAGAAAAACATCGCAAATTATTTTAATACTAAACAGCACCAACAACATGATCCCTTACGAAAATGAATCATGTCTTTTTTTAGTAGTATAACGTTAGTTTCATGGCGTATTGATTGCCATATTGCTTTAACCATGGTTTCTGTAACAGACAATGTTTTTTTGTTTAAAGTGTAGTAAAAACCGTAACAGCTGTTTTTTGCGCCAAATATTTTTTTAGCCGGTCTGTTATAGAAACAGAGCTGTAATATAAATGTGCTTCTGAATGGAAATGTCTTAAGAAATGACTCGATGGCATTTTATTTCTGTTTTACCTCAGTATAATCCCCTGATAAAGCGCTGTTTAATCCTGCACGTCTACTACTGTTTACTGTAACCCCGGTAACGGTTGAATTTGCTCTTCAGCGACATCTACTGTCAAAGTAGAGTATTTATTCAGCGTGCCAGATGTGTTTGCACTCTAAAAAACAAACGGTGCTATATAGCACCAAAACAGTTGCTTTGGATCGTAACGATAGAAGAACCATTTTTAGTGCCATATAGCACCGGTGAAGAACCAGTGAAGCACCAGTGAAGCACCTGTGTAGAACCATATAGTGCTATGTAGAACCATATGTGGTGCTATATGGCCCCTATATGGTTCTACACTGGTGCTTCACTGGTGCTTCACTGGTGCTTCACTGGTTCTTCACCGGTGCTATATGGCACTAAAATGGTTCTTCTATCGTTACGATCCAAAGCAATTGTTTTGGTGCTATATAGCACCGTTTGTTTTTTTAGAGTGTGCTTTGAGATTTAATACATTATTATTTTCTTTAAATGTAGACATTCTTGGAGATGTTGCATTAAAAACCCTACAAAATGGCCAGCAAGATGGTTCAGCCTTCCTAGAGTACCAAGAGCCAAAGCAAACATTTATTAAATTTCAATCTGTAAGTATCATTTATGACACTTGTTTTTTTATCCTGTTTATGTGTGTATATTTACATTGTGAAAATTCTGTCTTAAGGTCAGAAAACAAACATATTTCAGTATTTGGAGGAGGAGGTATGACGAACACGCCATGTCCTGCTATGGGATGAATTCGACTAATCACAAGTCTTTGTTATTGTGGGGAGGCATGGCCCAGGAGCAAGACCAGCAGTTGACACATGCTTTAATATTCCCAAGCCTTTCACTACTGTTAGGTAGTTTCTGTAACACACAATACATTTTGTGCCAGGTGATGTTTCCTTAACACACTGTCACCTGCTTAAAGGGATAGTTCACCCCAAAATAAAAATTATGTCATAATTTTCGTCCTCATAATTTGTTACAAGCCTGTATACATTTCTTTGTTCTGATGACCACAAAGGAAGATATTTTGAGGAATGTTTGAAACCAAGCAGATCATGAGCCCCATTGACTGTCATAGTAGGAAAAAAGAATACTATGAAAGTGAATGGGGCTCATGATCAGTTTGATTTCAAACATTCTTTGAAATATCTTCCTTTGTGGTCATCAAAATAAAGACTTTTATACAAGTAAGAGGATGAAAAAGATGACAAATGTGTGAACTATCCTTTTAAGCAGTTTTTACTTGGATAAGATGGAGTATTTGTTCTGTTCTTTTATGTTTTTGTATATTTATGTATGTATATATGTATGTGTGTATGTATGTATTTATGCTTCTATACATGTATTTATACACTTAAGTGCAGGTGCAAATGACTAAATGGAAATAAAGCATTATAAATGTATTTGTAAGTTTTGTATCATTTATTTATAAAGCAAATAATAGTAATAAATATTAAATAATAATATTAATACTAATAATAATAATAATGGGGTTAAAACAGCATTGCAAAAAATAACCCAACAAATTGGTTATTTTATAACCCAACTAATTGGGTAAAACTTTCTACCCAATGCATTGGGTTAAAATAACCCAACAATGGGTCGGTGCTATAGTAACCCACCATTGGGTTATTTATTGGGTTATTTTTAACCCAAATGTTTTTAGTGAGTAGAGAACGAGATTTGTTTACCATTTGTTTATCACCTGTAGCGCTATTTTTACAGAATGCAGTTGTAAAAGACTTGAATCTCATTTAAAGCGTAACTAAACCTCTGGTCAGAACCTGACTCCACCCACTGGCAAAATTTGAAAATCCAAGAAAAGTTGGCAGATCTCAACGGAGATAGAGGGGCGAACTAAGCTCGTTCCAAGTGTGTGGTGAGATCGTAACAAGGGCGTGGTGAGCTTGAACCTGCTTACATCAGGAGTTATTTTTGGACCCAACATCCAATAGGAAAATTCAACTGCAGTAGCCACCGTTCAACCTGAAGAGGGCAGCACTCAGACGTTTTTACACCATATATTGTATTATTGAAACACTTTACATCCACATGTCAAAAAACTTACTAAAATCAATGAACAGCACTAATAAAGCATCATTCTTACAGATCATTAACTAAAAAAAGTTGGTTTAGGGTTTAGTTACTCTTTAAATGATTAATGGTTATAATTGTTAAATAAGTAATACGTAAAAAAACACCCTTTCGAAAAATTCGAAAAATCAGGAACGTCATACTGTATAAGCGGTAGGTACATTTATTATGAAAATGAATTAATTAAGAGATTCAAAAATAAATAACTTCACTTGGCTTGTATCACCTATTGTAAATTGTTGTGGAGACATTTGCTCCTCCATTTTTTTAAATCTGCTTTTGGGTTATGAAGAACTAAGAAAGACTTTGGGGGTTTACACGACACGAATAATGACAACATTTTAATGTATGGGTAAACAATCCCTTAAATATATTATTTACTTCAAAGCTGCTGTCCGTACCTTGCGTAGGTTCAAGTAAAATTACATCAAACTGACATTTCACATGAATGCATACCCAAAAGCTCACTTATAAATCATTATAAACTTACTGTTGTATATCAGGGGAAGGTAAGGAGACTGAACACTAATCTTATATGTACTTGATAAGATTTTTGTTTATTTTTAACCAAACAAAGTTATGGATTGCAGCGTAAAGGCCAAACATTTTAAGCAGGTGATTTAAGTTACCACACAGGTTTATAAGCCCAGTTTGGCAAAAGTCCTTAAAACTGCAGGGGAGTGGATGCTACAGTATTATCATTATATATTACAAATGCACGACAAATTACCACTTTCATCTACTGTGGGTTTTTTTTTGACTCCATTACCACAGTGAGGTTGAGTCAAGAGCGACCGAATGAAAAGAGGAGCTCAAAGGGTGCGGAGAGCGAACTCGCTGGAGACAGACGGGCCGATAGAAAAAAGTCAGCGTTCAGAGTGACACCCATGATGGATAGCAGGCAGCCTAGAGCGGTTTCTGTTTCTCTGCAGAGCACACATCATTTCCCATCAGCCGCACGTACAATTCCTCAAACAGGAAACATAAAGTGGAATACTTGAGAAGCAAAGATGTTTTTCAGCAGGGTGAGAGCTCTGACATACTGTATGAATGGTATTAAACTGACCAGATGAAGAATTCATCTCACTATATTGGCCTACTTGTCACACTTTCATCAGCGACGCCTGCTGTGTTCCATTAGCCGGCTTTCTAAGACAGGCCTGCTTTTGTTAACATGGGATATTTTATCATGTTTAAATGAACAATCTTGTGTTTCTAAGGTTCTTGAATATCCAATACATTTTGTAATATTAAAGTCAACATTTTTAAGTTAAATAAGATATATAATCAGGTTAAAAAAAATTATGGTGGGAATCAGTGATTTTAAAAGTGGGCATTACTACCAGAGGTGCGTTTCCTGTTCAACGTACAATGCATGATTGGAGAAACTAACTAGCCAAACAAGCTAGTCACAACTGCTCCCAAAAAACATAGAAACATTCAATGCTATCTCACGAGAATTCGTACATATTTTACGAGTTGGCTTATTTGTATTAATTCATACAACCACATTCGTAAGTTTTTGTATAATTTGCCTTGACCCCTGTGACGTTGGGTTTAAGTGAGGGATTAGGGACGGGGTTTTGTCGTTGTTGTTTTTTATGAGAATCGTATGGTTTTGCACGATCAACTTCTTACGGATTAGCCAACTCATAAAATATGTATAAATTATCGTGAGATCACGCTGGAAACATTACCGAACATATGTCGTTCAAAACATGTTGGTTCAACAACATGGTAATGACATCACATACTTGGTAAAGTTATAACATCTAAAGTAGTAAAACAAACGCACCTTTTTGAGGTGCAAAGTAAAAAAAAAACTAAATAAGTAAGGAATAATTGACGACGGGCCATTGAATTATAAGAAAATAATGCACACCCAAGGTGCAATGCGGCACGACGCGAAGCAGAGTGCCGTCACACTGCGGGTGTGCATTATCTTCAAATAATTCAAAGGACCGGAGTCAATTATTCCTCTTATACCACGGTTACCACAAACATTGCTCTGGTGTCTATTTTTAAGACATTTAACAAGTTAGATGTGCAGTTATCAGAAATTAATGCGGAACACTTCTCAGCCAATCAGAATACAGCATTCAACAGACCCCGTGGTATAAATAAAAAAATAACTTTGCACTTACTGAAGCATATTTATTGGATTATGGGTAGGTTTCCCAGACAGGGATTAGACTTGTCCTAGATTAAAATAAATGTAGAGCTGTCCAAAAAAAACGCTTGCACTGAAATATCTTAAAATACATCAGTGCCCGTTGTTTTGCCTCAAAATGCACATCAGTGATGTTTTTAGTAAGGCATATTTGTTAAAAATAGTTATATTTCCTAATTAAACTAAGGCCTAGTTCTGGTTTAAGCTAATCCCTGTTCGGGAAACCACCCCTATAAATTATAACGTCTACAAATAAATCAGTTTGTGATCAAATTAATGTCAGATTATTGACGTAAACAGAGAACATGGCATCTGAAGAATACTGCTATATTTGTTCTCTGTTGCTTTGCTGATTTTTCATTTAATCGCAGTTCCCTCTTACGTAACTTTGGAGTTCCCCTGCATAGCAGTGCATGTATATGTGCACTTTTCAAAACCATTGATTTAATACTCTTGACAACTTAAAAAGACATATGTTTGAATTTGTATATATTAGGAGTGATGTATATAAAAAATGCACTTAGTTGTTTTGCTTAAGAGAGTGATCTGTTTAAATCTATATGTAAGGGATAATGTAGAGGCAGCCGGTAGTTATCGGGAAATAAGCCCCGACAGTGTGATCAGGACCCGACGCGAAGCGGATAACTACCGGCTACCTCTACATTATCCCGCTTATTACACGGCTACTTGCCACATAAGAAAAAAACTGGACATGAATATGAATTTGAAACATTTTATTGGCATATTTGTTTTAAATTAACATTTTTATCCTTCCGCGAAACTTTGCACAGATGCATAAAATGATCGTAATACCTTATTAAGATCCTCTGCTTCATACTTGTCTGTCTCCATTTTTTCTCTTTTAGCCAGACTTTGAGAAGTTTTAATGCCCATTCTGTATTTTTTTGTGTGTTGGATTCGTAGCTGTCATGCTCTATTTTGTCAAGTTCAGTCTCAGTAAGCTGTCTCTGTCTTGTCGTGGTTGTCCAGTGTTTGTCACAAGATGGCGCCAAACAGTAATCTTTATTGATCTTTATTGGCGCGGAGCGATTTTACTCATACAAGTAGTACCGGCTATGCGTTATTACTTTGGAGCGGTTATTATTTGAAAAGAACGAACCTGCAAATGTCTCAACTGACCAATCAGAATCAAGCATTCCAGAGAGCCGTGTAATAAGTCATAATAACACAGAGCTACTCCAAAGCTGTACTTCCAACCATGCGAGTTGGCAAATGTTCGTTGGAACGATGGAACATCCAAATTGTTGAACGATGTAAAGACAGAACTTGTTGGTTAACATTATACAATCTTTAAGTGACATCGGCAGGGAGGTTATTTCAGGGGCTGATCGAGTTATTATTATTATTTTTTATTAAAAGAAGCTAATTTGGGAATAACATGAATTGACAAACCTGTTACTATAAGATCAGGACTATTGCTATAGGCATGCAAAACTGCCATGATGCTATGGGCGTTGTGTGTAGTTACTAAGGCATTTCTGGTGGTTGCTAGTATGCTAAAGGGTTGTTGCTCAGGCGTTGTTAGGTTGGTATCAGGGGTTTTCTAGGTTTTTCTCTAGCCACAACTATTCCTACATGTAAACATAGCTTTGTAGACTATGATTTTTGTTGGCTTCTTTGAACAAAAATTATCCAAAATCCCATACTCAGGTTTCTATGATATTCTGGTCCATGGATACGCACTAGGTCGCAAGCAATCAAGTCAAAAACAAACACAAAGAAGAGGATAGAAGAAGTCGTCCACTGGAACAACCCTGGTGATTCTAACATCAAAACTTGATATATAAATATGAGAACATGAAAAAAACAACACTCTTTTAAATATGTCTTTATTAAACATTGTCATTTCATTAACGTTTTTACTGAACAAGCAGTACAGACATCTTAAAGTTTGTATTTTATTTCTCTTCCAGTGGTTCATTCAATACAAATATAAGCAAAAATTCTGAATCATATGTAAAGGCATTTGTGTGTTAAACTGCAAAGCTTTCATACTTTACTTCCAGAGTGTCAGATAAATACTATATGCTTTGTTTTGCATGGATTGATCAAAAAGATACGTCACAGGCTTGCCTGCTCAGACAGAATCACCTCAAGTTCAGTCATTTTCAGATGCGGAGCTAATTGCGTGCACACCTCCATGTGAAATGTGGTCATTCCACTCCGTGTTGACGTCATTTTTGCCGAGCGCAGTAATGTGCCTGTGCGGATGCTTAACACTGCTACTGCCCCTTCCCATTAGGGCCGGTTGCACCAACTAGGTATAAACCTGGTCGCAAGATTAATATGGAAGTAAAATGAACACCTGTTGCACCATCTAGGCGTAGCACATGTCTAAGACTAAATCTTACGTCTAGTCAAGGATAGGTGTTAGTATATAGTCTTGACTTGTTTCTATGGCAAAAATGTAAAATGATGAAATTTGACGAGACATTGGTGAGTCTGGGGACAGGGATAAGACTAGTCCTAGACTAAAATTAATTTAAGAGCAGTCCTGAAAACAACTTGCACTGAAATATCTTAAAATACATCTTTTGCCTCAAAATGCACACAAGGAATGTTTTTAGTAAGGCATGTTTGTTAAAACAAGTAATTTTCCTAATAAAACTAAGCACTAGTCCTGATTTAAGATAATATCTGTCCAGGAAACCACCCCCAATGCACAAGATAACCAAGCAGTGGGCTTTTATGCATGGCAGAGTGAGAGACTGCAACAATAAATTATTTTATATCATAAAATACTTAAATATTTACATAGACACAGGGGATAACTTTTTTAAAAAGCTTTCATTTAATTTCGTTTTAATACTGAACTGTTAAAATTAATCTGCAAACTTTTGTGCAAACGGTAAAGGCTCGTGTTTAGTTAATGTGCAGGTTTGTGTCTGATGCGTTTGCATGTGACGCACACATCTTGAGGCAGAGCGCACTGGCAAACGTGTGAGAGGAGGGACAACTCACATTTGTCATATATTAGCTAGCGGCAGTAAGTTTATTACCATAGTAACGCGAATAGCATCTCAATATCACTGCAGTTAAAAACAAATGTGCAGGGACGCGCATTGTCAACGCTGAACGTTGCTGTACCCCAACTTTATAACATCCAGCTGGTGCAACCAGCCCCTAGCACAAAAAAAAATTCAATACTGAGTCACTTACGCAAACATAGCAGCGTTTTGAGAGCGGCATAACTCTACGATTTAGGAACCTATGGCTAACTTTGTTTCTGGACATTAAACTTTGATCAAAGAAACTTTACATCACTTTCAATTTGAATGATGTCAGTGTTTTGGCATCTGCTATCAACATCTAGATCACTCATGATCTCCAAAAGATAGTGTATGGTGCAAGGATTGTGAAAATACAGTATTCTAGAAAGACATCCTGTGCCTTTCGGTGATTTTGTCATGCGACGTGTCCACAGCAGGTAAAAAGCGTATCCTGTCATACACCTGTTAGTTTTACCTTTCTCTAAAATAACGTCAAGACGGCAAAGATAATCTGCTCACTGTGTCATTTAAATGCACGCCCGAATGTTTCACAAGCGCAAACGAGTCGTTCACATGGCAAATGAAACGACAGTCAACAGCAGCCTTCTGTCACAAGTATCAGATTGGCCAGCAGCGAGTAAACACTTCAGCGGGTCAAAAACGCATGAAACGACATCAGCGTCGACTCTCTCTCCTTCCCTGGTATATGGCATGTCCCCTGAGCCATGCATTAAAGGCCTTCATCTGCGAGCGAGGCTGTCAGCACCAGCCCACCTCTCCACACATCTTTGCAGACATCCCCCTACGATTGTTTTCCCGGCTTTCGCAAAATCCGTACAGCCTGGCAAGGCAGAGAATATAATAACTGAGCCCTCTGCGGTTGAATCGGATGAGAAGGCTTGATACGGATACAGTGCATGATGTTACGTATAGGCCCGAACCTTCAGGGCCTGCATATCATTGCCTAAGGTCGACAGCTATACATACACAATTGACATTTCGGATTGTGCGGCGTTCCCAGGATAAAAGAACTCTAACTGGAACACAGCGGTTAAAGGGAGTGACAGGAATTGTAAACAAATGAATTGTTATTGTCCGTGGAACTGGGAAATAGGGAATTCCCTTTATCATATAACATTTTCTTTGCAATTACGTTTGTTGGACACGTAACAAATACTAACAAGAACCAGCATTTATGCGTATGTGCAAATTATAACCCAATAAGTGTAACATTCGGTTAAATTGGCTTTAATGTAAAATGAGCTCTCTGATACCTGGAGAAAGATATTAGCATTCTTATTATCTCAGTGCCAGTTGTTAGGCCGCTGCTGGAATGTGACCTGCTTATTGCAATCTTTGCTCATTGGTACTCAGTTCTGTACTCATCACCTGAGCCACAAATATAAAGTCATCAATTACTTCAGAGCCACAGAAAAATGACATCCAATGTGTTCGACCTCATGTGGGGCTGTGCAAACTGATCTGCAAGATTTTCAGAAAGTTGGACACTTGCTTGATGCAGTGTTTTCTTTAATAAAGGGGACATATTGTGAGAATTTTGTTAAGTCATTCCCCGCCAGCATTTTTTGTGATTTTCACAAAAGCTTCACAAAATGTATTCTAGGAAATTTTTCTTCTATAAATAGATATGCGTACAAATATATCAAATGAAAAGACAGACCCTCTGCTTTAAAAAAAAAAGTTTTTTCTAACCTCTTAAATATACTGTAGGTACTTTAAGTTTCTTCAATAATACCACATTTTGAGCAAAATGCTGATATAATTGCTTTTTTGTAAAGAAATTTAGTTAGAGATCAGATTCAGAATGATTATCAAAACATACACAAAGTTTAAAATTTGTAACATTCGTTTTTGCTTTTTTTGCAGTTCAAATCTAGTGAATAATAGTGGAATTACAGATTACCGTAAAAAAAAGTCAGGAAAGTGTCATTACCAGGGAAATGTTTTCTCTTAATTGACGAGATAAATCGCCAATGGCGGGGAAAGAGTTAAGATGCAAAATAAAGCAATAAGCCCCGCAAAGCAGTGGGTTACCAGTGCATTTTATAACAGCTAAGGGGCGTTGTTACTCACTAAAAACAGTTGGGTTAAAAATAACCCAATAAATAACCCAATGGTGGGTTACTATAGCACCGACCCATTGTTGGGTTATTTTAACCCAATGCATTGGGTAGAAAGTTTAACCCAATTAGTTGGGTTATGAAATAACCAATTTGTTGGGTTATTTTTGCAATGCTGTTTTAACCTCATTATTATTATTATTATTATTATTATTATTATTTATTACTATTATTTGCTTTATAAATAAATAATACAAAACTTACAAATACATTTATAATGCTTTATTTTCATTTAGTCATTTGCACCTGCATTTAAATGTATAAATACATACATGTATAGAAGCATAAATACATACACACATACATACATATATACATACATAAATAAACAAAAACATAAGAACAGAACAAATCTACTCCATCTTATCCAACTAAAAACTGCTTAAAAGCATAGTTCACACATTTTGTCATCATTTTCATCCTCTCATGTTCTTATAAACCTGTATATAAGTCTTTACTTTGATAACCACAAAGGTATATTTCAAAGAATGTTTGAAATCAAACCGATCATGAGCCCCATTCATTTTCATAGTATTCTTTTTTCCTACTATGACAGTCAATGGGGCTCATGATCTGTTTGGTTTCAAACATTACTCAAAAAATCTTCCTTTATGGTCATCAGAATAAAAAAAATTTATGTTTGTAACGACAGGAGAGGAAGAAAATTATGACATAATTTTCATTTTTTGGGGGAACTGTCCCTTTAAACAGGTGACAGTGTGTTAAGGAAACATCACCTGGTACAAAATGTATTGTGTTACAGAAACTTCTTAAAGGACAAGTTCGGTATTTTAGACTTAAAGCCCTGTTTTCAGATTGTTTATGGTCAAATAGAATGGTTTTGACTGAAATTTCGACATTTTCGGCTGCCCTGAGAATTTTCGCGTGTTTGTGTTTCAGCTCAGACCTCTACAATGGGTTTATAGGTGCACTGGAACAATCCTTCCTAAAATGCATTAAACTTTCGTTTACAAAGACGTGAAACTCACCGAGTGGTCAGGGGTGTTCACTGATATGCTCACACAAAAATCGCTGCAAAAGATGCTTTCCAACAGCTGTTTTAGCATTCGTTGTTAACTTGTGGACCTATTTCCCCAAACGCCTCACACCCGTACATTCTTCCGCTTAGAGCTTGAATAATAGACACTCCAGCCCAGGTGGTGGCGCTAATCCGCCTTTGCCAATTGCAAGAATAGAAACAAAGTTCCCGGCGCGGAGTAATACCGTACCTCACAGGACGTCTAATACAGTCAATGGAGTTGGTAAAAACTACGATAAAACCTGTTGGAATGCGTCTTTTGGAGCGATTTTTGTGTGAGCATATCAGTGAACACCCCTGACCACTCGGTGAGTTTCACGTCTTTGTAAACGAAAGTTTAATGCATTTTAGGAAGGATTGTTCCAGTGCACCTATAAACCCATTGTAGAGGTCTGAGCTGAAACACAAACACGCGAAAATTCTCAGGGCAGCCGAAAATGTCGCAATTTCAGTCAAAACCATTCTATTTGACCATAAACAATCTGAAAACAGGGCTTTAAGTCTAAAATACCGAACTTGTCCTTTAACAGTAGTGAAAGGCTTGGGATACTCTGTCTAAAATGTAAAAAATATTAAAGCACATGTCAACTGCTGGTCTTGCTCCTGGGCCATGCCTCCCCACGAAAACAAAGGCTTGTGATTAGTCGAATTCATCCCATAACAGGACATGGGGTCTTCGTCCTACCTCCTCCTCCAAATACTGAATTATGTTTGTTTTCTGACCTAAAGACAGAATTTTCACAATGTAAATATGCACACATAAACAGGATAAGAAAACAAGTGTCATAAATGATACTTACAGGTTGAAAATTTATAAATGCTTGCTTTGCTTCTTGGTACTGTAGGAAGGCTGAACCATCTTGCTGGCCATTTTGTAAGGTTTTTAATGCAACATCTCCAAGAATGTCTACATTTAATGAAAAGAATAATGAATTAAATCTCAAAGCAAACACATCTGGCAAGCTGAATAAATACTCTACTTTGACAGTAGATGTCGCTGAAGAGCAAGTTCAACCGTTACCGGGGTTACAGTAAACAGTAAAAGACGTGCAGGATTAAACAGCGCTTTATCAGGCGACAGTAAGACGACAATATAATAGCTTCTTAAGACATTTCCATTCAGAAGCACATTTATATTACAGCTCTGTTTCTATAACACAGGCCGGCTAAAAAAATATTTGGAGCCAAAAACAGCCGGTCGCATTCTCTTACAAAAGTTAAAAACGGTTTTTACTACACTTTAAACAAAAAAGCATTGTCTGTTACAGAAAACACGGTTAAAGCAATATGGCAATCAATACGCCATGAAACTAACGTTATAATACTAAAAAAAGACATGATTCATTTTCGTAAGGGATCATGCTGTTGGTGCTGTTTAGTATTAAAATAAATTGCGATGTTTTTCCACCTTTAAGGTCTTTACACACCGGGACGTTTTTCGTGCGCGTTTATCGTCGACGTTTAACGTCTCGTGACTCAAGAACGAGCGCCAATGTGAGTGCGCACACCCACGCGAAAAGCGCGAGGCGCAAATGCGTCATTTTCAGAAAAACGCGTGGGACACGTTTTTTTGGTTTGACGCGGCGCGTTAAAAGTTGGCCGACCAATGAGATTGGCGCTTTTGTTCACGTGCCCGGCGCTGCTGAAGTTCCAGTAAAACACGACTTGGTGGCGCTCAAGCACAAAATGGTCTTGCGGAGCACGTGGAACAGGTAAACAACACACAAGGAAGCATCGAGGCTGTGGAGGTTTATGAAGGTGTCGGAGTTCCTCACAACATCGACTGAATTTCGAAGGTAACGTGATATATATAAGAACATAACAATACATAGCTGTGTGGGCTATATGATTAGATTAGATTCAACTTTATTGTCATTACACAAGTACAAGGCAACAAAATGCAGTTTAACGTTAGGTCTAACCAGAAGTGCAAAAGCAGTGCAGGATATCAGTATTTGCATAGGTGCAGGATTATGTAATACGATGGAACAATTTACTGTGGTTGGTACTATGAACATAATATACAGAAATTTACAAATGGATATGTACATAATAAATTAAACTATACAGAACAGGAGTGAAATTAATATTTAGGTAGTGCATGAATGAATTTGGATTGTAACTAGTCAGTTAAGAGTGCAATGGCATAAGTTATTGTGCAGTGAATAGTTATTCTAATATTCATTACATAGTACAGGGGTGTAAACGATGCAATTCAAGTAGTCCAGCAGTGCAAATGAACAGGGAGTATGAAATAGACAGTCCAGTAGTGTATTGAACGGACCAGTAGTGCAAATTTACATTATAACTGCAAGTAATAAAAATGAATATTGGTGCATTACATTATGATATGTAATGCACTGACATTGAACAGTGATTAACTTCATACCATGCATGTTCCCTGTACACCGTGTGATATCACGTTTTGTTGTTTGCACCATAATACTTTGTGTGTAACTGGAACCTGTTGTACACAAACGTGGACAATTACACTGCTTCATGTTCAAATAAAAATATTTGGTTATTATATTCATTGCTTCTTCCTTACCCCAAAATAACTGGAAGAAATCTAAAATGCAAGCCAAACCAAAGGTTGGGTTTTAGGAGGTTAATTTGTGTTCTGTGTATAGGTAACCTAGTTTGTTTAGTCAGATGAAATACCATGAATCTAAATTACATTTGTAATCAAATATTGACCTCATGGATATCGTGGCATGGCCCTCAGTGTGAAAGATTGATTCTGATGAAAACTACATTTATCTTTACAGTGTTCACAGCAATATTTCTGCTAAAAATGATGTGAGGAAAAGTGAGGAGGCCCCAGCAAGCACGTCTTCAGGATCATCCAACACCAGCCGTGACAAGGTCCAATCTAAACAAAAGAAAACAGTCCGAGACAAACCTCTGGAGAAGTACCTCTTATTAAAAGATGCTAAAGGGAAAAAATTTAAAGCAGTGCACAGAAGAAAGAGGAGCACAGAAGGAGCACTCTGCCAGTTTTTGGTCACACCTATAGATGTTTATTATATACCATTTTATTTAGTTTTTTTTTATGTTTATACATTCAAGAAATACAGTTGAACATGTACATTTCATACATATGTTTATTTGCACTACAGTTCACTTAGACTTCTATCATTGTGACTTTTTTGCTCTACAGCTCTGCCAGTTCTTGTTCACACAAATTAATGTTTATTATATACCAATTTACTTATGTATTTTAAGTGATTATACATTTAAGAAATTCATTTGAAAATGTCTAATTTCTAAATGTTGATTTGCACTACCGTTCAGTTTCACTAAAGTCATTGTGACTTTTCTGGACCAACATTTCTGACTCCTGTTTTATTTGATTTTACTGTCATGTCTCTGATTGTTATTGCAAACTGCAGTTCATTCACAAAAATAAATGTTTGATTAAAAAACGAATTGTAAATAACGTGCCATTTTGACACTATGCATATATTTGTACATCAGTATTGTTGACCTCTTATTGTAATAACTACATACCTACTTCTTTAGCAAAATCACAAAATACAATACATTTGGGAGGAAATGTGAGAAAATTGTTAACAAGAGAAAGTGCTTGTAAAAGATTAGTTAAAAATACACACATCGGATCACCCATTACCTTATATTTTGTGAAAGAGCTTTAATTTTGATATAACGTGTTCTATCAAAATAGTTAATTTTATGTGGAGAGTGCTGATAATAGAATCGAATCAAATAGATTTGATTTAACAAATGTATTTAAGCTCACGGAGATATTGTTTGTACAAAGAATATATATATATATATATATATATATATATATATATATATATTATAAACACACCGTTTTCAAAATGGTAATTATAATGACTATAACACGAATGCACAGTTTGCTTTTATCTGAGAAGATCATGGTTCAAATGATCATACTGTCAAGTAGCTGATGGTGAGTTGAAGTAGTCTTTGTATAGTTGCTGCTGTTAGAAATCGAGCTGCTACTAGTAATATCCATGTTTTGTTAAAAGCAAGCATATGACTTGTTATTGACTAGCGTGTGGCTTTCTTCTTCTGTGTGACAAGTGAGTGTCAGAACAGAAGCATAAAGTTTAGCTGCGCCCCCTTGTGTACCGGCATAAATCTGTTTTGTATTAAGCGCCATCTAACGTCCAGGGGTGAATTTGCACCTCACTCGGCTCAGCGCCAGTAAAAATCGTCTGGGTGTGAAAGCAAAAAAACGTCACGTTAAACGCCGACGATAAACGCGCACGAAAAACGTCCCGGTGTGTCAAGACCTTTATGATGGTTTAAAAACGCGTGTTGGCATCGGTAACAGTTAATCAATGGAACACGTGTAACGGACAAAAACTAGACAACAGCGTTTTTGTACAAGTATTGGTAGAAATCGTGGCTGATAGTTTACTGTGTGTTAGAGCTTAAAGACACTTTGTAGCAAATAAAACATTACACAGAGATATATATTTTAAAACGTACCTCTCGTGTCTGTCCGCACTCAGCAGTGGCACCTGTCGACCATTGAAATTCAAAATGCGTGACGTGAGCCCGATTTTAACCCATCGGTCTGGGTTGTTATAGAAATAACCCAATACAAGCTAGGAATAACCCAACACAACAACCCAATATGTTTAACCCACCTGTTGGGTAAAACAAATAACCCAACGGTTTTTAGAGTGTAGGCATGACGCGAAGCGGAGCTAAAACCCCCTTATCTGTAATAAAATGCACAGTAACCCCCCTGCTTTGCGGGGCTTATTCCGTTTATAAAACGGTTACTTCATATGCATAGCAGGATTTTATCAAATAAAACACAAATAAGTTGTAATTATATTAGTACAAATATTACTCTTCTGCCAAACAAAGTAGTTTCTCAGAATCAAGTGTGGCTGATACAGAGCGCAGTTCCCAAACAACACAGACGCAGCAAAGACACAATGAAAATATGATTTAAGACTGTGATGTTTATTTTTATAAATCAACATTCATCTTATTTAATTTATACATTAACATTTATATCGTGCACCTGTTGAAGTGATGATCAAATATGCTTGGAAAAAATATCAAATGAAAGAACAGACCATCCGCTTTCAAACAAAAAAACAGAAAAACGTTTCATCCTACCTTCATTTGTTATCTTATCACCTCTCAAATTATTTAGCTGAAAGCGGAGATAATTCCATTTTTGTGAAGAACTTTTGTAGGAGATCAGATTCAGAGCCTGATGAAAACACGCTGTTTTTAGTGTTAAGTGAATGCGTCAGTGTTTAAGTTGGGTAAGATCGCCACCCAGTGGATAATAGCGGAAATATGAATTTGAGGTATATACTCCTCAGGGAACGTTTTCTCTTTATTGACGAAATGACTCAACAATATTTTTTAACATTTATCTGGATATCGCCTTTAATTGTGCATTTGTAGACAAATTAAAAATATGATTAAAGACTGTGATCAGTGCCGCTGCTAGCCATTTTGGTGCCCTAAGCATAATTCCTTTATAATGCCCCGACCCTGAGAAAAACAATGTTTGTTTTTGCCAGTTTAATTTTTTATTGACAAACATATAACTTAATAGCAGAAAGTAAAATCTTCACAGCTTTAGCCAACACACACTACACATTTGAAAGTGCAAACTTTTATAGAATAGCAAAACAGAAAAAATTACCAAACTTAAATTATCAAAATAATCCAGACATGGTTTTCCCAAGTACAATGTCACTTTAAATAAATTACATTAAATAAACATCAATAAGTAAACAAGAATACTCAATATTCTTAAATAAAACAAAGATTCAGAGAACTAAGTGTCACAGTAATGTTTGCTTCATATCATGACGTTTTATATTTATATTATATATTTAAAGTGATGAATTGTAACATGTGCACTGACTGCTAACGTTAACGTTTACTGAGAAAGTATTAACCACCGTCACGTCAAAATAAACCACAAAATAAACTGCTGCTCAATATCTAAAGAAACGTAGTAAAGAAAGTAACAGCTGCGTCAGTTATTTGTAAAATGAATATGCATAGGTAATGTTTTACAGTAAAATCTCAATTTAGCTTAAACTGAAGTTATAAATTATAACAACATAGTTTGCTAAACATTAATATCAGGACAGCAAGTTCGAGGCGCATTACGATTAGCAGCAGCTGCAGCCCATGCGCATTTCCCTTAATAGGAGTGAATGATAAAACATGATGGACTTACCTGCAAGTGATGCACGCAGGGGCGATTCCAGGATTTTATAAATGGGGGGGCACAGGGGGGACCAAGAACCAGTCAGGGGGGGCCAATCAGAAAATTCAAATGAAAATAAATACTGGTTTAGAAAATATTAAGCAAGGTTCCCAAAATCTTGTGCAATGCCACGTGCTCTAATATAGATGGTATTAATTTTTTGTATTTTGCATGGATTAGACATCACAGTTCTGTTCCAGAATAGTTCACTTTAAATAAATTGTCATAATTTACTCGTCCTAAAGTTATTTCAAACATGTATGAGTTTTTCTTCTGCTGAACACAAAATAAAATATTTTGAAGAATCTTAGTAGCCAGAAAGTTGATGAACCCCATTGACTGCCATGTTATTTTGTTCCTACATATGAAGTCAATGGGATCCATCAACTGATTTTGATTACCGACATTCTTAACTCTTTTCTTTTTTGTGTTCAGCAGAAGAAAGAAACTCATACAGGTTTGAAACAAGTTTAGGTATATGACCATTTAAATTAAGTGAACTATTCCTTTAAGTAGGTTATCTAAATTACACAGAGTTGCGTGTAGCTGGTATTAGTTAACGTTCTGACATATCAGGATTTTGGGAAAATTTTAGCCCTACTTAAAAATGTGTTTTTCTACTCTGTCTGATCTGACTTTCATTGTTTATTATTTTTATTTTAACACAACTGGATGCTATTTTTAGATATTATCTGTTCTGTTGTCAGACATAAAGAAAGAGTTTAAAATAGCGACTAAACACGACCCAATAACACCTTGTGTTTAATCCAACCAGCTGTTACTTTATACTGCTAAAATCCTGATTTAAATGCGACATTGTCTGATACAATTTACATTGAAGAGCTGATACGAGGTGATTTCGGATTACCTGTGCGTCTCATGCAGGGTTGCTCTTCTCATCTGATTGTGTTTATGAGCACTTTTAATTTTAAATTAAAATAGCTTTTTAGTTTAATTGTAGATCGCGTATAGCGCAGACAATTCAGCGCAAATTCAAAAATATCAGAGAATACTGTTACGCGTGCACGCGCAAACCGCACCATAGGGAGAGAGAGAGCTCGTGCACAGAGAACTGGTGTGTGTCTGTGTGGGAAAACACTACTAACCTTTAAGTCGTGATACTCGATCAACAGTCTTCTCTGTCAGTAACATCTGTTGACTGTTAACTTTTACGTGAAAAGACAAGTACACGGAGGAACCCAGGTGGAAAACACCGCCAACTTTTAGCTCCTTCACTCAGTGTCATGTAAGAGAGGCACTGTCGAGGTTTCCCCACGCAGCAGTGAGAAAGCGTGCACGCGAGCGAGAGAGATAGAGGCGCTGCTGAGCGCTTGCAAAAGCGAACAAAGCGGTTTTAAATAGTAAAATAAAATGTAAATGCTTATCATGTGAAATCTATTTGATTTGTGTTGATTTGTGCCTGTGTTGAGTCTGTGGCGGGTTGCCCGCTCCTTCTTCGCGTTCGCACGAGTCTCAAATCAAACAGTGATTGACAACTGGTCCAAAGGTGCGGTGGGTGTCTTGGTGTCTCTTTCCTCCTGTTTAAAAACGCGTAACTACTGTGCTCGCTTCGTCTTCGCGGGAGTCTCAAATCAAAAAGTGATTGACAGCTCTCTGGTCCAATGGTGCGGTGGACATTTTCAGGTTGACAGTAAATCTAGCTGGCCCAATGAGATTGGAGGGGGGGCACCAGGGGGGGCCAATCATATTCCAAGGGGGGGCGGTGCCACCCCATGCCCCCCCTCTAGACACGCCCCTGGATGCACGGGAATCATCCCGCAGTTTCTTTCTTTTTCTTTTTTCCGATCCTGACTCCTGCTGTCTTTTCGGGACCATTTCCAAAAGTTGCCTTCTGACTGGCCGTTTCTCAATCCGAAAGCTGCAGCCTGAGCGAGGTCGCATATGCAGGCTGCATACGTCATCAAGCCTGGTTTATTTCAGTTAACTAAACATTACATTAGCAAGTCATAAGCATATTACAACAATTTACGATTAACTAAGAATAATAGTTCACTTTATAATCGTTAATATTACGAAATAAGAAAGTATGATGACGTATGCAGCCTCTAAATGCTACCTCTGGAGGCTGCAGCCTTCGGATTGAGATACGGTCTCTGTCAAACTTCGTCAGGCGCCCACGCGATCAACCGGCACGGACCATCAAAGGCTGGATTAGAGCTTCTTAATGACTAGAGCCATTAAATTATCTCGTTCCCCCTTTTTTGTAACATATACATGAATATAAAGGGCCTAATAATATTTCTATAGACTAATGAAATAATTTCAGCATTATAATTTTTTTTCATTAGGCTATTATTTTTGGTGCCCCCTCAGCATGTGATGCCCTACGCACAGCGCGTGATGCGCGTTATGGGAGCGGCGGGGCTGACTGTGATGTTTATTTTTATAAATCAGTACACAGCAACAGTGCCGCAGTGATACTTATGTAATGCGATCTGAACCGTGGGTTTACCGGGGTATTTTATCACGGCTTAGAACGCGTTTCAACCAGTCAGAATGAAGAACCAGAACTGCCCGTTTTATAATAAATCTTTGGTGTCCCCAGAGTGGGTATCTGACGTTTTAGCTCAAAATACCCCCCAGATAATTTATTACAGCATGTTAAAGGTCCCCCTTGTAGGTGTGAGCAAAAGTGTGCTTTTTTTGGGTGTGTCCTTTTAAATGCAAATGAGCTGATAAAATGCAAACACTAATTGCCATGATGGTGGTTTGTTGGGCCGAAACTCAATTGTGCAGTCAATATTTTTTTCTGCACTAAATGGAAGTGCAGTGGCTGGATAGTGCAGATTAAGGGGCGGTATTATTATGATAATATTCATTTTCTACGTCACAAAAGAGGAAAAATCTATATGACCTCATTTTCACATGCTTGCAGAGAATGGTTTACCAAAACAAAGTTACTGGATTGTTCTTGTTCATGTTTTCTAGGTTGATAGAAGCACTGGGGACCCAATTATAGCACTTAAACATGGAAAAAGTCAGATTTTAACAATATGACGCCTTTAACACACATGAAGTGGATTAGATGTAGTATTTGTAAGATGAACCATGTTAATTAAAATGTACCACAACCAGAATTTGTAAATACTGTAGCTGTGTAGTCATCAGAGCTTGGTGCACCGCTTGGAAAAAGCTGCACCAGCCAGCTTTTCAATAAATACATAAGATTGCACCAAAATGTAGTAGAAAGTACATTTTAAACTATGATTTTAGGAAAAAATACATTTTAAAAAACTACACCAAATAAGAATTTATTTTTTACTTTTTTATGCATTTGGCAGATGACACATCATGTGATAAAATTACACATAATGTCTTAAGCATAACACAAAAAATGTGTACAAAATTAACACATCCTTTCTTGACGCATTTAGTTACTTACAGAAAATGTTATTTTGACATAATGCAAGGCTACTTTAGAACGGCGATGAATGGACAAAGATACTTTTTGCCCCCAGAATGGTATAGTTACAGCCCACGATTACCAGCCAAACCATGATCCTTTTGAAATCTCAAAAAGAGAAGCACATTTTAAACAAAGTATTAAAAGGAATGAGTTGTGTGAGGCATATGGCTGTTATATCAGGAGAAACATGTTTAGTTGCCATTAGGAGCTATGGAACAAGATCTTATTGCACACGCTCATGTTTCAAGAAAACAGACATTGAACATTGATTCCACAATGACATCACCCCCAAAAAACACGTCTGCCTTAGGGTCCGCTGATTAGCTCTTTGTGGGGCCCTCATGACAACATCCCTGATTAGACAGACACATTTTTCATGGATCTTGGGTTGTCACAGCTTGGCTGTCCGATTCATTAAAGTAGTGCACAGCGTCTATTAAAAGCCAAGCTGGTAGATGTTACTTCAGTTTACAACATGTATATATTTACAGGTGTCAGATTCAGACTTAAAAATCAAGAGCTGTGTTATTGTAGAGCATAGTATAAACTACATGCTATAGGAGAAGGGTGCAAAATAGACCATCTGAGGCATTTTAGGCACAGTACCTATCCGTACATTTAAAGCAACTGATTCGACCCAATATAAGTTACTTTACAGTCATCCACACAGGAAGCTGAAGGATGTATAGTATTGTGGCAATCAGCATACAAGTAATACTACATTAAAGCATTCAATTGAAGATTGATCCAAACCTTGTATGAATGTTTCGTTCATGATGCTTTAGGGTGATCTGTGATGTGTTAACCAGCGTTAAGTTTATTCTGGTAAACATGATTGAACAACTCATTATAAAAATTTTAATGGCAAGGCTGATAGTTGTGCAGTTGTTAACAATACAGTAGAGTATGTGTGTGTTTGATAATAAGTGTTTAAACACGCAGTAACAGATGGCTCAAGAGCGCATCAATGAACAGTAAAATTCTTCAAGTTTGTTGAGTCAGGAAAGCTAATCCACGTATCCATCGCAAAACTCTGGCGCAGATGCCTGTGCAGTAAAGTGATTAAAATCTTCATGTACATTTGTGTGATTAAACTTATTCAATGGAATCAAGCAGCGCGCACTTGCAGCAGATATTTTATAAAACAATCATTGTTTCCAATCTTGATTGCGATATTGTACAGGTACAACCAAAGTTATTATTGAAACCTCTAAATATGACTGGAAAACCAAGAAAATAATGACCTGACGATCATACGTCAGTGTACATTGAAAAGGACAAACTGGGCTTTTCAAAATATACAGTATTCATATTTGAGTGTCTAACTATAGTCCACCTTGGGATTTAATCATGACTGATATCACGATTCAAATAACCAAAATTGTTTTTTGAGGTTTGTTTGTAAAAAACGGCTTAAAAGTTTTAATATAACTAAGGCCTAGTCCTGAATTAATTTAAACCTTGTCTGGGAAACCATCCCTAAATGTGTTTACTAGAAATATAAAAAGCCCAATTTTGACTTTAACTCTTTCCCCACCATTGACGAGTTATCTCATCAATTAAGAAAAAAAAAACATTTCCATGCAAAAACATGTCCCTGATAAGTTTTTATGGTTATCTGTAATACCGTGATTATCCACTAGATGGCCCAATTTATAAAAAAACTATAGCAAAAAAAATAATATTTATTTATTATTTATTAATTTACTCTAACACAATTCTAACAAAATGTGACCAGTCACGGAAAGTAGGGACACAAGTCTGGGGCATTTTGAGTTATTCACAGATTCTGAAAGTGCAGTTTTTATGCTTTCCAACAATGTGTAACACATGGAAATCGGTTAAGATTTCGAGAAGTTGTGGCCATTTGAATATAGGAACTCAGGAAAACTCAAACCGAGAAAATACAGAAAGAAAAATTAACACCGTTCCCTGCCGGGAGAGACAATAGGGGTCATTTACATCTCATTTAGCTAAGCCATACCCCCTGTAAAGCCGTTTTGAGATACAGATGTTCTAGCATCATATGTAGTATTTTTTGACAGAAGTCCGGATGACAACATGCAAAAATAAACAGAACTTTTTACCTTTGTGGGGATCAGAAGTCGAATCCAGTCTGTTTCAGATGTGTGAATCATCCAATGACCATTTTTGTCCACAAATGCGTATAATCCGTGAAATATAGATATTTAGTCTATTGTTTTCATCAGATTTCGCATGAACGTCTGGTAATAGAATATACTATACAATCTGAGGACTATTTACATCGTAACATGTAAGGGTATATCAGATTACACACCGATAATTTACATTCCGTTAAACACATGAACCCGCCTTCAAAGTTTGCATTTAAAATAGGGAGGTAGTATAATAGATAATCCAAACAGCGCCGTCGAAAACGTGACTACAGTCACGTGACTTCACGCTCGAGCCGGAAGAGAAGACAATGCTGAATAAAGTCGTAATTCTTGCTATTTTTGGACCAAACTGTATTTTCAATGCTTCACCACAATCTCACTGACCCACTGATGTCACATGGTATACTTTGATGATGTTTTTATTACCTTTCTGGACATGGAAACCATACATAGATTTTTAATGGAGTAGACAGAAAGCACTCAGACTAAATCTAAAGTTAAAACATCTTAAACTGTGATCCGAAGATGAACGGAGGTCTTCCGAGTTTAGAACGACATAAGGGTGAGTCATTAATTACATTATTTTCATTTTTGGGCGAACTATCCTCATTTAGTAGTCACGCTGTTCCCTTTGGGGGCAGGCCCGAAAACAAAAGCTTATACAGTATGTAAATATACACAGACAATGACGCTCCCGAATCTCCGGAAAAACAAGGCGATTTAAACAGCAAAATTTACGCTTTTAAATTTACAAAACTGCTATCTCAAACATGGAGAGGCTTCTTCGTGATCTCAACTAACAGATTCTGCAATAAAACGAATTTTTTTACCCATATTTAAGAACTTATAAGCAGAGAAAAAATATAGATGTGATGAAAAGTTTTTTTGGGGTAATGAAAAATACATCGTCCTTGCAGCACTCTAAACTCTTAGAAAGGATGTGTTAACTTTTTACATTAAGCTTTTAAAACATTATGTGTACTTTAAAATATAACACAAGTTGTGTTAAAAGTAACACAAAATGTGCAAAATTATTCCTGTTGTTACTGATAATAACAAGCACAAATCGAATTTTAACATTATACAAATGTAGACCCCTTTAATGTAGATCATGCAGCAAATACTTAATAGTGTACCACATATGGTCGAAATATATAAAGAGCGATGATCATAAGGGTTGCATCATACTTCATTCCTGCTTTTATCATGTGTAATAAAGTTAATAAGCCAAAACACTACTGTATGCATTCATGTGGCAAAATCAGGCAAACATCTCCAGAGGGATGACTCACACGGCATTTACAACTCATGTGATCGACTCAAAAAATATTTACCCATGCACTGATAGCAAATCACAAGCTGTATATTTCTAGGATGGTCTTGCACTAGCCAAGTGACTGCCTTCGAGATAAATGGGAATTCTTACACACTATAAAGCACATATTATGAGGACGTATAGGTCTTAATAAAAAAGCTTTCACAGTTTATGTGTTTAACCTCGCATCTGTGTTACTTTCAGCAGCCAGATAACAGACACATGTCTTTTCATTAATGTCAATGACTGATGTTAAACAGAATGTCAAACCGTTGCTTTTCTTTAGCTAGACGACAGCTGTGCACAACTGGGTCTCCTCAAACTGTTTCTACTTATGAAAGATTTTCTCATTTAAACCATTAAAATGCTTGTAGTATGCCGTGGAGAATGCAAAATCTGGCCATGCACAAGTGAAATCTGTTCTTCCTTCTGTCCACGCAGAGCATTCTGAGCCAAACTGTATTTCTCAATATGCTTAACCAAGACATTATTTTAATAAAATACCTTTTGTGATATGATGTTTAAAGCCAAAGACATCTATTTTGACTTTATCGGACCGAAGCACAAGGTCTTTTATGCCTCTGGCTTATCCACTTGTTGTGATGTATACTTCAGATGGTGGGTTTGTGAGGGAAATAAGATTTGCTTTTGATGGCCTTTGCATTCGGATCATGTTTGTTTGAGCACCGCTGTGCAGTGGACCACAGGACACCAGATAAAACTTCTCGCACGCTTTTCGCTGTTCCTGGAAAGTCTATAAACAGTTCTATTAAAGATTGCTTTTAGCCCTCTGGATCTGGCCATCTGGACATCAACTGTTCTGTAAACGTTTTGACATTTCGTACTAAATTGCGAACAGGAAACATTTAGATGTGTGTGTTTTACGACTCTGCGTCTTGTGAAAGTCAGTTATCTTAAGATTGTAATCCTCAAACAGTTTCTCAGTGGAGCACATGGTTGTTGAGTTTAAGCACAACACCCATGAGGCTGCAGCAACTCTGGGAGTTTATTAAGTCTCTGGATTGCTATTATCAACCTAAAATACCACAAAGGGAATCTACTGGAAAAGAGCCTAAACCTGTGCCCATGCCACATTCACAGCAATATTTGTTTTATTCTGCTAAATCTAAATTCTGCAGAAATATTTCATGTTGGGTTTAATATTTAAATAGTGGCTTCATACAGTATGCGATATTAAAATTAATATATTAAAAATGTTTATTGTAATATTTTAGATAAATAACAATGTCATTTGTGTAATTTCAAGGCTGCTTACATTTGAATAGAACCATAGTTATTAATATTATTAGCACTACACTGACAAGCAGCATAAAAACTGTGATTTCACACTTAAAGTCACCATGAAATTGGAATTAAAAACATATTTTTTATGGAAAATTGTAGTGTTTCTTTTTTTTATTAAATCACTTACTGTATCTGTGCGCTTCATTATCTATTTTAATTCATGTGCCATTATAATCCTTATTCAAAAATATTAACCTACACCCCTAATCAAAGCAACCTCTCTTCACTTTGTGTTATTAGGAAAGGCGTGGCGGCACAGTTTTCGGAGACTTGTTTTTGCCCAGGGAAAGATCACAGTGATTAGCAATTAGCAACATGGCCCAACTTCCAACAATCCAATCAGTTCTTGGTGGACAAAATCAAGTCCCGCCTACTGTTTTTTAATTTCAAAAGCAGTTTTACTCAGATACGTCATAAAAATTGATCTGTTTCATGGTGACTTTCATGCTGATCCCAGATAATTTGCCTAAATTGCTTGAGTGCATTCTGTGCACACTTAATAATGTTGGGTTAAAAATAAGCCAATAAGTAACCCAACATGGTATAGCACCTTCCCAACTGTGTGTTATTTGAACCTAGTGAATTGGGATACAATCTCTACTCAGACAGTTGGGTTAAAATTGATTTTATTAAGGTTTATAATATTTCAGTCACATATTTCAGGTTAATTTTGAAGAAAGGATATGTTTGTATCATTCAAAAAGCAGAAACAATAGTAAAACAAACGAAATCACGACAGACCCATCCACATACAGTATATCATGGTTCACATGGTCAAATATAAAATATTTCTTGTTGATGTCTGTACATTGCTTTAAATGTTTACTTTGTGAAACTTTACGCTACTTTACTACTGTACTTATGGTCAGAGATTGATGCAAACATAAGCAATTTTTATGTAATGCACTGACAATGTGTCCTGGGACTGTTAGATTTTGGTTCAAAAAAGAGATCCTCAAATTCAGCACGAATCCCCCAAAATACATATGTGGATGTTTAATTTTCTCTTTAATTTTTCATGGATCTGGTGAATCCGAGGACTTCCTGAACTAATTCTTTTGCTATTTTTTATATTAAAAGTAAGGTATAATACCACTAGATTGCATATATGTGTGCCAAAATGACCAAAGGTGACAAATCTTGTGTTACTTTTAATAACAGTTAATGAAATGTGAGCTCTCCTATTCGGCAAACTTTTGCGCAAGCAACAATAGATGATAGATTAAAAAAAAAGATAAACAAACCTTGCTTCTTCAACTAAATCCAACAAATTGTCCTCACTGAAAAAACGCTCCTTCCACCTACGACTCAAAACTCGTGCATCAAGCTGACGCATCACTGGCTATGTTTACATGCACAAAATGTTGTCATCCCGACTGAATTAATACGATTACGACGATATAGTTTACATGCACTCCAAACATTGCAAATTTGATCTAAATGTTCATTTACAGGTACATTACATAGAATCCGAACCGATTGTCTGCACCAGCACGCAACCAGGGTTGCCAGATTTAAGTATCAAAACCATCTGAATGGACCTAGCCCAAAAGCATTCAAATGACTGTCCACAGCCCAAATATCAATAACTAATCAACAAAATCATTTAATCTTTAACCAGCAGAAAAAAAAGAACCGGTGGAAACAGTTTACAGTAGCCCAAATTTAAACTCGAAAAAATCAATGGACTTTGCAATGCTACGCTGCAGACAGCATCTCTCATCGAGTTCACACTTTATCTCTGGATAAAAGTCACTCACTTAACAGTAAACCTTGATTACGCATGAGATTATGCAAGTATCTGTCGAACGCGAGCGTCTATTTTATCATAAACTGTTTTGACGTGTGTGCATCAGGTACTTATTTTGACTAGACACGTTATGTACATATCATCGCTGCCGATATAACTCACATATGTCCAAAACGGTTACTTTTTAGGAGGTGAAAAAACACCGTATTTCAAAAGCAGTTGAATGTAGCGTTGTCATACTTGGTACACCATCTTTACATGAAACGATATTCTTGCCAGTGTAATGATATAATCCACCTTTGACCAAAATTGAGTTTAAATGGACATACGTGCATATTTTACAGTAACGGTGGTCGATACGCGTTCTTCCGATCATTAATTAGAATGGCCGAGTCGCGTTTCATATTGACAGATGGATACGCTCAGTTTATTAAATAGCCTACGTCTTAGTTTATTAAATACACTTAGTTTATTTCATATTAATTATACATTTATTAAATGTCTCTTGCAAACTATGAAGGGACAATAAATCAATACACTGACATGGTAATGCTAGACAGATACTTTGTTTGAACAGTCCTACCGTAATTTTGTCACTCCTGGACGTACGTCTGGCGTCAGGGGGGAAACGTTTACCTCGATGAAGGAAAGTCATTGTCTCAACAGGCTATGTTTATTCGGCTATCCAGTGCTGAGCTTTGATGAAACTTCACGAGACCGGCGAGATGCTTCCACGGGGCCAACCTGATCTCACAAATTTCCGTGAAATAGTCACGCATTATTTTGCTCAGTTTGGGTGACATTGTCACGTATTTCCACCATTTTACCTGCCACGACTTTCTTTTCCGTGACAGTTTCACGTATTGGTTACTCAACTGTTTTTCCTATTTTTAAACAATTGTCGCTTCGGTTTGGGGTTAGATTTGCTGTTAGGATGTCACTTAAAGTATTGGTTTATACAATTTTTTCGTATGCTTTTTAAACCATCGTCACCTGACGTTAGGGTTAGAGTTGGGTTTGGGTAAGGATGTCATTTTATGTAACAGAAAGTTGTTCTAACCCCAAACCGAAGCAACAATTGTAAGAAAATAGGAAAAACAGTTGAGTAACCAATACGTGAAACTGTCACGGAAAAGAAAGTCGTGGCAGGGGCACGTAATATGGTGGAAATACATGACAATGTCACGCAAAACTGAGCAAAATAATGCGTATTTCACATATTTTGTGAGATCAGGCTGCACAGGGCTGGAGATACGCTGCGTGATTGACAGCTTTGACACCAAATGGATATACATGAAAATCAGATGAAATTATCTCACAACTTTTCATTGCCCATTTAGATATGTGAAGCATACTGTATACGGAAATGAACCGGGAAAATCGGCAAAATGGACATACATGGTTTTCATCGGACAGCTACGATATCTTCACTTGACGTGCCAAACACATATTTTGAAATGACGAACCACACACATGACAGACAACAAACATGTTGTGACGAACTTTGCATCGTGCGCACATGAAAAAGAAGTCACCTGCCGCCATTGCCTAGGATCAATTGCAGAATAGTAACAATGCCGGGATCAGTCAAATGAAGTGAAAACAATTACATCAAGTGCACACTATACGTCACCCTGATGTCGTGTCTGTACAGGATTTTCAGCCTGGTCTCACTGTTAATACGTAGTATTTACACGTAACTTTAAAAAACAAAAAACGTATTTTTTGTACGTTTAAACAGATGCTAAAACGTACGATGTAGACATATTTACAACATTTAAACGTAGCATTATTACGTTTTGACAGCTAAAAAAAACGTAAAACATTTACGTATCAACTTTCATTCCATAAATATTGCTGTATAATTTCCTTTTAAACATTTTAGCGATAAGTTTCCAACTTAACCCTACCCCAAACCTTACCCTAAACCCAAACCTTACCCTAAACCCAAACTCGTTTTATACAAAATGTTTAAATACGTAATGTATTTTTTTATATTATGCAACGTAACGGACAGATATGTTTCGGAACATATAAGTAACAATATAGCATTCAAAAGATATTTTAAGGTGCTACAGTCCTACGCAAAACAGTTTATTAAAATCATTTAACGTTACGGTTTAAAAAATCATAACAGACAGACAAGTATAATCACAAAAACGTATTTATTGTGAATATTAAAATCAGTACCAAAAGTAGTTAAAATGATGATGTGCTGCAGAAAGCAAGCAAAGATTTAAGGCTATGAAAGCAGTTGTTTAATTAAAAGGCACCAGAATACAAGAAAATGACATCTACTCCCGTAAATGCTTTAGATTCACCCATTTTGAAATTTTCACACCAACTAAATGAAAGGAACTGTATCACATCAAACGCTCTAGTGTGAAAACACTCAAACTATCAGCTATGCCGTAAATGACACTCAACACTAAATTATAAATAATTCACACTTGTATTGCTGCTGAAATCATCATTAATAATCTCTTACCAGCCTGCAAGGTTTTGCCCCAATGTATACAATCTTAACATTGAAGCAGGTTAGGGTAAAGTTTGATATTTATTGCCATGTACCTCTGTTAGAGTCTTTAAAGTCTTTACATCTGTGCACATGCATATTTCTGTAGCAACAGTATATTGCATTCAGCTGTCATTGTGCTTTTAGGCTTCTTGCATCAATCTGCTGTATTCATCATGATATAAATCAGCAAGTGGTCCCTTTTGTGTTCTTATCTATTACTATCTGTCAGGTTTACTTAACATTCATGCCACATAACATAATTTGGACTCCTTTAGTCACATCTAAATGATTCAGGTTTTTATCTCATTAAACAGCCTCAGCACATTTGCACAAAATTACTTCATCAGGTATCTTCAGACCATACACCATTTTTCTTTCTTTAACGTTTTGAATAATACTTCAGTGATGATTAATTATCATTTTGTTGACCGCCTACAGTATGTAATTCTCAACTCATCCATCACAATATTGCATTTGTTTTAGACAACACTGCCATCAGACATTAACAGTATGCCATAACAATACATTTTAGCTAAACTGGCACTGTATCTGCTCAATCGAATCACTAAACGAGTTTACAAAACAAACCAAACCATTACTCTGTAAAGCGAGGATTGGATCAGCAAGGTTAAGCAAGTCATCTGAGTTTAAATAATATATATCCATCAAAATCTTGTGCAAATGCGTACCTATTTTACAAGGTGACATTTTTTTTATAATTTGTACGCTCTCATGTAATCTTATGAGATAATGTATATATTTTTTACATAAACTGTGCTATTTACTTACGCTTACATACACACTGAAACCTATAATATGAAGCTTTGACAAAAACTAATACGTTATTTACAGCTTTACAGACAATCAGATTTGTACGTATTCCATAAATATTAAAGCCATTGGTGTTTCTTACTCATATTAAGGATATGTTTTTAATCAGTTTACTGACACTCATTTACCTTATTTACCTGATTTATCAATTTATTCATTTACCTTATAAAATGTTCATGATTTTCAATTACATAATATTAAACTACACTTTCAAACCTTAAAATGAGTAATGTTTCTGTAATTTAACCATTTTGTAATATTTTGTAGATTAATAACGTTAATACTTCCGTTCTTCATATACTCCAGAGAGGACCGTACATGATTTTAATAAACTGTTTTCGGTAGGTTTATTTTCGGTAGGTATGCTTTATTGTTACTTTTGTTACTAAAATGTTCCTAGATACTTCTGTCCATTACGTATTTTTATCATTTTTGTATAAATGGGTTTGTGTTTAGGGTAAGGTTTGGGGAAGGGTTAGGGTGGTATCATTATCGATAAAAGGGAAATTAAAGTGCAATCTTTATTTTGTAGGAAAAGTTTTTTTTGTTTGTGTGTGAGATGGACCTGGGGGGCCGATGTTCTTAGTAATAAACATGCCCTGTATGAGTTGAGGGTCCTAAGGCCCTGTAGTGATTCGCCAGCACTGTCCTGTATATGCCTGACAGCCTTCGTGTTGCACTTTTGTCTGTGCAGCCTGAGGCTTTGGAGGCCCTTGGCACCCAGAGGCCCCGGGGGCTTTACATTAATAGTCAATCTTCTTTTCAAAAGCATGAGAAAGCAGCTAAAATATAAAACATCAGCAATTTTATTCCATCAGGTACAGTAATGCAACAAAACAATATCCTGTATCTTGTTTGCCAACAATGCTTGTGGAGTCTAAAAAGTCTCATTTGTAAAGATTGTTGATGTATCCTGGTTTTTCTCTGGTTAACAGCAATGCAGTTTAATCTATAGATGTTTATTCTTACCTCGTAGTTTCATAAACAGCTCAACAAATCTTTTGGTTTGAATTAAATGTGTCCTAATATGTCTGTGTTGTTATGCAAGGCTTGATTTCTGTCATATAAACCCTGAAGGGGAAATTTACACAGATTCATGTTCTTCACTAATCATCTGTAATCCACTTTAATCAAAATCTAAATGTGCAGATATTGCACTAAATATTTAAATAAAGTAATGATCAAGCCTCCTTACCTCACATGTAAATTTGTTTATGAAAGATTTCAAACTTTTTGCCTGCTGCGATTGATGTTGTGGCATGATCACCCATTTAAAGCAGACAAAAGAGTCAAGATTTTCTATTGATCCATTGAGCAGTAATACATGGAATAATGTTCAAACGATGGAGAAGTGCGCTGTAACCGAGCATATATCATGTGCTGTGTAGCTGAGTGCAATTTCTCCATTTTAAAGAGCTGATTCAGACGCTGTGATTGCTGCAGTGAAGTGATTCTGTATGACCCGGTAAACTGTAGCGGATGACAGGAACCTGCTGAACCTTTCATAGCCCAACACTCAAAACTGACCCGCCAGATTGTGTCTGCGGTGTGCTGATTGTGTCCAGCACTGATTTTTGGCCCTTTACTTGATTTACATAATTGCTTAAATGAATTGAATGTTAAAATGGTGCATTAACACAGACAGCGTGTGCTCATAAACAACACTAGCTGTGAGCATGATTCAGTATTGGAAGTGTTTTCTGCAATATTATTATTATGTTATTGTTAAGTAACAGGTTAAAATGTGAATGTGTAGGTGAATTGTATGGATTTAAAAAAGTATAACATCATCAGACAAATGTACTCCTTTTACCAGGTACTTGGGAAGAGTTTGTGTTGGGGATATAAAGATGTTTCCAAGAGCTGTTGAATCGTATGGAGATGGGAATGGTAAAGTTAACTCTTGGAGACCAGATAAAGTGATTGTGTGAAGGGAGCAGGGTTAAACATTTTTAAAATTGCACCAAATAAACTGAACTGAATTTGAAATAACATAACCCAACAGTGAACTAAATGCCCAGGATGTGCGGAAGAGAAGCGTTCTGACTCCAGATCAGTTTGATGAACATCCACGTCTTCAGGCTCTACACATGAATAATGTTTCAAACAGGTGTACAGCGCACCTGATAGATGTAAAATAGCAGCCATATCTCTGACAGATGGCTTTACAGGGAAGGAAAAAGCCCTGGTGAATCATATTTGATTGAAACACAATAAGGGCGGCCTGCTGTTCATCGTTGTGACAAGTCAGATAAAAGCACACAAACAAAAAGTTTATGGCTTTTGTTATCAAGTACGATCAAGCTTGTATTTAGTAACTAAACGTAATTGTATCAACCGTCTTTGCTGTTGTGTTGAGTGTTAATTCAACACAAAATTGTTTTCTCAATGCCTTTTTTTATGTTCCTGTATTTAAGGCAGATCTTGATTAATAAAATATATGAAGAGTTTGGTTCCAAACGCAATAAATCCATTTTGACTAATTTCGGTAAAAAGGTGTTTTCTATACCAAGAAAGTGACAAGATGAAAACCACTATTATCTGTTACAAACGTTCACTTAGCAACTTTAGGTTATAATAACATTAACAATTCAAATCCATAATTAGATTTTCAAAGATTTATTATAAAAACTGATTCTTTTTTAAGTTTTTTTTTTTTTGTCAAAATGCTATGAATCTATTGAATCAATATATAAATGTGCATTCATCTTTCCATGTTATATTCATTTAGTTGACTAGTGGTATACACTGATTAAAAAATAAACATTAATGGCATTAATGAAAACACTTTGTCATATTAAGAACATTGTCATTGCTGCTGTCATCCTTGAGACTTCGTCACTGAATTTTTTTGACAGCGATCATCTGTAAAATGTTTTGGTCCTGCTTGATTTTCGTTGCCTTCAAATAAAATAATGTAAAGTTGTTCATAAGATCCGATGGGGTCAATGTGTTAGCAAGAGACGCTTGATGCTGTCGGGAGAACAAGCAACAGCCGACATTTTTCTGTCTCCCGAGTGCCTCTCGCGTAAATTATTCGATTTTTGATGGCTTACGTTTCTTCCCCACCACAGAAAACCATCACAGGTTTATCAATGCCATCAAAAGTATTATTTTGTTTATGTTTGTTTGTTGATCACAAAGTACAAAGTAGATTATATGTGTATTCAAAGCACTGCCATTATTGTTTACAATGCGTGGATCTGTGCGTTGTGATTGGTTAAGCGGATTTATTGCATTCTGCAGAGAAGGAGGACTGGTGTTTGTCGTGTTTTGGGAAAAAATGGAGAAAAGATGATAGAATAACACGGCGGATATCGGATTTTGCATAAAATGAAGAATTGACTTTTTAATACTGATTTTGGCGGTATCTCGTGTTTATCATGTTTTGCAACCAAACTCTTCATATTGTATTCTTAGTATTATTTAATGTCTGCACATTAACTGTATTATATTTTTTCCTGACCTATAAACATATATATTGAAATATAATATGTATTATTTCTTTCTTTTCCCTTTTATGTGAGCTGAAGGTGTTGGTTCTTCTTTGTGTGTTGTGTTTGTATAAAAAAATTGAAAAATCAATAAAACACATAAAAATTTTTTTTTACTTGATTGCGACCAATACCTTTACACTGTTGGATTATTATTTTTATTTTTTAATTCCCTGTCAATGGGGCGGTACCCTTTCAAAAATACACCTTTGCACCTGAAGAGTGCTTTTAGCATTGGTACCAAATGTATACAGTAAATATCCCTACCTAAATGGTATGTATTAGGAGCCTTAAAATTAAGGGCACTGTTCCAGTGACAGCTTGAGTCAATTTTTGTCAATTTATTAGAGCGTGTATGTGACATTTTGTTGGAAGGGAAGTTTAAAAATAATCAGGCTTGGAAACATCATACCAAAATTAAAGTCATTACACAAATGGTCAGGGTTAAGTTGGCAGATTCCATTCTGCAGCCAAAATGCATCTTTCCCCATTAACAGCTATTTAAAATTAGCCCTTTTTTATGAGCAACATATGCTTCATTATAAAACACTGCATGTTTTGCCAATGAGTGATTTGTTTTCAATGGCTCTTAAAAGCATGAAATAGACATACTTTTCTCCGTCTGCTGCCTTCATGATGTCACAGCTCAGAATATTCAGTATAGAAGTTTAGAATGACACTTGTTCATAATCAGCATTATTATTATTATTATTATTATCAGAATTGTCATGTCATTTTGACCTTGTTCAAGTATTACAGGGTAAAGCAGAATGATGAATCTAATAAAACATGAAGACACACATCATATTTTCTTTTTAGAACGATATTCAAATACATCATGCACAATAAAACCGGAAAGTACATAGAGTGTTTTTCTCCCTCCATCATAAATTGGGAAATTAGTTAAACACACAAACTAATTCAATAAAAGTGCTATTATTGTATATTCAGTAATAGTATGATTACAGCTACTTAAGTAATTAGTAGTAGTCAACACAACACTACCATAATTATATTACGATCCTTATTATTATTACAATTATAATTAACTTATGTTGTACTTGTCCCATTTCTCTTTAGCGCTCCACGCTTGGTATAAACATTATTTCTACACTTTAAAAAAAACAATGGTTTATAAGACATCCACATTTGACCAAACCATGAGTTGATGCAACCCAGCATTTTTACCAGTTTAAGGTGAACTGAATTTAAAATTACAAAACAAAAAAGTGAACTAAATGCCTCAGATTTGGGGAAGAGAAGCGGTCTGACTGCAGATGGGTTTGATGAACATCCAGTCTTAAGGCTCTGCTGTATGTGAATGATGTTCCAAACAGGTGTACAGCACACCTGATAGAGCTAAAATAGCGATCACATCTCTGACAGATGGCTTTACAGGGAAAGAAAAAGCCCCAGCGAATCACCTTTGATTGAAACACAATGAGGGCGGCCCGCTGTTCGGTGCTGTGAAAATTGCGGATCAGCACCTTGTGATCTCCGCTCGATGCCCTTGCCATGTTCCACCTCTACTTGATGTGCACAGCTCACCTAAGACCCAGGTGATTGGCCCACAGGCAGAAGATAATATAAGGCACGAGGCAATGACCTCTGGGAGAAGTCTCCAGCAGTATTTCATATCCTCTTTGGGCTGTCCTAATCTGCAGGGGGGATGCACAGTAGAGGAAACGAGACTATAAGACACTTTACCGTTCCATTTCGCAAAGATACACCCCCCAAAAAATATAAATTGGCAGCAAAAGGGCAGAATAACATATTCATGTAGAGATAGAGGAGCAAGCTCGGAATTCAGAGGTAAAGGAGAACAGAGAGAACGAGAGGAGATGCCCGACGCTGACTGTAAATTGATGCAGGAGCGTTGTGCATTTGTTCGTGTTGCGAGAGTGACGCTGATTTGTTCTCTCTATCTATCGGCAGCTGCTTTTAAAATCTCACACAGACGTCTACCTTCTCATTTCTGCCACCATCACTTGCATTTAAATCAGCTTGAAAACAATTCTTTATGACTTTTCCTGATGCAAGGCATGTGTCGGGTTGACGTGTTTAGAAGTGTTTACGTGTGTGTGTGCTGTGTGGGGCTTGTGGGGTCAAAATAGTGAACAGTGAAAGTCAAGCTAGGGTAAATACATTTCTATACTGTACTTCTGTTCTAGCTCTGAAATAATTTTATTTAAACCATTTTAAATTCTGTTACTGTACTTTATAATTGTTTCTCATATTCAACCATTAACACAGATCATTCAGATTAAATGTTTGTATCTCATTGTTCAAAATAATGTGTTGCTATTTGGAAAATCAGTAAATGTTTGCAAGTTTGGTAATAGTTGCAAACAGTATGAGCAGTGTTTGAATTATGTCTCAGATTATGGGGGTCCCCCAGCTAAGCCCACCCTAGTCATGCCTCCCCCCCATTGTTAAAGGGTCACCGTGATTTCAGAAAGTACGCTGTAAAAAATTAGCTGTAATTATGCAGCTGGTTGCCAGTAACTTACTGTAGAAGATAAAGACTGAAAAATTATTAATGTTCATTTAACTTTGAACAAACTGTTGCCAGTAAATAACATAAATGTAAAATCTACAGTAAGTTACTGGCAGCTAGTTGCCATTAATACCAGTAATACTGTAATTACAAATTAACTATGGTGTAACAATGCGTTAAATTATCTGATTTAAATTTTAAAGATCTTTTTTTAATTACCGTTAAGTTACAGATAAGTTACCGTTAGAAATCAGTAGTACGTTTTCAGTGGTTAAAAAAGAAGAGGGTGCCTGTTCACCAAGAGAGAGAGCGAGAGCGTTCATAGGTAATGAAAGTGAGCAAGTTAAAGTTATTTTTTTACCTTCAGTAATAAGTTTGACCATAAGATTAGGGGGCACGTTGTGTCATCTGGGGGGGGCACGGCCCACTAATGCCCCCCCTTGGCGACGGGCCTGCAGCGCAAGAGCCTTTATTCCAATATTTACCATACACTGTCAGAAATAAAGGAACAATCTGTACCTTTTCTGTCACTGGGGCTGTACCCTAAGTTTCCGTTTGGTAACTTTACAGGAATACAAAAAATAATACAATTTTGAGTAAATTACCGTACCTTAAGGACCTACATTGTTAGAAAAAAGTCAAAATATGTCCCTTAGCTGTCAGTGGGGCAGCACCCTTTAAAATGTATGGACCATTAGGTACAGATATGTAAACGTTTAGTACCAATATGTACCTTTGAGATACTAATATGTATTTTTTTAAAAAACCTATATAAGCTCTCTTTGGTCCCAGTATGTACTCTTGAGGTACTAAAATGAAATCCTTGGTGCAAAGCTTTACTTTTTGAAATGGTGCAGCCCCAGTGACAGAAAAGGTACAGGTTTGTACCTTTATTTCTGAGAGTGTAGTGGAAAAAATAAATGAAGGCAAATGAATGAAACAATAAACAGTTCTGCATATATGAACAAAGACTATACCAATATTTTTAATATGGAGACAAGATTAAAATAATGTATACATATTAAATTAATAATGTATTACTTATCAGTAATCAATAGTTTTTTTAAGGATTCAGATGTTATTGATAAAGGTAAACAAAAAGGATGTAATTTTCACTTCACACACAGTTTTTGATAGGCATATCTAATGCGGTGTAGTCGCACAAGTAAAAAAAATGTACGGATCCAATGTTCAAAACGGATCTGAAAATGACACATCCGCAGATGGTCAGCACCTCACGCTGCCCCTTTGCGACTCTCCATGGGAAATGAATGACTTCTGGTTTATCGGCCGTCGTTTGTCGTGTGCAGTGGAAAGGCGGCTTTACAGTCTGTCAATGCCAGGTGAGGCGCAATCATTTGGATTAGTTTATTGCAAAATTAGGACAAATAATGGATAGTATCACTTTGTGGCATGCACAGCACGATAATATTAAATTAATATATTATTTTAAATTTAACAAAAACCTAATATATATTTTTGTACTTTATGGGGGTCCTCAATGCTTATAAGAGGTCGGGGACCACCCCAGCCCCCCCCACAATTCGAAACTGAGTATGAGTCTCAATGTTGTCCTCAGCATGAAAAGCTGAATCTCAACATCATATGTCATCTGCTGAAAGGAGCTGAAATGTGCAGAAGATGCTGGAAAAGTATTTTTTTTGAAGAGCAGTGAATAGGTTCACTTCTCAGGACAACTACTGTATCACAATACGCACAACAGCCATTGCTCATGGAAAAGCAACAGATCATAATAAAAGACAAGGAGGTGTAAACTTTTAAAGTTTAATTTGTATAAATTCAGTTTTTATTTACTTATGTGCATGCAAATATTAGAGCAGATCTTAATTTACTCCAAAATGCAATTAATATGATCAGTCCTATTCTTTTAATGATAATAGCGTTCCTGTGGCTCAGCTGGTTGTGTTAGCAGTGCAAAAGTTGTGGGTTCGAATCAGGAAACACATACTGATAAAAATGTATACCTAGAATGCACACTTTGTAAATTGCACTGAATAAAAGCGGCCCAGAGTCGTCTGGTGTCTGGGAAATGTGTAATTGTTTTTGTATAAAACGATTTTGCAGATTCCAAAGAATTCTAAAATCCAAATTTATAAACTTATTTTTTATTGCATGAGTCAAACTGGACAGTGCATGAAAAGCAGGCAAGACAAATATATTTAGTGCCAGTATTACATAAGTTTATGCATTAACTAATGTTACCAAACACAGACAAGAGATTATTTAACTTTTTTAAGTTTGGTTTGTGCTTTAGAGCTCTTTTTGTACAAAATTCGTTGCAGTCCCATGCCGTGGTTGGTGATTGGCAGAGTGTCCAGCAGCGGGGTCTTGGGGGTCCGGCTTTATCGATTTCCTGCTCGTGCCGGCTGCCCAAGCTGTCAGTCAAGCAGTGTGAACAGTGGGATGACAGGCACGCAGCCCTGAACACCGAACGTTACCACGGCGACAGACCCCTGTGAAACTGTATCAGTGTGAATTAAAATAATGCTCTCACTTGTTTTGAACACATTCAATAGCAGACAGGGTGAGTAGATCGTAATGAGTTGTGAGAGAAAGGCTGTCAGGCGTGGCTGTTATCTGATCTGGACTGAGTTCAGTTACATCTGGCCGTGAAGCTAGTGATTAGTTGGCGGGAATAATCCACAGACATTATGATGAATCTCTTCTGAAGAGCGCAAAGAAACTTTATACCTGTCAGACCCGGCCGGTTCATCAAGATGACCCGACAGAGCAAAAATAACTCTTTCTTATTTAAGAACTGGGTGGGAGAACTCATACAAAGAAAGTTGGAACAATATTTTGAACCTTTGATTTTTTTGACAGCCATAACTAAACCATCATTTATTTTGCCATCTTAAAATTGTAAATTCAAATTAAATTGTCTTTACTAGACATTTTAATTTTTAACTGTTTTAAATTCTGAAATGGTTGCAATTGAAATGACAGAAAGCAGAAGATTTTTTTTTTTTAAGATTGTTACTAATACTTTAAGCATTAGAAAAGTGTCAATTTTACTAATGAACAAACAAAATTGCAGCCTTACTGAATTTGGCTAAGAGTGAAAAAGTAATTTTTTTTCCAAGTGATTATATCCTAAGTAGTTTTATTTAGATATTTTATTAGACAATTCTACTTAATACATTTTTTCCAGCGTGTTGGTGAAATATGTTATGAAATTTCAATTACAGTACCATTGTCCCAAATAAACGGCATATGTATTCACAATTCTTATTAATTTCACTATTCAGTCACTCTCGCAGTATTAACCATTCAGTCAGCGAATTAATTATAAGCAAAGGTTAAAAAAGCAAAGGTTGCATAAAAAAACGAAATGACAGCTTTCTCTTAAAAACACAGCATATTTCCTCTCAAGTTTTATAGTCGGACATCACATTTGTGAGATGACAGAACCCAGTCTCAGCAGAATAACACATGCTCACGTATCAAGCTGTCTGCTCAGAAAACATGTACACCTCCAGCATCCTGACAGCCTAGAAGAGCAACCATTACCATAGCATGCTTAATTGAGCATTTTACCTTCCCATCTAGCATGTGTGTGTGTGTGTGTGTGTGTGTGTGTGTGTGTGTGTGTGTGTGTGTGTGTGTGTGTGTATCCTGTGACGATCTGAGATGTATAATTGTGCACTGCTGACGACTGTGGTTTTCACTTTCAACAGGCCATCAGCATCTTTATGTAGATGATGTTGCTACAAAGATACATTTTCCGACGGTTTGACCATGAAATCGTCCTTTCTTTGACACACAGAATTTTTGCTGGGGTTGAGAAGGGTTTTATTGTCTGTCTGAATTTTATCATGAAATTAATCTGCAGGACGGAATCTCAAAAAAAAAGACAGAATAGATTTTTTTAAAGTAATACTACAGCAAAAAAATTTAAAATGTAAAATTATATTACTGTATAATTAAATTTATATTAAACAGAGCTTTTAAAACAGATCTTTTTAATATACTATTTTGCAATATAGGCTACTATTTAGGGATGCACCGAAATTGTCATGGTCCTGCCATCTTGTCCTTTATTTAATCTAGTCTTGTGGCAGAATCATGACAGACCCATGTTTTGTGTGGGTTCACGTGGTTTCAGTATTGGTTTACTTGACCACGTGTTCCCTGTGTCTTGTCTCTTTTTCCCGCTCCCTTGTTGGCCTCCTCATTATTGTTTGATTTATATCACCTGTTCCCCTCTTGATTTGTTACCCTATTTAATCCTCTTGTATTCATTGTCCTGTGCTTGTGCATTGTTTCTGTGTTTTCCAGATACCTGTGAGTACGCTGTTTAAGAGTCAAGTCTAGTCTAGTCTAGTGTTTATATGTCAAGTGTTTTGTCTAGTTAATTGTTTAGTGTATCCAGTTTAGTGTCAGAGTTTAGTCCAGTGTCCTGTCTAGTTTAGTGTTAAGTCTTCCTGTTTATATTGTTTTGCCCCCTCGTGGGTTTTGTTTTCTGTTTTGTACATAATAAAAGTCTTTTGTGTTCATACATCTGTCTGCATTTGGGTTCCTCATACAACTTCCTAACAGAATGCACAAGCCAGTTAAGAACCCAGCGGACTGGATGTACCGTCGCTGCGCTAGGAGAGGACGCAGTTTTTCTGTTGTACTTGAACCGGGTCCCACCTGGTACGATCCTCTCCTGTTTGGACCCGGGGTCAATTCTAGAAGGGAGCCAGCCAGAACCGCTGGTCCCATCCCTTTGTCTGCCATCCCGGAGGGTCTCACCGTGGGAGTTCTGGCGCTGGAGGACCCAGCGATGACCACTACAGTTCCTGCCAGCTCTGTCCAGCCCCCTGACCTTCGTGGTAAGCGTGAGAGGAGGGTTTCGTGGGAGTCGCCGTCCGAGGGGTCCTCTTCGGAGTCTGCTGCTCCCACCACTGTCCTCACCTCACCTGCATCAGCTTCTGCACCACGCCCTAGAAAGAAGCGGAGGAGAAGGGGGTTGACCTCACAGTCTGCGCAGCCACCGCTGCAGCCCCTGCCGTCTGCGCAGCCACCGCTGCAGCCCCTGCCGTCTGCGCAGCCACCGCTGCAGCCCCTGCCGTCTGCGCAGCCACCGCTGCAGCCCCTGCCGTCTGCGCAGCCACCGCTGCAGCCCCTGCCGTCTGCGCAGCCACCGCTGCAGCCCCTGCCGTCTGCGCAGCCACCGCTGCAGCCCCTGCCGTCTGCGCAGCCACCGCTGCAGCCCCTGCCGTCTGCGCAGCCACCGCTGCAGCCCCTGCCGTCTGCGCAGCCACCCACAGCGCCCCCTGTCACGGTCTCGTCTCCGCTGCCGGACGCAGCGCCCCCTGTCACGGTCTCGTCTCCGCTGCCGGACGCAGCGCCCCCTGTCACGGTCTCGTCTCCGCTGCCGGACGCAGCGCCCCCTGTCCCTGTCTCGTCTCCGCTGCCGGACGCAGCGCCCCCTGTCCCTGTCTCGTCTCCGCTGCCGGACGCAGCGCCCCCTGTCCCTGTCTCGTCTCCGCTGCCGGACGCAGCGACCCCTGTCCCTGTCTCGTCTCCGCTGCCGGACGCAGCGACCCCTGTCCCTGTCTCGTCTCCGCTGCCGGACGCAGCGACCCCTGTCCCTGTCTCGTCTCCGCTGCCGGACGCAGCGACCCCTGTCCCTGTCTCGTCTCCGCTGCCGGACGCAGCGACCCCTGTCTCGTCTCCGCTGCCGGACGCAGCGACCCCTGTCTCGTCTCCGCTGCCGGACGCAGCGACCCCTGTCTCGTCTCCGCTGCCGGACGCAGCGCCTCCTGTCCCTGTCTCGTCTCCGCTGCCGGACGCAGCGCCCCCTGTCTCACCGGCTCCTGTTGCTTCCTCCACTGTCTCCATGTCCTCCCTGAACTCTCTCCCCTACCCAGTGAGTCCTGGCTCACCCCCGTCGGCTCCCTTGTCTACCCCTACCATGCCCTGGAACCCTGCCTTGCCTCCTTTTGTTCCCCTTTCCCAGCCTGCATCCCCATCCAAGCCTGTTGCCTCCAAGCTCCCTACCAAGCCTGCCCGGACTCCTCGTCCCAAGCCCTCTACTACCCTTGAACCCAAGACCCCTTGCCCACCCAGCTCCACCCTACCTGGACTTCCTTTTGTGAACTCTGTTTTGCCTCCGCCCCCCCTCCCTTGTTTGTTGTTTTTATTGTGTCACCCCAACCCTCTTGTATTGTATTCTTGTCTCCCATTGATGTTATGCGTCATGTTTTCTTGGTGTCTGTCTATCTGTCAGTCTGTCTTGTCCCATGTCTAGTGTTCCCCTGGGGAGCGTCTGGAAGCCGCTCCTTTAGGGGGGGATTCTGTCATGGTCCTGCCATCTTGTCCTTTATTTAATCTAGTCTTGTGGCAGAATCATGACAGACCCATGTTTTGTGTGGGTTCACGTGGTTTCAGTATTGGTTTACTTGACCACGTGTTCCCTGTGTCTTGTCTCTTTTTCCCGCTCCCTTGTTGGCCTCCTCATTATTGTTTGATTTATATCACCTGTTCCCCTCTTGATTTGTTACCCTATTTAATCCTCTTGTATTCATTGTCCTGTGCTTGTGCATTGTTTCTGTGTTTTCCAGATACCTGTGAGTACGCTGTTTAAGAGTCAAGTCTAGTCTAGTGTTTATATGTCAAGTGTTTTGTCTAGTTAATTGTTTAGTGTATCCAGTTTAGTGTCAGAGTTTAGTCCAGTGTCCTGTCTAGTTTAGTGTTAAGTCTTCCTGTTTATATTGTTTTGCCCCCTCGTGGGTTTTGTTTTCTGTTTTGTACATAATAAAAGTCTTTTGTGTTCATACATCTGTCTGCATTTGGGTTCCTCATACAACTTCCTAACAGAAATGAATATTTTTGACTGAAACCGAAAACCGAAAGAAAGAAACCAAGGCCGAAAAACCGAAACCGAATTACTGAAAGAAATGAGTATGCCAATTATTAATGCAATTGCATTTATGGCTATCACTGTGTACTAACTTTACTAGGGGTGTGTGACGGATAAAAAAACTCATAGTTCGGATCACATTACAGTTTTTGAGGCACAGATCAGATTATTTTTCGGATCAGCAAAAAGCAGGTGGGAAAAATCTAATAAACAATAAAGAAATTGCAAACATTTATAAAAAAGAACAAAGTTGTACATTAATAAGGTCTGAAATTAGCATTAGGTACAGAAATCAAATTAAATGAATCATAACACTGTCTTTATTGTATAAATTAAATATATTATTATTTTTTAGAGCTATTTGTCTCTTTGTCATGGGTTGTTTGATTAACATTAATGACACAGACTTAAGTAAGTTAATCTTTAAGACTGTAATCTATACATACACTTAAGACATAAACAAATGTTTTTATTAGAAAAAGAATACTGTGGAGATAATTTTGTTTATATGTGCCCTGTCAATAACAGAGAGATTTTATGTTTGCTTGGTTTTTTTAAACGCGTCTCTCTCGTATGTGCACTATTGAGGGCACTTAAACGCATGCACATACACAGAGACCGAGAGTGAATCCCAAACAGCGCAACAGTCGCTCCACATAAAAACGTAACGTTGTGTTTCATTGCTTTATTCGCCAAATGTATGTTAATGGATTACAGTATGAGACACATTAGCGCGACTCTCTCTAAAGTTTACACATCAAGACATGCTTAATCTTTGCAGACGCGTGCAAACAGCTCGACCGTGAGTGAAACCTTTTTTTTTACCGGTCAGTGTGTTTTGTGCAAATATTTACTATGGATATCGGATACTGGACTACCTTTCTTAGAAGAGCAATACATGTTACCATTATTTGACCAGACATCTCGATGCTATAACACAAAAGGTAAGGATCCGTCCGCTTTGTTATAGCTTTGCATTGTTTGACAATTCATACAGAATAACCAAAAACTCCTTCTAAGTTATTTATATTGTTGAATGCATAAACGCATATGAATCGGTGTACTTTTATCTTTCAAACGGTGTATTGGTTGACCACATTAGTTGACTAAGTATTGTTTAAATGAGCAAGGAATGTAAACAGTTAACGTTCGGCTAATGGCGAGGCCGCCCATGATCTTTGTCTGTTAACTTGTTAAGCAATTTTGAGCGTGGCATTGTTGTTGGTGCCAGAAGAGCCGATCTAAGGTATTTCACAATTTGCCCAGTTACTGGGATTTTTATGCACAACCATTTCTAGGGTTTACAAAGAATGGTGTGAAAAGGGAAAACATCCAGTATGCGGCAGTCCTGTGGGCAAAAATGCCTGGTTGATGCTAGAGGTCAGAGGAGAATGGGCCGACTGATTTAAGCTGATAGAAGAGCAACTTTGATTGAAATAACCACTCGTTACAACCGAGGTATGCAGCAAAGCATTTGTGAAGCCACAACACGCACAACCTTGAGACGGATGGGCTACAACAGCAGAAGCCCCCACCTGGTACCACTCATCTCCACTACAAATAGGCTACAAAAAGAGGCTACAATTTGCACAAGCTCACCAAAATTGGACAGTTGAAAACATGTTGCCTGGTCAGATGAGTCTCAATTTTTCACACTTTAGGCCCCTTAGTGCCAATTGGGCATCGTTTAAATGCCACAGCCTAACTGAGCATTGTTTCTGACCATGTCCATCCATTTATGACCACGATGTACCCATCCTCTGATGGCTACTTTCAGCAGGATAATGCACCATGTCACAAAGCTTGAATCATTTCAAATTGGTTTCTTGAACATGACAATGAGTTCACTGTACTAAAATGGCCCCCACAGTCACCAGATCTCAACCCAATAGAGCATCTTTGGGATGTGGTGGAACGGGAGCTTCGTGCCCTGGATGTGCATCCCACAAATCTCCATCAACTGCAAGATGCTATCCTATCAATATGGGCCAACATTTCTAAAGAATGCTTTCAGCACCTTGTTGAATCAATGCCACGTAGAATTAAGGCAGTTCTGAAGGTGAAAGGGGGTCAAACACAGTATTAGTATGGTGTTCCTAATAATCCTTTAGGTGAGTTTATATCTTTGAGGCACTATTATGCATCCTTTAAGTACAAACAAAGTATTTGTACCTTTTTCTGAAAGTGTAACAAAATAAAAACAGATTATAATAATTTATACCCTTAGATTCCAGCATTTTAATCCTGTGTCAGATAATTTTCTGTAATATTGTTCTTCAGTCCAGTGTTTTGTGTTTTATTATTAGAGAAGGGTGTTAGGGGTGATGGAACGGCTGCTTATGTTGACATTTCTCCAGCATATCTTGGGAAAACATTACCAGTGTCTCTCTGACTCTCTTCATTTACCAACAAAAATACTTGTGGCATTTTCCAAATCCAGTTCACACTGCAAACACTTTAATCCTCACTCAAGGACTTGCAATCTCTGTCCATACAGCCGTCTGACTTCCTCTGTCTGCAGACATTTGGACACAAACACTTCCCATAGTAGCTATTCAATAACTCAGTGGGCTCACAGGCAGGAAGTGTTAATAAGCCAATACTGTTGGGCCCTGGCGCTAAAACACAGTAGATCAGACACTTGACTTCGTACTTCTCAACAAGACTCACATGTGGCTTCTCTGCTGGATGTGAACAAAACATTTCAATAGTTTTTCTGTTTTCTTTCATTTTAGTCTTCAGTTTTAGTCATTTACATTTAGGCATTTAGCAGAAAATTTAATCCAAAGCGATTTACAAAAGTGAGGATAAGCAATAGACATAAAACTAATTTAAGTCTTTCCATTTTGAATATTTGTCTATATTTGTATTTTCATTTTGTGTGTGTTTGTGTGTGTGTGTGTGTGTGTGTGTTTTGTGATTTTATTTAAAATTAATTAATTTATTTAATTAATTTGAAATGGTATTGTTTATTTTTCAGATCAAACACCACAAATTCATATGTTCATAAAACATGACACATGACAAAATGATGCTAAATTATCAAAGGTCAAAATTTTATATCTCAGAAAACGTCATGCTGTTGTGCGTGCAGACAGGAAATGCCGCACAAACGAAATCTTATGTCAATTCTTAACTATTTTACGAGGTTTGTAAGATCTGCCAGTGTGTGCCAAGGACAGTCTTGTTTGCACTGTCACTTTCATGGCTTTTTCGTGCCTTACCAGGGCTTCCTCTGGACCAAAGGGCAGGCTTTTCTGGCCCGCTGAAAAGCTTGGGCCAGGGCCAGCCTGTCGGGGCATTAAGTTTACCTATAAAACACTTCAAATATAATGCAAACTATTGCAAAAGTGTCTTACATGTGTTTATTTTGACGATATATTGTAATCTTTGTACAATTTTTTTTTTTCAGGAAAAGTAACCATGGTTTTGTTATAGTAAAACTGCAGTAGTCCTAGCTATGCTTTCTTGTATTTTGGAGTTAACTGTTTTATGAACGTAGCAAACCTTATACTTGGGTATACTGTATGTGTATGTACAGACCCATTATACAAAACATCACAAATGTGCTGCTATATTGTTTGTGTCTGTTTTAAAGGAAAAAAGCCAACGTAAACCTTTCAGTTTGTCATACATGAGTTGTTTTGTATATGAGAGATAGCAACAGATGGGAGCAGGAGATGAAACGAAGATGATGATTATGAGCTAAGGGGAGGTGGACTTTGGATGTTGAAATCAGACAGGAGGTAATGTCTTAAAATACAAGTGTTTGTGTTTATAGTGCACTGAGATCAACTTTAAATAAAGTAGTACCTCTTAATTTTAACTAAGGCTCCTTGGCAGCTATATACTATATTAAAAATGACTTAAGAAGGATCACATCCTCTAATGAAGCATACAGAAATGCTAAGATACAACAAAATGTTAAATCTAGACAGTTTCATCGCACGTCACGGTTACACGCCTGAACCAAAGTGAACTTCTGGTTTGTATTTATTTATCCAGTCTGGCTAGTGGCTAAACTGATCTTTGAACAAATACCTTGTGGAAAATAAAATGTTTTAGTTTGCTAAAGACAAGGGGAGACCACGAGCATGGATCACAACGGGAGGAGAGGTTTGGCAGCCAGGCAAGAATTCAAGGACCTGTAGCTAACATTGAGCTAATGTTACTGTGTAAAATTAATGTCGGTGTAACAATTGATACGTGTTTGATTTGATAAATGAGTGAAATGAATTTGCTTGTTATTTATTTCCCTTGTTATCAGAAATAAACTATTGTAAAAGGACTCTGTTGTTATTGATTCTATGTGGAAGTCTACCAAACTTTGCGTTTAGTCCACAAAAGCTGTTTGTTTATGTTGTTACTGCTGAAACTGTCTATAAACATCATTAGGTAATCACTGTAACATAGTTTTTTTTAAGTGGATTCAGACTTGATTCTTAAAGGCATAGTCTACTCATTTTCAATATTAAACTATGTTATTACCTTAACTAAGAATTGTTGATACATCCCTCTGTCATCTGTGTGCGTGCACGTAAGCACTGGAGTGCGCTGCGACACTTCGATAGCATTTAGCTTAGCCCCATTCATTCAATGGTACCACTCAGAGATAAAGTTAGAAGTGACCAAACACATCAACGTTTTTCCTATTTAAGACGAGTAGTTATACGAGCAAGTTTGGTGGTACAAAATAAAACGTAGCACTTTTCTAAGCGGATTTAAAAGAGGAACTATATTTTATGGCGTAATAGCACTTATGGGAGTACTTCGACTCGGCGCAGTAACACCCTCCCTCTCCCATTATGAGAGTGAGAAGGGGAGCGGACTTTTCAGGTGAGTTGAAGTACTCCCAAAAGTGCTATTACGCCATACAATATAGTTCCTTTTTTAAATACGCTTAGAAAAGCGCTATGTTTTATTTTGTACCACCAAACTTGCTCGTATAACTACTCGTCTTAAATAGGAAAAACGTTGATGTGTTTGGTCACTTCTAACTTTATCTCTGAGTGGTACCATTGAATGAATGGGGCTAAGCTAAATGCTATCGTAGTGTCGCAGCGCGCTCCAGCGCTTACGTGCACGCACACAGATGATAGAGGTATGTATCAACTCTTCTTAGTTAAGGTAATAACATAGTTTAATATTGAAAATGAGTAGACTATTCCATTAATGAGCAATTTTCCAATGATTGTTTGACGCACCAACCCAGTATCAGGAAATTACGTACCTATAGTCAGGTAAATTTGTGAGTCTTTTGCGTGACACTGACACGGTTTTCCGCCTTTTTGCGTGAACATGTCACGCATTTCTGTTTACGTGTCACTGTCACGTATTTGTTACTCAACTGTTTTCTTACCATTGTCGCTTGGGTTTAGGGTTAGATTTACATAAAATGACATACTTACCCAAACCCAACTCTAACCCTAATTCCAGGCGACAATGGTTTAAAAAAAGGACAAAACAGTTGATTAACAAATACGTGACAGTGACACGTAAACAGAAATGTGTGACATATTTCAGTCCTACTCAGCAGTTCTTTATAGACAAAAGTATTTATTTTAAAAGGCTATGGACCATATTTTGTTTCTGACAATGCACTTGATCATCCATCTACACCAAAACTTAAGCATTGATAAGAAGAAGCTGGTATTCTGCTTTGAATAGTCCTCAAAATAACATAAGACTGATATGCTCAAGATACAAGCAGATCGTTTGGAGATAATGTACTGCACAATACCTCAGAATGAGATCAAAGCTGATTTAGTGAAAAATTCTCACACGTTTGTTTGACCACAAATTTTTTTCTGATATAAATATTTTTTTTAATTACACTATGAAATGGAAAACTAACCCATAGACAAGCAGCTATTCTGTTCCCGGGCAATAAAATTCCACCTCTAAATTTACAGAACGATTTGACAATGACCCACATATTCTCTTACAACAAGTGTTTAAGATGCAGAATCCATCCCTTTGTCCTCCAAAACACATTTCAACAAGTTTTCTTCCTTCCGCGAGGAGCGGAGTGGTGATGGATGGCGTTGAGAGAAACTGGAGGCAGGAGACGTGCGGGGTGGTGGACTTCATGACCACTGTAAGTGGAGAGAAAGAGATCTGTCTGACAAACGCCGTGCCCTGTACGCACTGTGTAAAAGCCGTCTGACATCCCACTGTTGACAGGTTTGGCAGAAGAGCTGCATTGGTGCTCAGAAGTGGAATTTCAGTGAATTTCGATGACTAAAAGTTCAATGTCCCCAGACGTACAGTATATACTTGAGAGGGCGAAACATCCCGCAGTGCAGCACCTCTTTTGACATCGCCCGCTTCTTCTCTCTGTACTTTCGCTTTGACGGACATCTTTTGTTGCTTTATTTTCCAGTAGACTCAAAGCCCTGACAGTCTTTACATTAAAGGTGTAGCATTAACTAAACAAATAGAGCGTTTGATTATATTAAACAAAAAAAGTGACTCGTAGCTGACAGATATTTAATTACACAATCCATCTCGCTTTTGTCATTTAAATCTGCGTAATCTCACAGTTGAGCTGCTGTACAATGTCAGAGGTCTTTACAAGCGAACCAAAACGCCCTCAGCTTTATTCAGCATTGGGAGTTAATATAAATTTATCGTGGCCTAGAAAAAAAAAACATTTCCATTACAGGATTAAATCCATATTGAGTCTCGGCCCTGACACTTGCGAGACATCCCTTGAGTTGGACTGACCCGAAAGAATGCGCAAAGTACAGGCAATCGATTAAAACATTTGTGTGTATCATAATCATAACTGTTGGTTTAGAGATATCAATGTCACCGTGTCGCTACGTGGGGAATTTAAGACATCTTTTCTCATGAATTCATTGCGACGTGGAGGTGACATCGCCATATATAACGCTTCTATTAATAAAACACTGACAGCCCTGTGCACCCCTTCTCTTGGGTTTTCTCTTCTGTTTTAGCAAAAGCGAAGGCTGCCATTGGTGGTCTCAGAGGAAAGTGGTAATTTGTTCTAATGCACGTGTCACATCAGAGAGATGTTTATTGGTGGGTAATAGTTTTCTTTTGGACCACCCTTTCTGAGAGCCAAACGGGAAGTTAAACCTAGAATCCGCTGATGGAGTTGTGCGGGTGTCGGTTGAAGCAATTGCACCTTGCTTTATGAGTGATTTAAGATGAGTTTTCCCCTCAATGTTTTAGTCATTACTCTTAATCACACACTTCAGCCATTCCATCCTCTTCCGTCGCCCATTTCCTGTGTCTCCAGGCTGACATTGACAGATCGCAGACGGCTGGCGTATCTCCTCTGAGCCAGGCAAGAATATTATCACGTCGATTTTTTTCCCTTCCCCATCTCGAAAAAGCCTCGAGACCTACTCTTTTTATTTATTTAGGTTTTCCTCCTGAAGTTGTTCTTGATTTTAAAACAATAGAGGTACGACTGTAGTGTTTGGCCCCGCGGACACCGGAGACTCGGCGCGGGTTCGAGTAGTAAGTTTGCATTCCTGTGCAACACAAGTTTGAACTGCTTTTAGCTCATGATAAGGATTTTGAGCTCGGTGGAAAATCGCAGTTAATCCTCAAACGCAGCTCGTGAAAATCCCACCAAATGTCGGGAAACGTAAAGGCTTCTTCAGCCAAAAATGAATTCCAATATATTCCGCGAGGAGCAAGTGTCATGGAGTCATCGTTACAGGGCTAAAGAATCGGCAGTATTCCGAGATCATAAGCAGATCTGTTATCACACTTGAAGGGTAGACATGTAGGTGACATGCAGTTCATGCGACACAGCCCAGGGGGACAGACTCAGGCTTTCTGCTGAGCGTTTGACACCTTTTCCATATGCAAGCAAAGGGTTGGGCTGAAGCGGGATGGATCTGCATTATTAGGCGGGAAATGGGGGTCAGTGTGTTCGACACAGTGCGATTCTCCTCGTGCTAACAGCTGGCCTTGACTACATTACCCACATCAATCCGCCAGCTGCAGTCATAGATCAAGAGCTTTTTGATATCCCGAGAGGAGAAGGACCTTTGCTGATTTACATTCCCTATTGCTCATTGCCAGACACATATCACTGGGAATCTGCTGCTCTTGCAGTGGAGAGAAATGGAAAAGATACTGTACAAAAGAATATGAACAAAACTGAAAATTACACACCCTAATTTTAATATAAATGTTTGGATGTATGGTTCCATAAAGAACCTTTAACATTTAAAGAACTTTTCTGTTGGACAAAAGGTTCCTTGTAGGAATACTCCTACACTTTCATAAAAAAATCCTAATAATTTAGTACTTATTTTACTTTCCCCCATGTCTTATCCCCATATCATCCGAGATCTTCATTTTCACAAAAACAATTAAACCACATCTTTTCATCTTGCACTAGCCGGGTAATGCGCCAGCACAACCTTACAGAAGACCGCAACCAAGACTTGGGGTGGGGGGTAAATTATCAGAATTTTTTTATGAAAGTGGAGTAATCCCTTAAAGAACCTTTGACTGAAAGGTTTCTTGTGGGACCACAATTGGTTCTTATATGGCATCGTTGTGAAAACACTTTAAGCACCTTTATTTACTAATTTAATTGCGATTGGTCGATACTACAGAAGCCGAGAGAGGTCTTGTTTTTGCTTGATTGTTTTCTCATGATAACGATTTATTTTCTCATGATCTCGAGATAACAAAAGTTGTTTTCTCGTGATCTCAACATAACAAAATTTGTATTCTTGTGATGTGATCAAAGCTTACGTCTACTCCATAGAATTTGTTGTTTTGTTCAACACATTCTCACCAAATGCATAGAAATGAGACGCAGTGTGATTATCGTGCAATAGATATGCCAAATTCTGCTTTTGCATGCATATGATACGCCAGTCCTTCCCGTTCACTTACTGTATATAGTGTATTGTGTAGTGTCATTTTATTTATTGGTTTCTCATTTGTTTTCTGTTTTTTAAACCATTTTCCCTTGGGTTTAGGGTTAGATTTGGGTTTTGCTTTAGGATTTTATTGAATATTTAGGTTTCTCCATGTTTTGTCTATTTTTAAATCATGGTCGCTTGGAGTTGGGGTTAGAATCGGGGTTTGGGTTAGGATGTCATTTTATGTTAGTAAATTTGTTCTAACCCAAAACCCAAGCGACAATGGTAAAAAAACAGAAAACAAATGAAAAACCAATAAATAAAACGACACAATGCACCATATAAGTGAATGGGAAGGACTGTCGTATCATATGCACGCTAAAGCGGAATTTGGCGAATCTATTGCACGATAATCACACTGCGTGTCATTTGTACGCATTTTGGTGAGAATGGGCTGTTTTGTTTGTAGACAGCAAAAGCATATTTTATAAATCAGCATGGATGAACAAATAAGACTTTACTTTTATCGGGGATTTGTCAAAAAATTGACAATTTGATAGTGGTGAATTTAGGGAACATCTCTAAAGTAACTCCATAATACACACGTTTCTACTTTAAACAGCATTTAACTGGAATGACTTTAAGTCAACAAAACAGTCACAAAACCAACTGTAAAGTGTTCATGTGGCATGCACACTTTTTAGATTTTTGATATGTATTCAAATAAACTGTTAAATACTATATTTAAGATAGAATCGTGTACATTATTACTTTAGAGATGGTCTCTAAATTCATGAACATCAAACATCCAACTTTATTTATTTATTAAGTCTATCGCCATGTACACGTGTGGTAACGGCGAAGACCCCAAACTCAAAATACATGAAATATTATGGACAGGACATTATGACATTTGGATTATCATGTCGGGATCACGAGAAAACAACTTTTGTTAGGGTTAGGGTGGTCACAAGCAAAACAAGCAAGCAAAAATAAAATATCTCTCGGCTTCAGTACGATACAGGATTGTAGGCAAGCTAAAATAGACAATATTTTGAATAGTGACCCCATGTGTTATTCCTATTTTTATAGCCACCCTACACAATACAGCACAGCCTCATTATTACCCTTACAAAAATTAACCATGGCATTACTACAGTTAAAACCAAAAAAAACATGGTTACTGAAGTAAAACCATGGTAATAGCCATGGTTTTAAACAACAATGGTTTTCAAAACCATAGTTAAACTAAGGCTGGTGTAGTAAAACCATAGTTTTGCTGATAGTTATGAATACACCAAAAACATGGTCACTTTTACCACAATAAAACCATGGTTAATTTGCGTAAGGGTAAGCATTCACATTCAAAAAATGTTCTATTGCACTTTAGCGGTTTTGCATTGTACCAAAAAAGCAGCTTTAATAAAAATACATTTTAGAGCAAAGGACACAGTAAAAAGGCACAGTAGCAGGATATTTATGAAATATGTGGCATTGCATACATGGTATTATGGTATACTACTATAGAGTATAGTATGGTAAAACTGTTCACTACTATTTATACATCACATGTCTGGATTGTTAAATAATAATCAAGAAGTGTAAATTTCCTCGATTAGCATATGTTTAACAATCATCTTCATAACAATTAAACCGCAATTTTATTCAGAATGTAAATCATTTCATAGCAGTGATATTAATTATATTAATAACCCCTATGATGGTAAGTCTCTGTTCTGGTGCTGGTAACATGAAGATGATATTTGTACAGCAGTGATATTAATGACAGCAGATTGAATGGCAAATGTAATGATGGCTATATAAATACACAGTGCTCTTGTTAATGGCGCCAGTTTTTCTGTTCATTTATCCATCATTTTCAACATTAGCCCCATAAATAACAAAAGCAAACAGGCTCTTCCATCTGGCAGCGTCCAGCTCGTACAGCCTGGCACTCCATCACTGCCCAGTATCACAGCGTTTCCCGACAATCATTTTTTATTTATTAGTCATAAAGTTGAACACTGCTTTGGCTTATTCATGCGTGTCAAATCAGAGATGAGATTAGCATCTCATTACTGCTGTAATTATTGAAGATCAGTTGTTTATCGGAGCTCATTACACAGGGGGTTTTGGAGCCTTTAAAATGAATAACCCTATACAGTAAGATACATTTTTGTTTTCATATGTTACACAGCCATTGAAAAGTACAAGCAGTGAAACAGATACAACTCTATCAGCTATTTAGATGACCGGTGTGATTTAATTTGGTTTTAAGAAATAAACCATTCAGAAACAAATATTACAAATTCCGAAATCCCAAACTGTTCTGTGTTACACAAATTGAAAAACTGCAATACTAGCTTCTGGCAATTTGTGATTATTTTACAAATTGGCTAATTCGTATGAATTTTTTTCCATCTCATTCGTACAGTTTAGTATAAACCACTTTCACGCCGATGACTTTTGGTTTAGGGGTGTGGCCTTATTTTTGCTTTAACTTCATACAAATGAGCCACCTACATAATACGTTTTGTTTTCCTGTAAATGGTCATGAAAGCACTCACTAGGTTGTTATTTAACCTGCGCTGGGTCATTTCAACCTAAAATTTTTGGTTGTTTTAACTCATTGCTATGATTTTTTTTGTTTGTTTGTTTTTATTTGGGGGGGGGGGGTAATGTAACCCAATGGTTGGGTGTGTCTCTTTTTTACCCAATGCTTGGTTTTAAATAACCATCCTATTTTCCAACCCATACGATTGTTTTGGTCGTTTGTCCATTTCACCAAATACAACCAATAGATGCATTTACTAAATGAGCGCCTCTACCGGCCGCAGGTGAAACTTAACACATTAGGGTATGAAATTATATTGTGCGGTATAATACTGCTATGGTGACATGTGCAGGGATAAGGTTTTCAATTTAAAACACCAGAATTAATTGTATTTTATCAAAAATTACACTATTCAGGCATTAAGGGAAAATAACAGACCCACTTATTTATTATATGATATAAAACAAAACAGTCACAACTTTTTACAAATGTACTTAAAATATGCCAAGTGTACCGAGGTCAAACAATCAATTTATTTGAAGAAAAGGTGCAAAAGTGATGACAATCCACTGTAAATATCAGATCCGGTGTAGACTGATTCAAAAACTGGCGCCAGAAGAAGTGATGATACGTCATCTATGATTGTGAAAAGGCATTGGCTCTCGTGTGTCTCGTGACCGATTGCATCATTTTGTGAAGCGCTATTGACTCCTGTGACCGACTACGTCCTGCTGGTTTATGTTTGAATGAGATCTGACTGTGCGTTCTTCATATAAAGTAATCGTATGGCTTCGGTTCACACGGTCTGCAACGTGAATGGTTTGTAAAACTTTTATACTGTTTTATGCAATAAATACCTGACTGTACTTTTACTTACGTTTTGTGTTTTATATGGTTGAGAAGTGGTTGGGTTTAGGGTAAGGGTGAGGGTGAGGGTGGGGTTAGATGCTCCAAAATATCTTTAAAACCATAAATGTTTATGAAACCGTTTCTTCATTTACAAATTCATAAAATGAAATCTGTCTAACCTGATGTATAAGGCAAAAACCTTAAAACGTAACAACAGATTGTATTTATAAGCTACTGCCGCTAGAGGACAATAATCCCTTAATGCGTCACTTTATGTCATAATAAGGTGCTTGCACAAACGACCTATGGATCATTATTTTTGGAGGACAGTCTTAAAATAACACAATGTTGTACTGGGGATCTGCTGTGATCTTAATTATACTATTTAAATACTGAGCACTATTAATTTCTCATTTTAAATGATAATCTGCCGTCTGCTCCTCACACAGGCAAGAATAAGATGACGAAATGGCAAGGTTAGTGCACTTCATTTCAAAACACTAGAGATTAGAACACCAATATAAGAGAAATTCAGAAACCATTTGAGAAAAATCCAGACAAGTGGCTTATGAATACAAGTGACATTGTGAATTATGTCCTTCTCCTTATAGGAAACACAGAGCGTCTGGCACTTGCCATTCATGTTTCTTCACACAGACCAACAGTCTCCTGGAAAGCGACAGTGTTATCATACAAATGAAATGCGAATCTATTCTCTTACTTTTACAGATTACAGAGCCGCCACAATATCAGCCAGCCAAGGATTGAAGCAAAACACGCCGTCTAGTTCAATTACTAATTCAGGGATTTGTTGGTGACTAAACACAAAATATGTTACAGTAGATTACTCCAAGTAAAACTGGAGTCATGATATTATGCTGAGCATTTCTTAAATATGAAGATTATCATAATGTATAAAACATTTGTTTTGCAAAAGAAAAGAATTGACATGCACAAAGTGTTTAAAAAACATTTACATTTATGCATTTGGCAGACGCTTTTATTCAAAGTGGATTTAATCTATACATTTCTTTTATCAGTATGTGTGTTTTTCTGGGATTGAACCCATGATGTTTGCACTGCTAATGCAATACTCTACTCATTAAGCTACATGAATAGTAAACACGATTGATGTACATTTTGTTAAAATAAAAAACACATTTCTCCATCTGCAAAAAAATCATGGTTATGCATATGCTACAGGTAAATACAGATGAAATATGAAATGAATTTACATAACCAGATCTGAATCTTTAATCTTTAACATAATTTCTCACCTACGTTTCTATTCTAGTTTGTATACCTATGCTCAAAACAATTAAATGTTGGGTTTAATTAAAAATATTATGTCAACAGGTTACACACAATTTGTTTAAGTAATCTCAACAAACAATAATTTAGTTCATTTTACAAAAGAAGTGGTTAAGTAAACTAAACAAACCTTAGTAAAAATTGAGTTAACTGTACATGAAAATTTTAATTAATGATGACACAAAATTTGAATAATGCCATTTTATTAACGCCAACCCTTTTAATTAAAATTTAAGTCCACTTCATTTTTTATTACAGTTTATTAAACATATCACAAGCATATTTGAAATGCAATGTAACTTTCCAAACCGTTTGTTTGTTTGTTTGTTCTAAAATATATTAAAACAAGTTCATTGACTCATATTTGGCCACTTATTACTCCCGTACCTATCTTATGGTGCTACACTTCTGCAAGAGGGTGCAAGAACAACAATTACCCATAATACGCTGCAAAATCCTCAGCCAATGAGATGCAAGTCTGTATTGGTTTTATTAATCTGTTACTTTTATGCAACAATGTTATGTTGGCTGAACAAATCATTTTAAAGTAAAGCTGACAAGACACACTTTTTGTTGAATGAACTAGATTAAATTAAGTTCACATTGTTAAATAGATTTTTTTAAGTTATCACAAAATGAAATAATTAAGTAAAATTGTCAAACGTGAAAGTTTATTTTTTTTAATATATAAACAATTTTCTGAGCCTGTATTTATGCATACAGTATACTGTGCTATGCACTATGGATAAAAAGTTTAGAGTGATTTTCAATATGGAACGTTTTTAAAAAGTTCGTACCTTTCATCATCCCTCTTATTATAATTAAAATATTATTAATATAATATTAATTATTATAATATTTTAGTAAATTCAATGACTTTTACATGTGAATGCAGTTTTTGTACATTTAACAGTTGCAATGGATTTTCAGTGCGAATCTGAATTCTGTTTAGATTCTCTCAGAAAAACACAAAGCAGAAAAAGCTTCAGTCAAGCTCAAACTCAAGCCGGACACCTCAGGAAAAACTTACAGACGGCAAGAAAAAGCTCTTCATTTACTTCCCCAGGGAGGAAAGTGAGAAAGAGGGAGAGAAAAAAAGAAGTTGAAAATGTCCGCAGGCTATCCTGGGTAAATGGTTCTGCTTCCCCCCCAGCAAAGGTCTCCATGCCGATTGAGAAGAGTGGCGTGAGCACGGTCCTGTCTAATAGATCCCAACAGACAGAGACTTGGGTTCCTCTCAGAGGACAGACCCGCAATGATCACGTCCACATCTGACTGTTGATATTATAAAGGACTCTATAGCAGAGAGCTAGATGAGGAAATATGTTGCAGTTTTTGGATATACTGAATTTTACAGATGGGTCAATTACTGTATTTATACCTGATCATATTTGCTTGCCTTGTTGTTCTTGTTTTTCAGTCAAGATGAAATATTTGACATAAATAAGAATCCACTGATGCATAAATTATGTTATCACAAATTAAAATATATATATATAATATATATTTAGGTGGCTTTACTAAAAATAACTTAAATTGAGAGATATTAAAATATACCAATGCTATTCATTTGTTCCAATATATACACCAGTTACGTGTTTTTCTAAGGCACGTTTATAAAAGATGCTCAAACATCTTAATTCAACTATAAGGACTGGTCCAAGCTTTAGCTGAGCCTTTTCTGTGAAACCAAGCCCCAATATTAAAATGTAAAATCAAAAGTATAGACCTTTTGCGTCTATAAAGATATGACGTTTTTTTGTGGGCGGAGCCGAACTGGTGGCATTTTTATGGATCCGGTGTTCTGTAGAAGTCTGTTTCCCATATGTTTCTCTTTAGTGCAATGTTTCATATAGCGTTTTCACAACGTTACGTTTATTTTTTAGATAAATTAAAAGTTTAAATAGCTCGGCTACTGATATGTGTGCATAGCCTATGTATGTGTTGTTCTTTATTGGTAAATCAATAATTTTTACAGTATGAATCGCTAAAGTACATATAAAAGCAATACTATCATGTATTCTATATAATATAATTTATTTAATATTTCATAATTTTCCTGTTTTTTTATTATTTCTTCCTTATTTATAGCCTACGTGTTTGCTCTAAAACTATTATAAAACTATTACGTTTATTTATAGATTAATTTTTACATATTATTAATATATATTTATTAATTACACTTTACATCTTGTGTGTATGTGCTATATTTATTAATTAGCCTATGTAAACATCATACTTTTAAAACAAACAGGAAGAAGACATAGGCTAATATATAAGATAAAAAGAAGGAATAGAAAATTGAAAATATGAAATATTTAATGTATGGTGATATTATTGATATTATGAACTCATTTGAATCTTTAATCCTTCTAAATAAATTATAAACGTAATGTGATGAAAATGCTATAAGAAACACATATAGGGAACAGATCAAACATCTTCTCGAATTATTTTCTATTCCAATTATTAAAAGATTTCCAAATGATTTCATCACTCCAGTCTGTCCGTTTAAGGGCTTATTGCAACCATAAACACATATGTTTATCTTCAAATGGTGTCTTTGACGACGGTATACTATAAAAATGAAGGTCATCTTTTTTTGACATTATTCTGACACTCAACAGCACAAGAAGACATTTTCTAGTAAGTTATATTGTTTGTTTCACTCGTGTCTAATTCATTTCCACTGTTTTTTTTTGCCACCACACTGTGGCGTAACTGTGACGTCTTCTCGCAAAAGGTCTTTTTGAATGGTTTTTATCATAATTGTAAAAAAATAGTACTTTGTTGTAAACATGTAAATAAAACTAGTATTTTATTACTCGTTTTATTAAAACAATTTCCCGTTCTATTAAAGTAGTCAATATATTTTAACAAATTAAAAACACTATTATTAATTATTTATAGTCTTTAACCACAATTGCCAGTATTTTTTATTCTATTTATCACAGGCACATACGCTATTTGACATATAAAGACACCATTTAAATCCATTTGAATTCCCATGAAGGACGCTCGTAAAGCTGCAGAGATATTTCTATTTATATATTTATTTATTTTTGGGGGGGTGCGAGGGGGGCTATTGAAAACCTTTCAGCTTTTATGGAGCTAATCTGACAGGAAATCTTTGAGAGGGTGCACAGAGCTAACTGCCCAGAGATTTCAGCTGTCTGCTCTGGATGCTGAAAACACTGTGTGCCCCGGATTCCTATTAGTCAAAACACCCCGAGCCTGTCCTCTTCAAACACACACACAAACACACACACACACACACACACACACACACACACACATGCACGCACGCACGCACACACGTGCACGGCTTTGGTCAGAAGTGTGATGCCTGTCAACCTGTAGCATCTCTGACTGTCAAACCGAGCCTGTTATTTAGCAGCCTCCCCTCCTACCAGCATACACACACACCTTTCAACTCCTCACTCTGTTTTAAATTGTTTTTCGGATGTTGTCAAACGTGTTCAAAATGACTGACAGTAGGCTGGATTTTGTGTAATGAGTCTCAATACATGGACATCATTTAAGATGCTTTTGCCATATCAGAGCTCATGTTTTTGACACCAAAGGTTTTTGTTTTAATGTGATGGACTGGCAGAAATTTTAAAGTCATTACTTACATTTTGTTTCAGACCTGTCAGCCACTCTTATGTATGATTTACAGCCTGATCTGAGAACAGGTGTAGTGAGGATGTGTCCAACAAATTGCTGATCCAATGTTACTTCAAGAGTGTGATCTGATATTTTAATGTAGATAAACAAGTCTCTATTAGAATATGGATGAGGTCCTGTTTGCTAAAAAAACACTTTTGACATATTTTGATTAGATGCTTATTTTTATGAGAAAACCGTTCAAGATTTTTCTTAATCATGTCTTTATGCAAAAAGAAGTAGCTATTGCAATAAGCACAAAACATTTTATAACATTTTAGCATTTGGTTATTACATTCAAAACATTTAAAAATATTTAAGAGAGCGCGTCTAACACTATTTTAGCTTAATCTTGTGATTTGTGCATGCTGACAATCTTACAACCATTTATATGAAGCAGAATTTGTGACAAAAACGAATTAAATTTTTATAAAGCAAACTTTTTTGTTTTTGTTGTTGGCATTACAATGCTATTTCAGTGTTGAAAAAATATCTGTCAAGTGTTGTAAAAGCATTGTAAATAAAGATTGTAAAAAAAAAAAACATGACATCCTTTTAACACTTTGTCACGATGCATAATGTAGTTGTGGTCCCTTGCATCCTGCTAATTTCTTTCCACATGACAGCCATAATAACTGATTATAATTAAAAATTCATATGAATTGTACTTGAGAGTGAGAGATTCAATGGGATATAGATCCATCCAGTCGCCCCACTGTCCAAAAGATGAGACTGACCTATACAAGCTCTCAAAGCCTTGCAGACTCTCTGACTCTCACTCCTGAGAGCTGAAAATGTTCTGTACCGCTTGCGTGCATAATTTTAGGAGTTTTTCTTTTTTTCTCTTGCCTCACCCACAGGGAACCAGACCAAATCCTGCCATTAGTTGCTCCCAAGTTTGATATTGACTTTTGGAATAACAGCTTGCAGCCATGGCGTGATTTATGATGATGCACAGTATTGATCACTTAAGGAGATATTAAGGTATTCAGAAATAAACTTGATGGTCTCATGGTGGACGGCACGAGAGGCGCCAGGCCAGAAGAAAGTCTCTCAGTGTTAATTAGCACGTCTGCACACTCCTCTCTGACTCTCTCAGCACTATTAGGCAGAGTCGTGTGGGACGCCGCCGATAATAAACATGCCACCATTAGCCTGATGTTTCAATACTAATCAGTATGGGTTTATTTAAACGGAGGCATTTTGCCCTATAATATCAAGCAGATATTTTTTTCCCCAATAAAAGTTCACAGAGGGCACCGTCAGAAACAGGTACAAACTAAACGTTCAGTGTTGTCTTTCATCACATTATTATATTTAAAAAGACTAAAAAGACAAACACAAACCGAAAAGCAGTGAGAAAATATTACACAAAAAAATATTCATTCAATTTACTCAATTTTTTTAGGGTAAGTGGTTGCAATCAATTTATTTAAGCTACATTTAAATAAAATTGATTAGTAAAGTAAAGGAAAATAAAAACTTTTGTTTAAATGTAGCTTAAATAAATTGATTGCAACCACTTACCTTAAAAAAATTAGAAAATTGAATGAATATATTTTTTCAATGTATGAGTAGATGTATTGTGCTTAATGCTGCAAAAAAGAGCTCTGAATATTCATTAAATGACAAATTAATGATGATAAATTATATTGAACAATACATTAAAGAAACAAATTATATAAGTATTTTTCATAAGTTGAAAAAAATAATTTTTATGTTAAATAACGTATATAGTTATATATATAATAGTATATATAATGTGTATATAAAGTAAATATTTGCTTGCTGTGAATTTGGGTGTCCAATCCAACATAATATTATTATTCCAAATAATTCTAAAATGTTCACATTCAACAGAACCTTAAAAAAACATTTAATGAAAAAATTAAGTAATATAAAAATAAAGTAGGGCTGTCAAAAGATTAATTGTGATTAATCACATACAAAAAAAGTTTGTGTTTGCATAACATTCAGTATTTATGTTTGTATTGTGTGTATTCTTATGTATATATAAATACACACATACATTTAAGAAAAACATATTTATGTACATTTTTATTTATTTATATATAAAAATATATATACATGTAAATGTGTTTTAATGCATGCATGCATGCATGTGTATTTATATATACTAAATAATTACAAGCATTGCACACACATGTATTATGCCAAAGCAAACTTTTATTTTGTAAGCGATTAATAGTGATTAATCTTTTGACAGCCCTAAAATAAAGACAAAGATATTTAAAGATATAGTTTCTCTGAGTCTTTGATTTGTTTACAATGTAATGTTTTAGGCTTGATACAAACAGCACAAGCAAGCAGAAATTTTTACATTTGCTCAAGAATAATGCAGGAACTTAACACCGTCTCTGAGACACAAAGTCCTCCAAATTAATTGCAGATCAAAAATGCCCTGTTTCAATACAAATAAACATTACTGTAACTTAGTTAACATTAAAATTTGATTACTCATAAAACTTTATTTACATGCTTACTAAGTAACATGGTATGCTTTAAAAATATGACTTTACTATATTCATATTTAATAAAAAGTATTTTCCAGCTTAAAGTGGTAAAAAATATGAATGAAAGTTTTACTTGTTACATCAACTTTATTTATATTTACATAGCCAAAATCTTTATAATAAAGTTATGTTATTTTGAAACTCCTGCATAACCTGTTTATATTATGTGTTGTCTCTAAAAGAATGAAAAGAAACTGCTTGACATAATTTTTGCAGTGTGAAAGTTTTTATATAAAACTTTACAGTGGTTTAAACGCAGGTGGGTCTCATTTTCATGATCTCGCCCACAGGGCCTCCACATGTTGGCCCTGAGTGCAGCCCATGCTTGCTTTTCTTGGAAGGATGCTTTCAGTTTCTAGTTATTTGGCTTTGAGGTCCAACAATGTAAACGCTGCTTTAAAAAGTTTCCTGATATGACATAAAACAGATGGGCGTTTGGCTTTTGTTTAAACTGCATTATCCAGAGGGAACTTGGAAACCGTCCAAACCAGGTACACAATTTCTGCTTTAGCATAAAAATCCACTGAGAAGTTTTTATTTTTTTAGCCCAGAGTTGACAGCCTACGAGACACAATGAAGACATCGGTCTCGACAGACTGGAACCGCCTTCATTTGAGTTGAAGTGGAAATTACTGAGTCAATCAATAAACAAAGCCAAAGTGTTGAAATATTTATCTGCATGCTAATCCATCCCGGTCTATTATCTAAACATCGCTCATCCGCGTTTGAAGTAATTCTGAAAGCCATTTATGGATGTTAGTACACCTCCTGATGGACACGGGGCCACGAGCCCTCAGCGGAGAACCATTAGTCCCTGCTGGTGTCAATATGAGAGATGAAAAGACTGTTCTGGGACCAGAGGAGGTAGGGGCTCTGAGTCAGCAGGATAAGGCTGTATGATATCACGGTTTGCACGGTCGCAACAAAACTTGCTGTTAGCCTTCTAGATGTTACCAATTGTGATAGATGTTAACACTGTAAAACCTTATAATATCATTGTTATTGACCATTGTTATAAGACCAGAAATCTAAAATATTTTCTATTTGTTTTCTATGTTTTAAATTTTATTTAATTAGTAAAGTGTTATGCTTCTTTGTAATTACTTACTAACATAATAATAATAATAATAATAATTATTATTATTATTTTTATTATTATTATTATTATTATTATTACTATTATTATTATTATTATTATTATTATTATTATTATTATTATTATTATTATTATTATTACTATTATTATTATTATTATTATTATTATTATTATTATTATCTAAACTGTAAGTCTTTCAGTAAGAGGTTTGAGATTTGATTTAGTAAAGTGCCTTAGGAATAAAAAACAAGTGCAATTATTATTCTTTCTAGATTATTTCTATAATGTGCACACTAAATTAACAGACACTAAACACCAGAATATGCTGTTAGCAGAATACTATAAACATGTTTTATGTCTCATTCCACTGTTTCAGCAGTTTCTGCATTGTTTCCTCTCTAATAAGCCTTTTCCTCTTAGTTCGTATTAGTAACTTCTGCCAAGGATGCAACAAAGTATACAAGAGAGATCCATCTGGAAAAGTTATAAAATGAGTAATTGAAAAATCCATAATGATCGACCACTCTTATGAATATCTGGGGTGGACATGTCTCCCTTAATTTTTATTTTTGTTGCAGCCCCGTCTCCAACCAATGGAAGTCTTCCAGAAACATCAACCTTTTTCAGCTGATTTTTTTTTCAGCTTTTGACTGATTAAGAAGAGCTTTGACCTTCCTATCCACTCCTAGACTTAACCGTGCATCCTTTCCAATATCATAGCACAAAAGACAAACTCAGTGTGTGTGTGTGTGTGTGTTGAGTCTTGTTCAGCTGAACGGTCTGGTGTAATATTATTGAATACTGTTATTGAGCGACTGTTTGCATGACATATTCAATTTTAAATCTGTCTGAGAGTAAGGCTTTCTGTCTGGGGTTCGATCTCTGTGCAGCCTCATAAGCAGATTTCCAGCTTAAAGAAATGATGAGGGTTAAATACCTGGTGAAACAATCTTATTGTGCAGGTCTATACCCATAAGCCCACTGTAAACTCCTTTAATAGGCCTCCGATGAAGGATTAACTAATCCCATTACATTTAATACCAATCTTTCACCGGAGCCCTGGGGACCTCTGGTAAACAGGTTTTGGGTAATTTTGTTTATTGTCCTTATCCGGGCACAAGTCTGCATTTACACGGCGTCTTTCTTTGTTGGTTCGCCCGCTTGTACCGAAGAGGTTAACAATGTGGCATTTCACACTTTATGAAACTTAATAAAGATTCATTGCATTCATACTCCAGGAGTGCATGGTGTCAGCATTTCTTAATTACAAGAGGTTAATGAGGTCGGCCCGTACAGTGAGGAACTGATGAAACAGTCTCGATTATTTGGAAGGAGGATAATTTTTCGCGCAGCGGAGAGAATCGGACGTCTCCAAAGACATTAAAGTTGGACGATCCGACCACATTAACTTTAAAGCAGAACTACATAACTTATTGTTTGTTTTGTCAACTGTACCGCAAATCGTCCCAGTGGTCTTGGATTTCATACCGAGCCTTAATTGCATGGAGGCATGGAGTTTGTTTAGTGACTACTGTTCATCACTGAAGCTTTTTAATGTTTGCAGTTGTATGGCCCTGCTTTGAACAAAGGTGTTTTGTGGAGTGGTTGCTTTGGTAGTGTCTGAAGTCACTATACAATGTTAACAAAATTTGCTGTTGTTTGTGTCACGAGAAATGAGGAAAGGAAGCAAATGCAAGTTAGGATCTTTATTGAAAACACAGCGAGTTTAGAAATGGCGGCAGCTCGGCGGGTGACACAGGGAACTGAGGTAGCCAGCGTGAAGAAGTGTTGAATCCGAGGGTGTAGATATCCACAAGAAATCCAGAGAAACACGAACACGAGAGCAGGAACACACCAGACGGGAAAACACACGGCACGAGACACCACCAACTCCACAACGATCTGACAAAGGACACGAGAAACTGAGTGAGCATATATAGCCGGGTAAATGAGCTGCAGCTGGAGTGAGTGATGACAATCAGGTGCGTTGGAGGTAAGTGCCAAACACGCCCTAACCCCCGCTCGCACACATACACACACACAACACAGCCATGTGAATCAGGAAGTAAACAATGCATTCAAATACCGTGACAGTACCCCTCCCCCTAGGGACGCCGCCTGGCGTTCCCAGACTCCTTTACCTGTCGATTGAACTCATCGATAAGGGAGTGATCCAGTATGTCTCGAGCAGGTACCCAACTTCTCTCCTCCGGACCGTAACCTTCCCAATCCACCAAGTACTGAAATCCGCGTCCCCTCCGCCTAGAGTCCAGAATACGATTAACCGAATAAGTGGTCACCCCATCTACGAGACGAGGCGGGGGGGAACCGGGGTAGGCGGATTAAGGCGTGAAAAAAACACAGGCTTGATCTTGGAAACATGAAAGGCGGGATGTACTCTCCTGTACGCAGGAGGAAGACTAAGGCGGACGGTCACTGGGTTAATGATCTTAGTGACCTTGAACGGGCCAATAAATTTGGGAGCTAGCTTGTTAGAGACGGATCGGAGAGGAATATTCTTAGTAGAAAGCCACACTCTTTGACCAACGACGTATCTCGGAGGCCTAGACCGGTGGCGATCGGCCTTGGCCTTGGTGCGCGCCCCCACCTGGAGTAGAGCCTCTCGGGCTCTAGTCTATGTGCGGTGACACCTCTGGACGAATGCGTGAGCGGAGGGGACCGTGACCTCGGATTCCAGACTGGAAAAAACAGGTGGTTGGTAACCTACACTACACTGAAACGGAGACAGGCCCGTCGCTGATACTGGTAAAGTATTGTGTGCGTACTCCACCATAGAGAGTTGTTGGCTCCAGGACGAAGGATTCTTGGAAACCAGACACCGCAACACCCTCTCCAAATCCTGGTTGGCTCTCTCGGTTTGACCATTGGACTGGGGATGAAACCCAGACGAAAGACTGACATTCGCCCCTAGCAACTTACAAAACTCTCGCCAAAATTTGGACACAAATTGGGGACCTCTGTCGGAGACCACGTCTGTCGGGAGGCCATGTAAGCGAAAGACGTGGTCTACGACAATCAACGCTGTCTCCTTGGCTGAGGGTAATTTGGGCAAGGGAATGAAATGGGTCGCCTTCGAGAATCGGTCCACCACGGTTAAAACTACCGTGTTGCCCTGAGAGGGAGGGAGGGCGGTAACAAAATCTAGAGCGATGTGGGACCAGGGTCTCGAAGGGACTGGCAGCGGTTGAAGTAACCCATCAAGTGCACTTACCACTAGCACAAACCGAGCAAGCCAAAACAAAACTGTGGATGTCACGAGCCATGCGTGGCCACCAGAACCGTTGCTTGACCAAAAATCTGGTTCGACTTACCCCTGGATGACAAGCTATATTGGAACAATGACCCCACTGAATAACGTTGGACCTTAATCCCTCCGGTACAAATAAGCGGTTCGGTGGGCAACCGGACGGAGGCGTTACCCCTTCTAGAGCCGTCTTGACTCTCGACTCGACCTCCCATACGAGTGCGGAGATGACTAGACTCTCCGGTAAAATACACTCGGGAGTAGACAGGCGTTCGGAACGATCAAAAATGCGTGACAAAGAATCGGGTTTGATGTTTTTGGAACCCGGACGATACGAGAGAGAAAAATCAAAACGACCGAAAAAAAGTGCCCACCGAGCCTGCCTGGAGTTCAGTCTTTTAGCGGTTCTAATGTATTCTAAGTTCTTATGATCGGTCCAAACGATAAAAGGTACCCCGGACCCCTCTAACCAGTGGCGCCATTCTTCCAAGGCTAATTTGACCGCCAGCAACTCTCTATTCCCAATATCATAATTACGTTCCGCGGGAGATAAACGATGAGACAAAAACGCGCAGGGGTGCATCTTATCGTCTGAGGTGGAACGTTGGGATAGCACCGCACCTACCCCCACCTCTGACGCATCGACCTCGACCACGAACTGACGTGAGACATCAGGGGCGACAAGAATAGGGGCTGAAACAAAGCAGCCTTTCAGTTTGGCAAACGCAGCCTCAGCTGCGTCTGACCACCTGAACGTGGTTCGTGGAGAGGTCAAGGCGGTCAGAGGCGCGGCTAGTTGGCTGAAATTGCGAATAAAACGCCGGTAAAAATTGGCGAACCCCAGAAACTTCTGTAGGGCCTTACGGGAATCTGGACTTGGCCAATCTACCACAGCCTTAACCCTTTCAGGATCCATACGCACCCCCTCAGTCGAGATGATGTACCCCAAAAATGGTATGGACTGTGCATGAAACGCGCATTTCTCCGCCTTGACAAAAAGCCCATTCTCTAGCAACCTCTGAAGCACTCGTCTGACGTGCTGCACATGTTCCTGGAGAGATGAAGAAAAAATCAATATGTCATCCAGGTAGACATATATGAACTGGTCAACCATATCTCGCAGCACATCATTGACGAGTGCCTGGAAAACTGCTGGCGAATTTGATAATCCGAAAGGCATCACCAAATATTCAAAATGGCCTCTAGGGGTGTTAAAAGCAGTTTTCCATTCATCCCCCTCCCTTATACGGACCAAATGATAAGCATTACGTTAATCCAATTTTGTGAAAACGGATGCTCCCTGCAACCTCTCGAAAGCCGAAGACATCAACGGCAAAGGATAAGTATTCTTAACCGTGATGTTATTCAACCCTCGGTAATCAATACAAGGTCGCAGAGTACCATCCTTCTTCCCCACAAAAAAGAACCCCGCCCCCGCTGGAGAAGAGGAAGGGCGGATGAACCCGTTTGCTAGAGAATCAGAAATGTATTTCTCCATAGCCTCCCTTTCGGGAATCGAAAGCGAATATAATTTGCCTTTGGGCAGAGACTTACCTGACATTAACTCAACAGCACAGTCATAGGGACGATGCGGAGGGAGAGAAGCAGCACGAGACTTACTGAACACTTCCTTCAGGTCATGGTACTCAGCGGGCACGTTAGATAAATCCACTGCTTCCTCCTGAAACACAGACAAAGGCACAGACGAACAGGCAGAAACAAGACAAGACTCATGACACTTAACACTCCAACCACACACTGAGTTCGATTGCCAGTCCATCTTAGGGTTGTGTAACTTTAGCCAGGGATGTCCGAGTACCACAGGTGCCAGGGGTGAGTTCATGATGAAAAATTAGATGGTTTCAGTGTGGTTGCCGGACGTGACGAGTGTGATGTTGTCAGTGACTGAAACGATGGTGGGAAGATCTTGTCCATTAAGTGCGTGTACTGATATCTGGTGTGAAAGAGGTCTGAGTGGAATCTTGTGTCTGACTGCAAATGAATAGTCCAAAAAATTACCTTCAGCACCCGAATCCACCAGTGCCCGACAATCGTGATGATGTACTGACCACCTCAGTCTCACCGGGAGGAACGTAGATGTTGATGAGGGCTTCTCGGCTGAGACCCCGCCCGATAGTAGCCTCAAACTTACTACCGGGCTGGGCCTTTTACTGGACAGCTGTGTGCAAAGTGACCGGATCCCCCGCAATACAAACAAAGGCCCTGGGATCTCCGCCGTTCCTTCTCCTCCCGGGAAAGTCGGGCTCGACCCACCTGCATGGGCTCGTGATCGTAGACAGGGCTGACCGCGTCTTCGCCGATGGGTCGACATACCTCCATTCTGTTGGTGTTGGGTCTGGAAGTGACTCGTCGAACTCTACGGGATAGCCTGGAATCGACTCGTAAAGCCAGTTCAATGAGTCCGTTGAGTGTAGTAGGGAGCTCCATGGCGTAGATCTCCTGATGGACGCAGTCGGCCAGCCCATGCAGAAACAAGTCCCACTGTGCCTCCTCATTCCATTGACACTCCGCTGCTAAGGTCCTGAACTCAATCGAGTAATCTGAAACCGACCTCTCTCCTTGCCTTAACTCCGCTAACAGTCGAGCTGCCTCTCTTCCAGCGAGCGCCCGGTCGAAGACTCTCTTCATCTCGGCAGCGAGTGTCTGGAATGAGGCGCAGCATGGATCTTGGTTCTCCCACACCGCCGTTCCCCAGAGCGCCGCCTTCCCCGTCAGGAGAGTTAGCACAAATGCTACCTTGGTTTGTTCATTGTGGAATGTTCTAGGTTGTAAAGCAAAATGCATAGAGCAACGGGTTAGAAACGCTCTACAAAAATTCGGCTCACCCGAGTATGATTCCGAAACTGGGAGGCGTGGCTCCGAGCGGGTGACCTCCTCCAGTGGTGTGGGGTGAACGGGCGGTGTGGGCGGTGCAGTGGGAACAGTTAGTTGTTGGAATTGTTGGGTGAGCTCCGACACCTGTGCCACCAACGCCTGAACAGCACGACCCGTCTCGCAGAGATTCCGTTCCTGGGATTCGAGACGCCGATTACTGCTGTTAAAGAAATCCTCCATGGATGTTATGGTCGAACTCGCTGCTTCCATGTTGTGGTCAGATCGTTCTGTCACGAGAAATGAGGAAAGGAAGCAAATGCAAGTTAGGATCTTTATTGAAAACACAGCGAGTTTAGAAATGGCGGCAGCTCGGCGGGTGACACAGGGAACTGAGGTAGCCAGCGTGAAGAAGTGTTGAATCCGAGGGTGTAGATATCCACAAGAAATCCAGAGAAACACGAACACGAGAGCAGGAACACACCAGACGGGAAAACACACGGCACGAGACACCACCAACTCCACAACGATCTGACAAAGGACACGAGAAACTGAGTGAGCATATATAGCCGGGTAAATGAGCTGCAGCTGGAGTGAGTGATGACAATCAGGTGCGTTGGAGGTAAGTGCCAAACACGCCCATACACCCGCTCGCACACATACACACACACAACACAGCCATGTGAATCAGGAAGTAAACAATGCATTCAAATACCGTGACAGTTTGAATTCACTTTAAGGCGTCACCAAAAATGACTGTTTCCCCTGTGCCCTGTAAAGCCTCGGTTGTAATATTACAACTTCAGTTTAAGGTCTAATAAAATATACCTGTGCATGTTTTTGCTCTTTAAAACCACATTTACACAACTAAAATCCCTAGGGCCCTATCTTGCACCCAGCGCAATTGACTTTGTCAGTGACGCATGTATCATTCATATTTTGCAGCGGCGCACAGCGGGTTTTTCCCTCCACAGACGCACGTCGGCAAACTAGGGAATAAACTTGCTCTCCCTGGGCGGTTCAGCGCAAAAAAGGAGGCGTGTTGCGGCGCAAACCATCCCTGAAGCTATTTTGCAGTTTCAAAAAACAATTGCGCCACTGATAGAGGGATGTATCAACTCTTCTTAGTTAAGGTAATAACATATTTTAATATTGAAAATGAGTAGACTATTCCTTTAACACATGAGATAAGGGAAATCATATTGGTGAGCATTGTGGTGATATTTTTTATTTATTGTGTGGCTGCGTTAAAATAATTCTCATGCAAATAACGATTAAAATATTTTCATAAGAAACCTTAATGTATATGAACTTGATTTGTGAGTGTACTTTGGGGTTGGACCTTGCTTTCGTTTCTTGGGTCCGATTTCAAAGCCCCCAAACCCTTTCAGCGGTGAGGGTGGACGCAGCGATGTCCTCTGCTGGTGTCAGGTCCTGAGGCAGATCCACCTCCCGTTACACGGCGTGCCCGATTTATGCTGGCAAGCTTGGGATTTCCCCGTCTCCTGACATCATTGTAGCGCTTGGCGCAACGATGGGGATGCCAGCTGATGAGACAATTGTGGCTATTTCCTCTCACGCCTGTTTAACCCCAAGATCCGCCCACAAAGTCACTTGCGCATTGCGCTTCGCACTTGCGTTTCAGATCGTTAAAATAGGGCCCCTAATATTTAACCCTGCAATGATTTTGAATGGTAGACTTTGTAAATAGGTTTGTTTTCCTGGCTGTGAACTAGAAACCTACAAACCCACCTTGAAAAACATAACCTTTTTTTTACTTTTTGACTAAGTAAAATGCCTAAAATATTTTTTATGTGATTAAATATGTTTTTAGATCATGCAGGTTTTAAGATAAAGGTGAATGTTTTGATTATACTAGATTTTGAGCTTGTTATGTCAATGTAGCAATTTTACAACGTTGGGTCTGAAGGGTAGCAAAATTTACCTGTGAACCTTGCACATTACACGAATTAGCTATACTTCTAAACTGTTAAAAATTTGCTTTTTAATAATTGTTTTGGTAGCAACAAAATACATTATTGATTTTAAATATCTTTGATACTCTTTTGAGTTTTAATCAAAGTTTTAAGTTTTAAGATTATTAAGCAAGTTTTTAGGAAACAAAATATTTAAGAATTTGAAAGTATTTATGTACTATTATTTGAAACTATCTGTATCTTTCTAAAATAAACATATTTCTAAAATATACTTAGCTGGTCGTGTTTTCTTGTCTGGACTTTGTTTGATCAAATATCTGTTTACTGCATGAGGGTCAGGTGATATTGTTCTGGAATGTGGGGTGGGGGGTAAAGGTGCTATTAGCATTATAAATTAAGGACAATAATCTCGCCAGACAGTATTTTGTGAAGTCTGTGGAATGGGTGAATCCTTTGAAATGTTTAAGTGTGATTGGAATTGGTTTGCATCAAGATTAATAAACATGAAAAAATCTGTGTGTTTTTTATTTCAGAATGCTCCTAGTCAGGAATGTCTTATCTACAATACGTATGATGTCATTTATATCATCCGCAACAAAACCAAGCCATTCAAGAACACAGTCCTTGGTCCACGACGGGTATTACTGTAAAAAAAAAGGATTTTATCAGTCTCAATACTGATATTTCTGTTATTGATATCGCCAAAGATGCCATCTTCTTCCATATACCACTGGAGTACCTCTAAAAGTTTGCGTCAGAAGACATGATCATGGCGCTGACATATAAAACCAATGAGTACAGAGTTTTTATAAACAACAAAATGGAACTACTATCATTGAACCTGTCAGTAAACACAGTAAATAGCAGTTTTCTTTCAGTTTATCTGGTTTTGTAAATACAATCTGAGCATATTTTTTATAATAAATGAGGTTTGACTGTTTATGATGTATTGTGTGATTGTGTATAGTACACCCTGCTAATGAACTCGTTAATGTAATGTTTTACAACATTTCCATAAAACCCCATTTATTTCTGCATAAGAGGACTCCAACAATAACATTTAAAAGGTGAAAAAAAAAATTCTAAGTTTATTTCTATATTTGGGTCTTACAGGGTTAAAACTTGAAGCAATACATTTATAGCTGGTTTATTAAGGAGATGACCACATTGAGAGTAAAAAGGTGGGACAAAAAATCATAATATAAAGTTGGTGCATAAGACACTCTATGGCTAATTTTAATTATAGCCACGCCTTTTAGTCAAACATGAACAGCATTGGTTAGGTGTTGAAGCATTATATCCAATAACCAAGCAGCAAAGACTAGTTATCATATGTGGATATATGTTTTTGAAACACCATTTCACGTTGTTCAATTATTGTGACAACCCTAAGTTGGAGTCTCTTGTGAGTGCATGTCATTTTAAACAGTTGTCAAAAGTGCTATTCATTTTTTTGTGTAAAGTGTTTTTAAAAAAGGGGGGAAATGACTGAGTGCACTTATAAACCAGGATCTCATAGCACTTCCCCAAACAAGTGCCGTGATGTAGACATATTCACGGCCGGTGAGCAAACAATTCAAGCTCACTTTGCACAAATCCACATCTGTTTCTGGAGTAATTCATCACAGTCGGCTCTGGCGATGACCTCCCTTTGTCTTCCTCTGGCTCCCTCCATCTCCTTGTAACCCAATAGAGACAGAAATGAGATCAACTCCACTCTCCACTTGATTCAGTTCAGCCCAGTCCTGACATCAAACGCATCGATTGAACAGGCTGCTCTGCTGAGGGTGAAGTGATCAGCACATCCATCGATTTCTCACATCACTAGCAGGCTGAAAGCAAACACCACTCACTGTCAGAGACGCTTTCCTCCGACAAACCTTTTAAAAGTCCAGAACCGACATGTATTTTTAAGCTCGAATGTATCATGTTCTTGTTTCCATTGATTATGGAATGGGTATAGATTTACAATCAATTTAAACACACAGTTCAATTCAATTTAATACGGTTTTATTTAAATGGTGCTTTCGCAATTGTGTATTGTTCAAAAGCAGCTTTACATGAAATAGAAAAAAAACACAGAAAAGAAAAAAAAATGGCAACGCATGGCAATTTTTAAATAGAGTTTAGGATGGAGCATTCAAATGTACTTCTTTATTTTAAATAATGCAATACCCCGCCATTGACGAGTTATCTTGTGAATTAAGAGAAAATATTTGCAAAACATGTTCCTGGTGAATTTTATGGTTATCTGTTATACCGCAATTATCCACAAGGACCCATATTTAAAGGAACACACCCACATTTTGGGGAATTTAGCTTATTCCCCGTATCCCGTAGTAGTATTCCATTCAGTGGCGGCCGGTGACTTCTTTTTTTTTGAGGGCGCATGATGGAAGGGAGTTCCACAACCTAGGAGCCACAACACTGAAAGCTCTTGGTCCCATAGTCACTAGATTGATTTTTGGGGTGACTAACAGTCAGAGGTGGGTAGAGTACCCAAAATCTGTACTCAAGTAAAAGTACAAGTACTTATACAAAAATGTACTCAAGTAAAAGTAAAAGTATCAAATCTAATTATTTACTTGAGTAAGAGTAAAAAAGTATTAGATGAAAAAACTACTCAAGTAGTTAGTTACTCGTTACTTCCGATCTGATAGAGAAGTAGCGCAAAAGCACTGAATTTCAGACTACTTGGAGGGTTTTCACAAACCTCTCCTTAAAAGTCTCATTGTTCTGCTTATAAACAAGTAAAGCAGCCTTTCTCAGTCCTGCAATGGGTACATTATCACACATAACGTGTCATTTGAGAAAAAATCTCAAACACACACGCACACAGATGTTTTTCTGACGGTTAACTCTGTATTTATTTTCATGTTCACAACACAAACTTGTCAGCATCTGCCTTTAAACATGCAAACAGTAAACAAAAAAGAACGTGTGTGTCTGTTTGTTATCATGTTTTTATATGAATAGGTTATTTTCTTTGCCATTAAAGTGCAATTACTGAACATTAACGGGAGCTTAATAAAAATGATATCATTTTAGAATTTCATATGGAACTTATCTGTTTGTGCAAATCAACTCTACATTTAATATAATATATAATACATGTTTCTTTAAAATCAAACTTTATTCTTTTATTTTTATTCATTCATTCTTTAGGAAGCATTTAAATAAAATACAATCCCGTTTTTATTTGAATGCATTTTCTACACATTAGTGAGGTGTCCGGATTGGTGTATAAATGCAAGACGTCCTTACATTTTGCTGTTCAGTTTGTTTAGTTGTGGAGAAATTATACGGAAATGTGCAGATGAACCTGCTGTTGGTATGGTTTAACTTACACTAGGTTTTGTCATCGCTTGCACAAGAGTGCCTATGGCAAAAAAACTCGGACAGTGTGTGAAATGACCATTAATAGTGTTCAAATAGACAATACTGACACTTACTTCAGGTTGGATCTTGAATTCCTGTACGCTGAGATGTCAGCTCGTTCATTGAACAAAGCATGCATCGCATCATGAAACTATTCTTTTTGACCTCTTGGAGTGAAAACATAGACCGAACTTGAAGCCGCCATGCATGATCTGCCTCCGATATCTCGCACAACGCACATGCGCCCTCATCTGCTTCTCTTATCATCTACGCGCAGTTGCGCGCGCTAAAGGGTGACCGCGCGGTTGCGCGCGCTAAAGGGTGACGCAGCCTGTCTCGCGAAACTTTCGAACACGCCCTATAAACTTAAAAAAATATATATTCATTAATTATTACCATTTGAAAGTAGCGCAGTAACGCCGCCGAAGGTAGCGAATAGGGCTGGGACAACGCGTCGACGTAATCGACGACGTCGACGCAAAAATACGTCGACGCAAAATATGCGCGTCGATTCGTCAGACCCAAAAAGGCGGCGCAGTAGTAGCAACGCAATTGGCTTCAGTCCACGCCGGTTTCACACAGCAAGGGTGAGCAGTGCCTGCGGCCGCGCGGTGCGTGGTTTTTTCAGCGCCCAAAGCATGCACCCCGCCGCATGAGCAGCGCGAGCTCGCGGTTCGAAACGGATATAAACCGAGGTCGGAGCCAGCTGCAAATACTTGGGCGGCTCTGTAGCAACAGTGCTGCAATCGTTTCTGCGTGGTTCTGCTGCGCTGCTCACGCTCAATTAAAGTGAAAGTGCTTTGTTTATGGTTTAAATGCTCGTGGATTTACGCGAAAAAGTGTCATTTTACCATAAAATCATGAATGTGATGCCAAGTGTGTTTTAAACAGTCATTTGAGCAATTTAACAGAAAGCAATGAAATATGTCACTGTTGCCAGAAGACTGCGCTTTCATTCACTCTCTGTCCAGCAGTAAATGAGTCCTAATCTATCTTAACAAACTTGAGAAAGAGATTTAATAATATATGTGCTTCTTAAGTCTATAATTGTGTTTATATCTGTCATTAAATGGACTAGAACAGCACGAAAACAATGTGGATTAAACAAATCTAGTTATAAAAATTACACAGACCATCAAAAGGCACATTGAAGAGGTTTTGCTCATAAATGCATGTAAAATAAAGTAATTTGAACTTGAGATTTTTATACGGTTACTTAACTGCACAGTATGTACAGTACAAATGCTTTATTGAATGCTACCTCTGTCTAAGAATGCATTATTTTGCACTTGTATTAGTCTTTTTTTATTTTGAAATTTTAAGAGCAATAAAGATATATTGAAATGTTTACATTCAGATATGTAAATCAACATGTATAACTTGCTATTAGTTAATTAATGGGGAGATAATCGAGAATCGAATCGAATCGAAGTCGAATCGGACTGACAAAATGAATCGTTAGATTAATCGATGCATCGAAAAAATAATCGCTAGATTAATCGTTAAAAAAATAATCGTTTATCCCAGCCCAGTAGCGAAGTAAAAGTACAGTTTTTTCACTAGAAATGTACTTGAGTAAGAGTAAAAAGTACCTATCCTTAAATTTACTCTAAAAGTACTAGTTACACAAAAAATGTACTCAAGTACATTTAACGAAGTAAATGTAATTCGTTACTACCCACCTCTGCTAACAGTCCTGCACTAGAAGAGCGTAAGCAGCGAACTGGAGCATAAGGCTGGAGTTCATACTTTCTAGTATGTGTAATCAGATGAGCAGCAGAGTTTTGAACGTATTGTAATCTCTTGATATTTTTCGCATAAAGGCCATAAAGTAGTGAGTTACAATAATCTAGTTGGGATGTAACAAAGGCATGTATTATTGTTTCAGAATCCTGCTGATCCGAAGTGAGGGTCGAATGTGAAAAAAAGCTGTCTTTACCACTTTACTATTGTGGTCATTAAATGAAAGAGTAGAATCAATGAGAACACCAAGATTGCGAACAGTCGTAGAGGGTATTATCAAGTCACCATCCAAATCTATCTGCTGACCGGAGAACCTAGAGACAACTGATTTACAGCTAATCAGTATTTTCAGTTTTATCAGAGTTAAATTTAAGGAAATGTCCTGCAAGCCAATGCTTGAGTTCCTTGATGCAGGTTGTTAATGCAGGTGGTGGAAACACTGAGGTGGGAGGTATGCTGAAATAAATCTGAATGTCATCAGCATAGCAGTAAAAGTTAAACCCATATTGTTTGATAATTTGTACAATTGGTAACATGTAAATGGTGAAGAGAAGAGGGCCCAAAACAGAGCCTTGGGGTACACTAGAACAGATAGATCTGGTGGATGACTTGTGCTTCTGGTATACAACAAATTGTTGCCTCCCTGATAAGTAAAAGGAAAACCAGTAAAAGGCTGTGCCAGTAATCCCAATTGCTTTAAGCCGCGACAGGAGTATCTTGCAATTTACAGTGTCGAAAGCCAAGCTGAGGTCTAATAGAAGGAGAGTGCTGAGAGAACCAGTGTCGGAAGCTATGAGGAGATCATTAGAAGCCTTAACCAGGCCTGTTTCTGTGCAATACTGTGCAATGGCAGAAAGTCAGACTGAAAGGGCTCATAAAGGTTATGTGCCATCAGATGGCCTGCAAAGGAGAAGCAACAACTTTTTCCAGTATTTTAGAGAGAAAAGAAAGGTTTGAAATGGGCCTGTAGCTGTTTAGAGAAAGAGGATCAAGACCATGTTTTTTAAGAACATGGGTGACAGCAGCAATCTTAAAGGAAAATTCCGGGTATTTAACACTTTGAGTCTCAGTTCTGTTTTTTTTTTTGGATGAACTACAGTGATGAACACTGACATTTTGACAATGGGTCGTGTCTTGACTTTTTGACTCGTTTAGAAGCGTCTCTTGACTGCTTCAGAATTCAAGGGCCATGCACAAACATGTCATTAAAACAACACTTAACGTTCATTTTCAAAACTGTGCTACTCACCGAGTGGTTTGTGGTGTTCGTTGATGATTAAAAACAAGTAGTGTAGCGAAATACAGTTTCTGTCGTGTTTTATTTGCCATTTTGTAAAATTCCATTGACTTCTCTTGGAAGACTCATTGCTCACTGATATATCACTCTGCGTTCCGTTCAGCGTCCTTGTACGGCAAAGTGGTTGTCACCATCAAGTGGTCGGGAGTGTGCTAACGCTTCAGACTCAAATATAGAGCGGAAGTATATACGCGGTTGTGAGGTATCTGAAAAAATAGTTCCACTATAGCAAATAACACAGATTGAAATCATACATTGCGCCAATATATTTGTTTTAAATCATCAACGAACACCACGAACCACTTTGTGAGTATCACAGTTTTGAAAATTAACGTTAAGTGTTGTTTGTGCATGGCCTTTGACCGTGAAAACTCCTTTAGCGAGAAAAAAACCCTTTGAGAAAACCAGGCTTAGTCTGGAGGGACAGTTCTTATCTGACACGTTATGGCTGCAATGCGTTACACAGCTGAAATGCGTAACACTATTTTTTCCAATATTTTAGGGAAAAAAATGGAAATCTAAAATTGGTAAAAAATGTGTTTGGGGGCCTAATATCTGCCAGTTTAAGGCTGTTGGAACATAGTTCTAGTGATTAGTTGATGATATTGAGCAACGGTTCTGGTAATGCAGGCAAAACCACTTTCAGTAGTTTTGTGAAAAACAGGATGTAATATACACAATGACGATTTGGATGATTTTATTAGTTTTGAGAGCTCTTTCAGTTAAAGAAAGGTTTATTTGTTGGTCAGAGATATGTTGCTTGTGTTTTTAAGAGCTTGTGTTTTATGAGTTTTAAGAGATTTATTCTGTTATTCCCCATTAAAGTAGATAGGACTTTAGTCTTGCATGACTGAAATAACTGGCTGGATGGCCGCCTAGTTGCCTAGATGCGCGGCTTCTCTAAAGGGACTTTGGTAGTATTCTAAAAAATCTGAGATTTGAAAGGTCTAACTTGAAAATAAACACAATTTACTCAACCATGTGAGTCTTGTGACTTTTCATATCCCTTCTTAATCTATAACCATAAAAAAACATGGTTACTAAAGTTAAACTATGATAACCACAAAAAAAACAATGGTTGGCTTTGCCAATGGTGATCAATACACAAAAAAACATGGCAATTTTTTATAAGGGCTGTGGAAACAAAATTATTATTTGATTCATAAATATTAATGAATTAATTGAATTGGTACATATTAATGAAATTATTAATGTATTGATTAATGATGATTAATTGATGATTAAATAATTATACTTATATTTTATTATTCAAATTATTAATATTTATTTAAGCAATTCAACAAGGTGTGTACAAACATAAGTGAAAATGAATCCTCAGTGAGTTAATTTACTGTTCACCCATTCCACGCTGAAACGATTCCGATGCCAGTGAGAATCAGGTTCTGTCATGGAAAACGTGATGACAGAGACGAAACATTAATATTACACAGCACACACATCACTAAAATGCAAAAAGCTTGCGTCCTGTTCTGTGTTCAAGGACACACCAAGTTTGACCCATGTTATTAAATTAAATTTTAAATATTAAAACCTCATGCCCTCAGGCTATGTGTGCCAGCTATATCATGTTTAGGAAGAGTGACAGGTTTTAGTCTAACGGAAGCACACAGGTCATTTTTCTTCACTTCTTTTCAGCTTCTGCTCTGTTCCTCTGAATCATCTGTAACTGTCTTCAGGCTTTCTTTAAAACTGATTACAGCTTGAGTATGGCAAATGTCTGTATGGCATAGCGTAAAGACTTTGTTTTGGGTTATGTTGTGATTATCCATAAAATCCATAAAATAACATAAAATGTTTTGGGTATTTCAAATTATTCATGGTATATTTTTAAGACTAAAAGTCATTGTTCATGTTTAAGCTTTATGACAATACTGTCATTATTTAGTCAACTTGTTGCTCCAAAACTGTGGGTGTTTTTGGTAAAAGATCAAAAAAATCTGATCGGCTCTTTTTCAAATGCTTAATAATACTATGAATAGACCCATTGCTGATGCATCTTATGGAAACTACACTGCATATTTGCTAAATAACATTATTAAAAATGTTATAAAAAAAATATGAACAGATAAGGTTTCTCTCATTTACTATTTCTAATGTAACTCTGTGAGAAAATTCTGACATAATATTCTTTTTTCCTGGGTGTCTAAAGATTAATCGCGGTTACAAAATAAAAGTTTTCATAATATATTTCTATGTGTATTGTGTGTAAGTATTATGTATATATAAATACACACATACATGTATAAATTAAGTTATTCAGTTATTTATTAATATATTCAAAATATATATTATATATATTTTAAAATATAAATATAAATATATGTATCTTAAATACATATGTGCATGTGTTTGTATTCATATATCACACACAATGCGCACCCATATGCAAAAATAAACTTTTATTTTGTATGCTATTAATTGCGTTTTTTTTTTTTACGATTTTATGTTTGAACTGTGTTCACTTTAAAGCTGCTTTGCAACAATACCAAACTATGTGAAAAGCACTAACACAGGACTAAAGGAGTCATAAATGTACCAGCCTGATCTCACAAAAATTCATACATATTTTATGAGTTGGCTAATTTGTATGAATTAATATGAAGTTAAGATTAGTTAAGTTATGATTATCATACAAAAAAACAATAACAACACCCCATCCGTAACCCCAACGTCACAAGGGTCAAGGCAAATCGTACGTTGAAAGTAGTCGTACGAATTAATACGAATTAGCCATTGTGTAAAATCTGTACGATAACCTGTAACCCCACCCCCAACTCCAACGTCACAAGGGTCAAGACAAGACAAATAATACAAACATTTACGAAAGTAGTCGTACGAATTATTGCCAATTAGCCATCATGTAAAATATTTTTTTCTAAGTGTTCCCAAGCCATATGATGTGTGAAGTGCAGATTAAAATTGCAATAATTGTTTATAGAATAGTTAACGTTTACTGTGGTCACAATTCACCTTTATTGCACAGAAAACAGTTCAAATAACTTCAAAAGTCATATATGAGTTCTGAAAGTCCTAGTGCTGAATAAATAGACAGATTTTGTTTTTAGGGGTGGGGATGAATTGTTCCTTTAAGCGATTTGCAACTAACCAAGCTATCTAAACAGATATGACACAGGCCACTGGTTTTTATCTGTTTTGAAGGCTTGTAATTACTTCTTTTGTTTCATTGCTTTAAGCAGAACTAGTGTATGTCTCTTAGGAGACACATCATTGTTTTCTTTAAATGAGTTCCCTGTTGTCTGTTTACTGCACAGTTGACATGTTTCAGGATATGAAGTCTCACACTGTGTCTGCCCACATTAAAACTAAATCACTCCTATTATAATCACACAAACTAATGATTAATATACATTTTTGTCATTTTACATTTAAATTACCACTGACTGTCAAAGAGATTTTCTGATATTTCTGGTCTCTGGTTAACTTATTTATAATATATTTAATTTCTTCACAAATGTATACACTGTTTCTAAAACAACCAATGTTTTAGCCAATATATTTCAACTGAAGATAAATATATGCGCCTGGAATCGCCTACGTCCTTACCTTATAGTATGCAAAAATCAGTATGTGAGATGAGTAGTATGTCCAAATTCAAAGTACTTGTAAAAACATTATGCGAGAAGTCCCCGGATAACCTACTAACTCTGGTAAGATTTAGAAATGTGCATTCGATGGACACTTTACTATCCGGTGAGCCCCCATGAGAAGTCACCCAACAAAGAAGGAGAGGCGTCGTTATTTTAAAAAATGTACATAAGAAAAAAATAGTTCCTTGTGATTAAATTATGCCTGTTAGACATGATGTATAAACAGCGTCCGAATTTCATTCACACTACTCATATTAATACACTTTTACAGCATCCCTTACGAAAAAGAAGTTTATTGAAGTGTGCTATAAGTATTCTTCTTTTAAACTTAAAATAAGAAAGTATACTTTCAGTTTACTTTTTATGTACTTCTCTAAAATGTACTTTAGGTACTTCTCAGAAATATACTTAAATTGTACTAAAGTATACTTGACCTATACTGACCGAAATATAAGTCTAAGTATGTTTGGCCTATACTTGTATACTGACATATACTTAAAAGTATAAAGTAAAAATGCAACAACGAAAGCTACATCAAGAAACCTGCAAAAAGCCATATAGCCCTGAAAAATAAATATTACAATTAAACTTTTAACATATTTCAAAATAATTATAATTTAGTATATTTTCTAAAAGTATACTTTAAAAAATATACTTGGAGTTAAAGTTCTGTGCAATTTTTAAAGTATACTAATTTGAACTTATTTTAAAGTTTATTTTAGGTATACTTTATCTGTTAAAGTTATCATTATAATAATGCACTGACAGCTTATTTATAAAATACATTATTTAGCATCATATAGTAAATTTTGAAAGTATATGTAGTGTACAAATGTATATTATCTTTATGGAGAATCTTAGTTAGTAAACTAGTAAGTTATTAATTTTGTGCTGCAGGTATACTTGCAAGTATTCTTTTACTATACTTTTAGTAAACTAGTGTACTCATACTGAAAGTGTACATGCAAGTGTTCTGTTAGTGTACTCTTAGTAAACTAGTAAGTTACTAATTGTGTGCTGCAGGTATACTTGCAAGTTTTCTTTTACTATACTTTTAGTTAACTAGTAGTTTACTACTCAACTTTACTTTAAGTGAACTTAACATCATACCATAAATATAAATATATTGCACTTAAAGTACAATACAATGTTCCTGTGTATTAATTTTTTTACTTGTACCTTTTAATTGTACTTTCAATTTGAAGCTAAATCTTTCGTATGCTATCAGTGAGCTAATCAAACAAAAATAATAAATACAAAAATTATATATATAATGGGACACTACAGTGGGACACTGTAGAAATTGTGAGTAAAAAAGGAATGGAATAATTTACAAATCTCATAAACTTATATTTTATTCACAATAGAATATAGACTATCTCTGCCCATCTTGACTTCTGAGAGACACTGCCACACTTTTTATACCCAATCATGTTGCCAATTAAGTTGCAAATTGGTCCTTTAGTTGTTCCTTATATGTACATTTAATTTTTATACTCTTACTGCTACCTGTCCCAACCTTTTGGGAATCTGTAGCTCTCATAAAATCCAAATTGAGCCAATATTTGGCATGACATTTCAAAATGTCTCACTTTCAACATTTGATATATCATCTATATTCTATTGTGAATAAAATATAAGTTTATGAGATTTGTAAATTATTCCATTCCTTTTTTACTCACAATTTCTACAGTGTCCCAACTTTTTCTGATTTGAGGTTGTATTTATATATCTATATATATGGCTGAACCCCCTGAATATTAACTTTCGTTCTGGACTCCATTTCCCATAATCCTGCATGCCTGGACTGATTAGTCTGCCACCTGAAACTCATTGGACAGCCTATATAAACTCTCTGGAAACATTCAGTCAGTGCAAAGTCTTGATTTGTACCTGCTGTCATTGCTGAGCGGTTTGCCTGCCTGCATATCTATCTGTATTTATTAATCTTGATCTGTTTTACCTGGTTTATGAGTACTGTATGTTTGTTGCCTGCCCTGACCCTTTTGCCTGTTTCATGACTACGAGATTTGCCTGCTTTACATTGCTGTGTTTGCTGTTGTTTGACCTTGCCTGTTGGAATATGAGTGTGTTTAATAAAAACCTGCAGATGGATCCTCAGTGTCAAAGTGCTTTGTTACACAAGCAGTATACAATAAGTAACCTACTAGTTTACTAAGAGTACACTAACAGAACACTTGCATGTACACTTTCAGTATATGACTAGTAAACTACTAGTTAACTGAAAGTATATTAAAAGAACACTTGGAAGTATACCTGCAGCACACAATAAGTAACCTACTAGTTTACTAAGAGTACACTAACAGAACATTTGCATTTACACTTTCAGTATATGATTAGTAAACTACTAGTTAACTGAAAGTATATTAAAAGAAAACTTGGAAGTATACCTACAGCACACAATAAGTAACCTACTAGTTTACTAAGAGTACACTAACAGAACATTTGCATGCACACTTGAAGTATAAGTCTAGAAAACTCCTAGTATACTCATGAGTTCACTTGCAGTACAAATTAAGAACTAATTGTGCACTAGTTGTACACTTAAAGTTGACTACTCTTACACTTATAGTACACTTAGAAGTATACTTCTATATACTAAAAGTGGGCCAATTTAGTCCCAAGCGGTATTCAAGCAGTACACTTACAAGTATACTACTAGAACATAAATGTTAGTACACTTACTACATAAAGTATACTTAAAACTATACTCCAACATTACTTAAGTATACTTAATAAAATGAACTTGAAGTATACTTCTTTTTCGTAAGGGATGCCCCCCCCCCCCTTGTGTATGGTGCATCCCTTAATAACATTTATGAAATAAAACCTTTTAAAACTCACATTTTTAAAACCAAAAATATTAAATGATACAACGTATGATACAATTTCATAAAATTGGGGCCCCCTTGCACCATTTCGCCGCCCCCAATTTGAGAACCACTGCTATATAGAACATAACGGCCCATAAGTAGGTACTTCATCTAACTCTTCATGCAATTTCGGACGCAGGGTCTCGGAAGTCTCCCATTTTACTGTTAAACCTGGAGCTCACTGCTTATTGGTCCGTGAACATTCAGAGGTAATGCTTTTAACTTAAACCTTCAACAGTTTGAGTGTTGACAACCTCTACCGACCTCACGAGTCACTTTCAACCTAACGTCAGATCTTTCCATTACTGACGGTTAAATGCTAATGGCTGCTGGAAGCTGTAATATCCATTTCATATTTTTCATGACCTCTACGATGTACCAGACGCAAGCTGAAAAGCTCAGATTTAATTCCATCCATGTTGTTGAAGCGATTTTATGCTTAATATTTCACGTTTGCATTTGATTTGTCAAGTTTAAACGAAGCACCGTAAGATATAACAGTGTGCGACTGAGCATGCTGCTACATGACCGCGGGGCATTGAGTTTGTACAGTAATCTCAGAACGACAGGGCTGCTGTTACCAATATGACACTCATTGGTCTCTGTAGGAGCTGTTTTATTACTCGAACTCAGGGGCGAAAATCTCATCTAAATGTTGGGGGGGACAATAAACATAAAATTTTTCAAGAACAATTTTTGAAGGGGACACCAATAATACAGGCAAAATTGTACTTGCAAGGAAATGGGTACAGATAGAAAACGTTTCTCTTTCTCTATGAACGGACGCAAATTTAATTTTAATACATATGAATGCAGAGGTGAAAAGAGTAATACAATTTTCTACTTAAGTAATAGTAAAGTTACTTTAATAATATTTTACTTAAGTAAAAGTAAAGTTACTGGTCTAAAAATCTACTCAAGTAAAAAGTCATTTTAATTTTAAGAGTTACTTTTTTACAGCGGGGAGAGGTTTCTAGTATAGTTCACAAAGGAAGGATATATACATCTCAAACTATGTTTTTAATTGTAAACATCTCTACAATTAAAGTGCAATAACAAATGTTAATAAAATAAAAAGCTTTTTATAACTAAGAAACATTTATGGAATTATTTAATGATTTTTACAGGTGAGTTATGCACTTTTGAAGCAAAAATAATATGAGGTCAGCAGCTAGTAAATACAATCATTATATGAAGGTTGTAATTGATGTATTGCTGGTAACATACATTGTTATTAAACTATATACATAAATGAACATATAATGAGATGAGTGCCATGGCTATACACTATACATCCTTTACACGTTTATTAGCTCCCAGACCTGTGTACCTGATGTCTTTCAATCTATCTCTCTCGCGCTCTCTCTCTCTCTGCAATGTCTAATGATCTGCGCATTCTCGAGGACGTTCTCAAGTTGTTTGACTTGACGCGAAGCTGCTAGACCTCGGAAGATAATGCGCATGTATTAAAAATGCATCGTGCAAATTAGCGGTTAAACACGGTCGGCAATTCTCAAACTCCGTACTCAAGAGCATGAACCCTACCTGAATGAAACAATCGCTTTGCGTCAATGGCCAGGGGTTTCTTTCGTAAGAATTGAATTGAGGGTCTGCATTAGCCTGCGCCTGTCTCGTCCCTCTCCATGGTTCTTTTTGCGCGTTCCCCCGCCCATCAATCAATCATCCGACCGTGGCGCGTCTTTATCACCTTACTTTTTTATTTATTTTTACTCAGTAACGGATATGATTTAACATGTAGCGAAGTAACCAACAATACTTTAAACATACTTAAGTAAAAGTAAAGTACAGATTTTAAAAACTACTCAAAGTAAAAGTACACAAAAAACTCAGTTACAGCAAGGTGAGTAAATGTAATTTGTTACTTTCAGCTCTGCCTCACCTCTGCATGAATGCATAAAAATGTTTTCTTGATCGTTTATCTGCTTCTGTTCTCAGAAAACGAAATATGTTCATGTTTATATGTCAAAATAGTCCAGTTTTAAAACATATGAGGATAAACTGATAAGTGATGGGAAACGTTGTATTGTATATAGCTTATTAACGCGTCGGCTCCGTACACTTCTCTACCACCGGAATGTGTGGTGGTGAGGTAAAAGGGGCGTGGGCAGTGGACCAAACCACTGTGAGGCAAGGGAGGGGGAATCCAAATATTTAAAACGTTTTTTTGTTGTTGCTCCGTTTGCATTTGTATTGTTTCACTTCTTACACAACTAGTTTAAGTATTATAAATCATTAAATTATTTTCAATACACATATTCTAATGATAATTTAGGGGGGACAACCCTCAGATGGGGGGGTCCTGTCCCCCCCGACCCCCCCGGGATTTCCGCCCATGCTCGAACTGTAATACAGTCAAACATCTGATCTTCCTAAATGTACGGTTCTCATATAATACAAACCTTGGATCATTCAGTTACAATGCAATTAGTATAACAAATGTTTTATGAAATAAAAATGTGATTGAAACTAATTTGGGATATTACACCAGACTACCAGGATGCAAGGTTATATAAGGACACAGGAATACAAAATAGTTCCTACAGGTATAAAAACATTTTTTTTTAACCTTTTCACATTAGGAAAATAATATGATGTATATATTATAATCAATAAATTAATAATAATAATAATAATATTAAATAAAAACAATACTCATACATTCATATTAAAATGTCAGTTTTATTCAGCACTTTAAATCAATGTATTAAAATAACAGTACTTCTATTAATCTTATGTCATGTTAATTTCAGTACTAATACATTTTTAAAATCAAAAGCTGTAACTATTAACATTAGTAAATGCACAATAAAAAATGCACATTTGAGGACTTCCCCAAAAGGAAATCTTTACAGTTTTAGCAAACGTCTGTGGCCAGTTTTGTTGCAAAGTACAGTTAAATAAACGTGCATGCGCTCTCAGGGTATCTGCAGGAGCTTCTGAACTCGTAGGTTGTTGAAAATAATCTCCTGAAGAGAGATGAGCTCCTGAAGTCCCATCATTACTTTCTCTCAACTTCTGCTTGCCACCTTTCTGCTGTCATGCTTCACCAGCTCACCTGCCTCTATTGCTGCCTATGCATCTAAAGTGAGTCACTTTAAGCTCCGCCCTCCCTCCACGAGTGACAGCTCACAGTGGCTGTCGCACGCCCGTCTCACTTCTTACTGTAGCTGTTAGAGCTCATCAATAATTTATTGACATTTCCAGTGGTAGAGAGGAGAAAGGATTGTCTACCTCCTACAAGTCATATATTGTTAGAAGTCATAGACTCCATAGAAAATGGTGCTAAATCGCACTAAAAAGTGGTTTACTGGCTCAGGAACCATTTTAGTGATAAACAAAAAATATATTTGGTACACAGGTTCCATATTGGTGATATATTGAACCATATAGTCATGCATTAGCACCACTTATGGTTCGGTGCTATATAGGTGCCAGTGGCGGTTCTACACGGAGGCCAAGGGTGGCCCGTGCCTCTGTAGACATGTCCCTGGCCACCCCTGTGGCCACCCCGTGCTGACCAAATAAAAAAGTATAAATTTATTTTGATTTTACACGCGAGCGCCAAAAGCGGAACTAATGCGACGCAACGTTCTACACGGGCAAATTAGAGCGGCGCACCCAGTCACTGTAGCCGCCTGCGTTTGCTGCGAGTGCTGCCCGGCGAGTGTCTCAATTCGTTCCAAATCTCCTGATGTTGAGAATTAGTGATGGGTCGTTCGCGAACGCCGGCTCTAAGAGCTGATTCTTTGTAGTGAACGAGCAGAGCCGAATCTTCAGACGCATGCAGGGGAGCCGGCTCTTCTAAGGGAGCCGAGCCAGAAGAGCCGAATCTATGAAAAGAGCCGGACTGCCATCACTAAAATGTAGAGCCGGAGCTTGAGCCGAAAGAGCCGAATCAATGGAAAGAGCCGGACTGCCCATCACTATTGGGAATGTGTATGCAGGTTTGGGCACTGGTAAGGACTCTAGCTGACTTGACATTGGGACACTGTTCACTTGCTCTCCTGTGACGTAGCTGCTTAAGCGCGTTGTGATCATTCACAGCTGTTACTCATCAACAACCGGCAAAACCAACATCTCGCTAACCTTTTAAAGTTTACACATTGTAAAAAGCGCTGTAATTATGCTCTTACATATACGTGCATAAAATTGGAGGAATATAATTAAATGTTACATATACAAATGTTTATATTTTAAAATAAATATTATTTTAAATACTGATTAGATTGTGGTCCCTAACTGTCTAGCAATGTGTGTTTAAATGTAAACTAAAACAAACGTTTGTCTTTATAAAAGTTTGCATTTTATAAAGTTTATTGAGTAGGCTTACATGATTTTCGGTTGGGGGGCTTTAGAAAAGAACCAAGCTCCCCTTTTGCACCTGCACTCACTCTTGTATTAAATAAATATTTATCTGATTGTAAAGTAAAATAAAGTTTACGGGGCAGTTTCCCGGAAAGGGATTAGACTAGTCCTAGACTAAAATTTATGTAAGAGCTGTCCAAACTGAAAACAACTTGTACTGACATATCTTAAAATACATCAGTGCCCTTTGTTTTGCTTCAAAATGCACACAAGTTATGTATTTAGTAAGGCATGTTTGTTAAAACTAGTTATATTTCCTAATTAAACTAAGGCCTAGTCCTGTCTTAAACTAATTCGTTTAACCAGCCCTAAAATCTTTAAATATAATTTCTTGCCATTTTTTTATGTGCCCCTCTGGTAAAACACTGGCCCCTCCTTGGACCCCCTAGTGAAATTTGTCTAGAACCGCCACTGATAGGTGCTCCGTCGCACTAAAAATGGTTCCCCTATGATTACAAGCTTTTAGTACTATTTAGCACAATTTTTGTGTGTAATAAAGTAAACAATTGTTTTGTTCTTGTCCATATGTTTATGTCCAAAATAAATAAAAAAATATCAATATGAAATGTGGCTGAATTAAATCAATTGTTAAATCCAATTGAGATTGTGTATATTGTATGTCTGCATGCCAGGTAGCTATATATTAAATTGAAAGTTTCTCCCAGGGTTTCACATAAACATCTTAATATCCCTGCTGTCGCCTGTGGCTTGCTCTCTGGAGGTTTAGTAAAGCAGTCTTCTTTTTAAAGCTGCTTTGGAAAAGTTTGTACAGTATTGTAAAAAAATATGCTTTGCAAATATTCACTGAATTGAATTGTACTAAAATTGAGTGAACAGCCAAGGCAGTAATATATATATAATAGTTTTTTATAATATAGTATTTTAACACGAAAAGTCATTTAAACAATATTTAAATAAATACTTTTTTTACAGGTAATAAATTAGGTTATGTTTAACATAATACTGCATGTACTGGATAGGTATGTAAAATTGATCTTGTACTAGTAGAAATTTTAATTTTTTTTTAACTGTAAAACTTGGAACTTGGCCATTTGATTCACATGTATTATAGTTATGTTTCATATTATTTCATTAATTACATTAACAAAAAAAAAAAATATTGTCTAGATACTTTTTGTTATTGCTGTATGTAATGTACAGTGCACATTTGGACACTTTTGCCCTTAAAATGTACATTATGATATTAAATGCATCATACAACAATAAAGCAAACCAATTCGAATCTGCTGGAGCTTCTCAATGAATATTTCATCACTAAAATTTAGCAACCCGACCAAATACTGTCAAAATATGCTTTGTCTTTAATTTGATATTTTTTTATTTAAAACATTTAAAACTTTTTATGCTGGAAATGTGCACTTGTGCTTTTTTTTAAATAAATGCTATTTATTTTAATATTCTGTTATACAGTGACATTCAAAATGATGTTAATAAATGTTAAAAAAGTTTCTTGCAGGAACCACACAGCCTGACAAAGAACATTTTAGAAAGCTTTTTTAAGTGTGTACTGTATAAACAAATATAATAATAGTAAGAAGGGCCAGAGCAGAGAATAATCATTTTGTAAAATATTGATGTGCAGATGTGTTTAATTATTTAAATCACATACATTACAAACTAATGGTGTCCTAATTGTTTATTAGTTTTATTTAAATGTCTTTGTTGAGATTTCTCAGTCAAAACTTTCTTAATAATTTTCTTTGTATATAATTATATTCATATAAAAGCTCACTTAAAATACCATTTCACTCTGGTAGGCAGTGACCTCTTCCACATGTTTCGTGTCAGAATAAATCAGAAATGAGACGCAACACTCTTAAATGGAGTGAAATGGTGTGTAACAGGTTAAAATATGCCTTTGCTTTCTGTAAAACACAATGAGACAGTCCCTGAATGAAATGAAACCATTAAGCTTGGAGACACATTCGGCAGGGTAATGGCTTCCATTAGAGCATATTAGCCTTGTCTTTTTTTCATCTGCTTTAATTTTCGATTGATTCAGTTTCAATATATTTTAGCGCCACTTGAATGACTGTATATTGAGATATTATTTGAAGCCTGATTAGAGTCTTGTCCTTTATAAAATGAAAGAAGTGCCATTAAGTCGTTGGATGCACGCTTCTGTTTCAAAGGAAATAACTCTGATGGTACAGTGCACTGGCAAGCTCTTTCATTCCTGTAAAATATTTCTGATGTCTTTAAATGTTAATGAATGCCAATGAATTGCTTGTACAGACCTGTTAAAGTGAAGAGAGATCTGTTTCGTAAAAATTAAAAAGCAAGATATTAAACGCAGGTAAAGGGAAAATTTTTAAAGGACACTTTATGTATTCAGCAAAACTATTAGGATTTTCCTGTTTATTTTGTAACTCAAAGGTCTTAGGCTGTGATGGGGGAATATCTCAGACTTTAATATAATATTTTTACATTTGTAAATTAATTTAGAAATGTAGTATTTCTAAAATTATGTAAAAGTTACAACATACATCATCAGACAAAACTGTGCTGCTTGTCAGTGTAGCCGTACACTTAAAAAACTACACACGCTGTGCCCTACATTACATTTCCTAATCGCATTAGTGAACAGTGGATGTAAGTGCTGCTCCAGTCAAACACTAAAGATAAAACATTTTGCACAGCTTTTCTGACAGCGTATCACTGCCAGAAAACATTCAAACACTTAAAATGATCTTAATAATTAGGTTGCATCAATAATACTTATACAGTATTTATTAACCCAAGAGCCTGTTTGTTTTTACATTTATTAACATATTTAAAACCAATTGTTGCTAACATAAAGCACAATGAACTAACATGGACATGCAATAAACAACTGTATTTGAAATAACTAACAAGATTTATAAATGCTGTGAATGTCATTGTTGGTTCATGTTAGGTGTTTTCAGGCAAAATGTTAAATGTATCACATTTGAAGTTGCTTTGGATAAATGTGTCTGCTTAATGAATAAATGTTAATTAACTTATGTAAATGAATGAGACATTGTTGTAGCATATACTTTATATTTTTTTCACATTTCATGCTTTTTTTGAGTGTGAGTGCAAGGCTTTTTTTTCAAGTTTGTCAAAAATGTATTTTTTAGTAAACAAAAACAATAATTCTTAATGTCTACCTGCACTGCAAGATTTTTTTTTAAAGTTTGTAAAGATTTTTCTTTAGTTCATATTGTTTATGCGCACAATTTATCACTGTGCATTATTTTAAAGAATTAAATCAATTGTATTTATGCCAATTCACTTGATAATATCAAATAAAAAACGAAAATGTGTGAATTAAATTTAATTTTAAAGGTTTAACATGGTTTAATTAATTTTGTAGTTGTGTTTTAAATGTAAATTATTATTTATAGCAAAGCTCTAGAAAAAAAGAAAATTCTGAGATGCCTTTCTGCCTGTTAATCTTTCTGAATGTTAGGGTTTTTGTAATTCACTGGCAGAGTAATAGCTTGGCAAAAATGGCTAACATCACTTAAACCAGCATTAATAAAAGCATATGCAAGAAGACATAAAAGAGACATCAAATGTTTGGCAGGTGTCAACGTGGCTTTTGTGCAAAACTCATATTGGAAGCGCATAACAATGAACAATATTTGAGCAATTTGCTATTCTTGGATGTGCAGAATGTCATTCTTTCCATTTATGAGCCGTAATTCTTTTTATTGTGGCCATTGAAGGCTCAGCTAAAGGGCAGCGCAGACATCAAACTTAAGATGATCATGAACAAATCTCTGCAAATGACTTCAGTCAATTCACAGTGATAATTTACAGCTGTCTTGTGAAGACGGACGTGAGGGGAGAATACAACATGACTATTAAGAGGGTAATCTGATATTAAGGTTTACTGCACAACGGTTTGTCTTTCAAAGCTCGTGAGATTTTATGGAGTGAGACCTACAGAGGTCTATCAAGTTTGTCTCTGATTGTTCTGCTTTGCAAGCAACAAAAGCAGAAGGAAATTATTGACACAGTAAAAAAATTTAAATAATGTGGTAAACATCAGATAAGTTGGTCTTTTGGAAAATTTGATGAGAAAAAATTGCTTATATTGAAATATTTCTTGATTGCAAACTTATGAGATGCGGTCTGTGAAATCCTGATTTAAGTCTTATTATCTATAATGATGAGATTAGGAACTAGTGTTGTAGTTCTCGAGACCGGTCTCAAGACCACTTTTTAAAGGTCTTGGTCTCGTCTTAGATTCGACCGCATTTTTACTCTGTCTCGTCTCGGTCTCAGACAAAGAGGACTCGGTCAAGACCACAACTGATGGCACACTGCAAAAAATGATTTTCAAGAAAAACATTCTTAGTATTTTTGTCTTGTTTTCAGTAAAAATATAAAAAAAATCTTAAATTAAGATGCTTTTTCTTGATGAACAAAACGACCCAAGAAAATAAGTCTAGTTTTTAGACCAAAAATATCAAATTGTGCATAAAACAAGCAAAAAATCTGCCAATGGGGTAAGCAAAATTTTCTTGAATTTTTCTTGAATGTAGTGTTAAAGAAAAAGGTTCAAGATTTTTTTTCTAACCCCATTGGCAGATTTTGTTTCTTTTTTTATCCACAAAATCACTTAAATTTGATATTTTTGGTCTAAAAACTAGACTTATTTTCTTGGGTAGTTTTGCTCAAGAAAAAGCATCTTAATTTAAGAATTTTTAGATATTTTTACTGAAAACAAGACAAAATACTAAGAACATTTTTCTTGAAAATCATTTTTTGCAGTACACATCAGAAATTTATTTTTTTATCATTCATTTTATGCAGTTTATTCAGGTTTGGCATATGATGTTGGCATTGTTTAAGCATTGTTTAGGTTTCTCCCAATGACAGTTTTTCTACTTTTATTTCTAAAAACACATGCATTGTGTTTAGTGGATGGCAAGCCATGGAAAGACAGTTCAGAATAAATGGTTAAGTTGATTTCAGCTCTTTAGTGTTTGTTCACTTTTATTTGCTTATAGACAAAGATAAATTCCCATATATCTGCAATACCTTTGATTATTTTATCAACTTCTCTGATGGCACACACGCACACACACACGCACGCACACGCATGCACACACACAAACAAGAAATGCCTAATCATATGCATATTCCACATTTTATTATAAGGGTTTTAATGCAGAGATTTGCAATGGTCTTGGTCTTGACTTGGTCTCGGCCTGTCTTGGTCTTGGTCTTGACTCGGTCTCAAACCTTTAAAGTCTTGGTCTTGTCTCGGTCTCGGCCTGTCTTGGTCTTGGTCATGACATGGTCTCGGTTTAGGTGGTCTTGACTTCAACACTATTAGGAGCAACATTTGATTTCTATCATTAATTTCACATTGATTTCAATCATTAACATCATCAATATTAAAGAAAATTAAGATTATATTTTACTGACTGTTCTTTACATCATGTAGGATGGTTTTATGTAACAAACAGTCTATCACAAAAAATGACTTGCAAATCTGTGCACAGTCTGAGATAGAAGACATGATAGTATTGAGGACTTTTCTTAATCAAAAGGAATAGGGGAGGTTTAGTTTGTCATAATAAAAAACAACCATATGTTTTAAATCTATATTTCCTGTAAATTATTTGCTGAAAAATCTTTCCTGGGATGCAACTCTAATCCCAATTTCACATGCATGAATTTGGTTTGAGACCAACATTAATGCCGTCAAATCTTTGCACAATGTGTCCAACACCATGTTTAAACCGATTGCATGTAAGATTGATAATCTCTTGAACATGGCAAGAGAAAATCTATAATTTCAGTCTGCTTCTTATCTAAAAGCTATCATATGACTTCAGAAAACTTTAACATTATATGGTCCTTCATGCATTTTTGGTGCTTTTTGGAAATGATCAGATTTGGCTATGGAAACCAGGAGAGTAAAAGTTTCTCAAAAATTCTTGTTTTCTACAGAAAATAATAAATAAATAATGCCATGTGGGTGACATGGATAAATAAATGAAAGAATTGTCATTTTCAAGTCTCTTTTTTAAATTTCACTGCCGTAGAAACAGCTGAGGAATTAAAACATCACATTTGTATTTCTTCATACAAGTCACAGCTTAATTGCTTTGCATGTACAGTGCTTGATATCTTAGTAAACACTAGCACATCTGGAAATGTTTGTTGATTTTGCGATGATTTCCTCTTTTTCTGCAGTCAGTGTTTAGACAACAAAAAAGCATTAGCCCCCCAAAAAACAAATAAATATTTGAAACGTGTTCTCTGAAACACTGCAAACTATGTTGTGAAAGTTTACCCTAAAGTAACTTCCAGTCTTTGTCTTTGACTTTCTCTAGATCATTCACATATGCATGTTTTTCAGGTCACATGTATAGATACAGTTACGCCCCTGATGTCCTTTATCAATGCTGTGTTTTAACCAACATCTAACACTCAATAAGGCCAAAGAAAACCACGGAGAGATCATTCGCAGTGATCATCTGCTTGCCCGGTCACCTGGCGCTCTCTCTCGCTATCAGCAAGGCAATCCACAATCAATACCGAGCCGAACAGCACACCTGCATTCAAGGTTGCGCTCCAAACCGGATTAATTAAAAACGCTGTGTTGTGTCCCTGTTGATTTTCTGAAATGATTTTTCACAGCCAGAACCCAAGTGAAAGACACGAAGAAAGCATTTATTTGCATCAAATTCACACAGGAGGAAAACTGGGAGAAGACTGATGGTGTACTCTACTGTTAGGAAACATGGGATAAAACTAATTTGAGTAGTCTGTATCAACACCTGTGATAAAGTGGAAATCCTAAATGTGCCATGTTCTTAGAAATTTATCTTTCTACTTAAAAAAACTTATCAAGGTTCAAATTCAAAAAAGTGTTAACTCTTTCTCTGCCATTAAGTGAAAACGCTTCCCTGACGAGTTTTAGGGCAATCTATATGTCTGCTATTATCCAGTAGGTGGCGCTCTTACCCAATTTATAAAACACTGAAGCATCCTGATCCAAAAACAGTAAAACTTATGTATGTTTTGAACTTTGTTCTGACTCTCTAACAAAAGTCAATTACAAAAATACAACATCTCAGCTTTTTGCTTAAAATTTGGTATTTTTAAAGAAACCTACTCATATTTGAGAGGTAATAAAAAGAGAACTAATGACTATAGAATGAAATGTAGTTTTTCCTTTAAAAAAAAAAAAAAAAAACGGAGGGTTAGTTCTTTCATTTGATACATTGTATGTTTATATATTTATTAGGGATGCACCGAATCCAGATTTTTTGGGGTACGGCCGAATACCGAATCCATTGTTTAAGATTCAGCCGAATCCGAAACAGAATACCGAATCATACTCGCAGTAAAACACATTAATGAAGTAAACAACGTCCACAGCAGTTTATTTTTCATTTTATTTGATTTTAACTTAAAAAAAGGATAGGCAACAATATGCCAAGTAAGAAAAACTATTTTGACAATTACCATAAGCCTATGCATAATGAAAGCGATGCGGTGTGATGTGCTATTTTTTTCCAGATACGTCCACGAAATGTGAACCGCCCCTAAGGCTCACCAGAAAAAAAAGCTTATCTCCACGCCAGCACCCGATGTGTGTAATCAACGGCCGCGTGACGTCAATCAGCGTAGCGCAAGCCTAGGGTTCGGTTCGGTGGAAAAAAATCTAAGATTCGGCCGAACTCGAACCCCTTAAAAAAGCCTAGTATTCGGCCGAATCCGAATCCTGAATTCGGTGCATCCCTAATATTAGAAGATCATTTTCTGGAAGGCATTAAACTTTTGTGAAAATCAAAAAATGCTGCTGCTGGCTGGAAACTAAAAAAAAAATGCTGGCGAGGGAAAGAGTTAACTGAGTCGCGCTTAACATGTGTAAAGTAAGATAAGCATCAAGTTAAAAGTAATACAGTACTATCTGCACACCCCCAAAACATGAGCACACGTATAAATAATTATTTTCGATATCCATTTCATATTAAATGTAAAACACAAAAAGTGTTTCTGTAGCTTAAATGATAAGAGCATTGAGTTAGCTGCACAAAAGGTCATGGGTTTGATCCGAGGGGCAACTTTCCGATCTCTCTGATGAAGCCAATACAAAGTGACTTAAACTGCAATTCACCGACTGTCCACTAGAGGCAGGCTCCAAAAGGGAGTCAATTCCCATAGACTTCCATGTTAACTCTTTCCCCGCCATTGACGAGATATCTCGTCAATTAAGAGAAAACGCTTCCCCGCCAATGACGAGATTTTCCGTCTTTCCGCAATACCGCTATTATCCGCAACTTGTTAAAACCGGAAGTATTGCCCTATGGCAAGCTGCTGCATGTCCGTGTCTGTTTTAAAGATCGCTCTGAATGGGATCTCTATGAAAAGTCCGTCACAAAAATGGAATTATCTCTGCTTTTTGCTCAAAATGTGGTGTTTTTGCAAAAACCTACCCATATTCAAAAGCTGATTGCAAAAGAACCACTAAAGGTAGGATGAAACGTTTTTTTTTTTTTTTTTTTGAAAGCAGAGGGTCTGTTCTTTCATTTTGTATATTGTATGTTTATATATTTAAAGAAGAACATTTTCTGGAAGGCATTAAACTTTGGTGAAAATCATGAAAAACGCTGGCGCTGGCTGACAACTTTTTTTAAAAACGCTGGCGGTGAAAGAGTTAAAATGCCCAACTTTAGAGTAGAAAGTAATGTTTACAGCCTGGTACAAAAAGTGATTTTGGTCTTTATAGCCAATTTGGCCCTTTGCCAATTTTGAGGGTGGTAAATTTTTTGTAACTCATCCGTTTAAATTATATAAAGCCTAAAAGTTCTGTATAATTAGGGGCGTGGCCACTTGAGTGATGGGTGAACTGCCACATGTCCCGCCTCTTTACCATTTTCGGTTATCCGTAAGTGATGCACGGTGACGCGCAGCCAAGATGGCGATGGCAGGCACGGACACTACGTACATATTTTTTTACAGTTTATGGTTTGATCCCAGGGTACACATATACGAATAATGTATATTTTGAATGGCAGCAATTTTATCCACCGTGATAGTGCAGACACCTTTGTAAAGCATCAGATTTAGTATCTTTTCAGAGAAAAACTTCTCATAAGCGTTTGCCTCTCAAACTGAAGATTATGAAACTTTAAAGGCAAGCTGAGAACTTCACAAACTGCAGTGTTGAGCAGTAAATGTTGTTATATTCCCACATGCAGTGCCCTCTAGCTCTAATGCAGCAAACTGTTCACATTATGAGGTTTCATATTGCAGCACAGCACACATATCAACTTTCATAGGTGTGCATCACTGATCTAAAGACAATAAACACGGTAAACCACTGAGACACAACACAGCAGGTAAACACCGTCTCACTTTTGTCTTTAAACACACAGTGTGTAAATAATAATAAAAACAGTCATTAAACCATCATTAGACAAAAATTCACATTTATTTATTGTTAAACAAGTGTTGAACTTTACATCCTTTCAGTATCGGGCTCCTAAACATGTTTATCATGATGGGTTCCTTAATAATGCTTATGAGAATGAACTACGTCAACCAGTGCTGTAAAATATTCACAAAAGATTTTTAAACTATCATTTTTTTTTAAGAATAATTTAATAAATAAATATTGAACCCCAGCTGCATCTTTACAGTCGTCCTCAACTTCAATCGCTACGTTTCGTGCGTTGCACAGATTTGCACGAAAATAAATTTGTGCAAGGCACGAGATCTTTAAAACTATTACAACTAAATCATCCGAAGCAGCAAAAAATATTTTTCAGGAAGGGATCGGAGGAATCTCTCTCTCTCTTAATCATAACGTACATTTGGTAATTCACTGAAAGCATCATAAACGCTCTTCAGAACTTTATACAGTACACAATCATCTTTACATTTAGGGTTGTCATTATTTATTTGTATTTTACACAGTCAATACATCAAAATATATATTTTGTTCTTTGTTATATCATAACCCTCTACAGTTTCAATTAAAACTGAGAAAATATAAGGCCTGGGGTCTGATTGCTAGTGGTCATATGAAATATTGTTGATGGTTGTAAAGGGCGATAAAAGATCCTGGCTTCGAAACTTAATTCCAATTAGGACGACCTGCATGTCTTCAGGGTGTGGAGATTCGATTTTGTATATAATAACTATAATAAAAAAAATCAAAACTGCATTTAAAAGAGAAATGTGAAAATATGTACAATCTTTATGTATGCACTGGAACAAGAACTGTTTATTATAAATTTTTTGTTTATTTAAATTTTTATGTGAAATGTATTCCTATAACCAGGCCCACACGGAATCTGTGAATGCGGAACGCTTCTTAGATTTCCACAAAACTGAAACATTCGTCACCGAGTTCTTCACATCCCCTTCCCATGTTTGTTTGTTAAATATTTGGGGTAAACTGATAATTCAATAATTGTGTGGTACACCGCAAAAACTATTTTTCTTAAACAGTATTTCTATCTTGTCTTCAGTAAACACATCCAAACATCTATAAAAGAAGTTCAATTTACATAAAAAAAGAAAATTGTGTATACTAATAAGGATTATTTTTTAGTTTATTTTTCCTGCTCCATTAAAAAAGTTTTTTTCTCAGTTAAAAAAACAACAACGTGCCAATGGGTAAGACGTACAAAACAAAATTTCTCCAAAAACAAGTCTTATCCAATCCAATATTGCCTTTAAACTGGTTGTTTACTGGAAAACATGACAAAAAAAAACTAATTAAGAATATTTTTAATACATTTCCCAGAATTTTCCAAATTTCCCCTCAACCCCAAAAATATCAGATTCCATCTGGGCCTGCTAGAACTCATTTGACAGCAGCAGTTTGTCTCCAGCATATGTGCAGTTATGTGGGAGGCTAAAAACAGGAAGATCGTTTGCTGTCAGTGGATGGGCGGGGCTGTGTACATGGTGGGCGGTGCTTACAGTTAGTTTTATAACGAAAACAGCTCTAAAGGCTCGTGACCAGCTGCATTTGTCCCTCCCGTACATCCCCCTCGGGGACACAGGCGTCCTTAGAGTCAGGGATGATGAGGCCTTCGCTACTGTCTCTGCTCATCTGATAATACCCGTGCAGCTGCTGGCCGGAGCCCAGGTTAGGCATGCTTTTATAGTAAACGTCTTCGCTCGGACTTTGTTTGGTGGGCGAGAGTTCCTGGCAGACGTCCGGTCTGCTCTCCGAGAACGGCGAGTCTCTGAGGTTTGGCATGCTGGTGTACACCGAGTCTCTGTTGGGGGAGGGCAGGGCGGTCTCGGCCGGAGGTGGGATTTGGCTGATGAAACCGCAGGGTTGCGAAACAACATCCTCGTCGGGCCTCGCTCTCTCCTGCGTGTGGTACAGGAGCGAGTGAGTTCGCTGGGGGATGAGGGGGGCTTCCAGCGTACGAGGATGCGTGTGGTGCATCCCCAGACCCCCTATTTCGCTGTCTCCGCCCACCTGCACAAGGGATGAAGTCTCTGCGACGACAGGCTCCTCCCCTCTGCCGACCCCGCCCCCCCTTTTGGTTCCGATTCGGGACTCGGCGGCCCTGAGGTTGTTGTGCACGAGCTCGGAGATGATCATCTTTTCGAAGGCCGTGTCGTTGATACCGATCCCGCAATCCACCACCTGCATGCCGTCGCCGTAGTTATGAAGTGAGTAGCTGTTATTAAAGTTACCGTTGAGTGGTAGAGTACCGAACGTATTCAAGTCTCTGCCGCTGGTCACAGAGTGTCCTGGAAAAACACAAGAAGAGCCACTTTAGTCTTTTTTGCTCCCACGAATACAATAAACTATGTTTAATGCTGTTTAGGATCCACGTTTACTATAAAGCTGAATTCGGCAAAATTTCGTAATTTAAAAATTAGGTCAGTACGTTTAGAACTCAATGAGGTGACAGTTGGGCCACATTGAATATGTAAGCATGGCTCAATTTTAAGCAAATGAGGCTTATTATGTAATTTGCCTTCTTTACAATAAGGCAATTAACATTGCGCTAAAATAATACAAAAACGAAAGCAGGCGGTAAATGCATTTTATTAAATAAAACTAAATATTTGGGTACAGTTTCAAGTGATCATGGCAACCACAATTGTCAGGGAAAAGTGTTATAACTGCCCAACAAGCAATAGCTGTCATTTCAACATCTAGGTTACAGACCTGATATAGTCTGGCTGTGACTTCAACTTGAATTTGCTTAAAGGGACACTCCACTTTTTTGAAAAAATACTCATTTTCCAGCTCCCCTAGAGTTAAATATTGGATTTTTACCGTTTTGGAATCCATTCAGCTGATCTCCGGGCTTGGCAGTACCAATTTTAGCATAGCTTAGCATAATCCATTGAATCCAATTAGACCATTAGCATTGCACTCAAAAAGAGGTTTGATATTTTTCCTATTTAAAAATACACAGTGCCCGAAAGTAGTCCCCTGCTATTGAAAGTTACCAAGGGGACTATTTTCGGGCACTGCGTTGTATCATTGCGCCTTCTGCAGCCATGGTACGGCATCAAAGTCCTTGATTATTACGCCAGAATGAGAGTATAGTTCCTAGACATATCTGCCTAGAAAATGGCAACTTTAAATTTTCCGTCGGTCTTAGCACATGATGTAATTACAGAAGAGTCAAGTTTTAAATGGGAAAAATATCGAAACTCTTTGGTCATTTTGTAGCGCGATGCTAATGGTCTAATAGGATTCAATGGATTAAGCTAAGCTATGCTAAAGTGATACCGCCAGACCCGGAGATCGGCTGAATGGATTCCAAAATGGTAAAAATCAAATGTTTTACTTAAGGGGACCAAGAAAATGAGCCTATTTCCAAAAAAAGTGGAGTGTCCCTTTAAATGTCGCTTTTGCCAAAATAACGTGTGAGATGTATGATCAAAGTCAACATTGATTACAGGATGCTTGGTTTAATTTATTTATTTAATTTATTTTTATAAAATGTTCAATGACAGCTACTAGATATCCGGACTGTGATTAGACAGCTATTGGACTTCTTTAAAACACCAAATTGTGTGGGCACATATTCAATTCAGGGGTCTGGATCGCAATGATGGAGTAATACTGCATAATCCCGGTAAAATATGTCAGATGTACCGACCTTGAATATGAAAATTCAGATGATGCAAATTGCATTCAGCACTGATTCTCTTGGACGTGTTTGTACGGTCGTATAATTTTTTTTCTGTGAATCAGGTGCTAAAACAAAGTATGCGGCGAATGCACGTCAAAGCGGGCGCAACTGCGAATTTGTTTCAAATTATTCTCAATCAAACAATTCGGCACGGTTTCAAACTGCTGATTTCATCTGCATCCCAAACAACATTAAAAAATACTCAGCAACACCACACACACGCACACGCACACACAAATGGTACAGCGACACAGATGTGTATTCACAGATGGGAAAGTGGCGACGCTCACAGAATTGATCATGATCAGCTTTCGTCTGAGGCGGTTAAGAAGGTCGAGGGAGGGTAGAAAAGAAACGAAAAAAGCCAAATTAGAAAGAACACAAACAGCCATTTCTCACACTACAGGGAGCCAACAGAAGCGAGAGCATCCAACAGACAGGAGAGAGAAAACTCACTCTGCAACTCACATCAAGTCTGTCTGTTCAGGCCAGCAGACCTGAGCGCTGCTGATGAACGAAAAGAACACAAAACAAAACAAATGATTTATTGTACAACATGATGAGCCGTCACTCACGGAAAGAAAAGCAAAATTACAACGTTAGCGCAAGCAAAGGGTTCAGCAAATCAAATTAACATCACAATTAAAGGCCTTTTCCCTCAGTTAAATGTCACAGTTGTGGGGCTTTTTTGTCATGTGGTCATTTTGTGCTTATTTGCGCACCGGTGTGGTCTGCCCGAGATATGATAATCTTTAACTGCATCTGACGAGAGGCCGGGACAGAGCCGTTCTCAGATGCCCACCAAAAAAGAAATGAGACGAGAAAGAAAGCAGACGGCAGGTGGAAACAGACGAGTAATGGGAGTCTGAGAGCGATTTCTGCTGGATAGTGAGACGGGAGGGCTGAGGGAACAGTACCGACAGAAAGAGACAGACGGATGTGTTAAACAATGTATGTGGTTTAAAAAAGAAAGATGGTGGCAGAAAACGCACATAAAAAACAAGCTATATATTCTCCATATTTAGATATTATGAACTTTAATATCTTTACATTGAAAATAGAGTAAGATGCATTTTATCGTTTATCGTATACAAAGATATCTAAAGATAATGTAAAACTTAAGTGCTTCTACTACAAAAGTGAAAACTGATAATAATAAAAAGTATTTATTAAACATTCGTGTCTTTTATCATATCGTCGTTCCCAATGTTTTCTATACACAATAAGCCACAAAATGCTGTGATAAGCACCATTTACCACGATTAGGAGAAAAGCACAAACAAAACTAAGCCTTGTGCCTAAGAACATCACTTACCATGGTAAATCACTGTAACACGTGGCCTCTTGTGGCTTATTGCTTTAATCTAGAGCACCGAGAAGAATTCAGCGAGAAATCTTTTTTATATCGAACACACTGCTACCAACATCTGCAGCCATTCAAGTCAGCAGAAAAACTATTTGGATGAATTCAACTCAACGTCCAATTTGCTATTTAGAACTGAGACGTTATTTAACAAAGAGGAAAGGCATTTCATGGCCGCTTTCAGTAAATCGACATTTAATAACGACACGTGTACATTTAAACTTCAGAAAAATCTCAATAGCGTGTGTGTGTGTGTGTGATGTGCATGCATGGTGCCAATGCCAACATCCCGGAGTAATGCGGCGACGATGAGAGTATTGGCGCGTGGCCGCTAACATTTGCTTATCTAATGATCTTTGAATCGTGTGCTAACGGTATGTGGATGATCTGTTGATGAACGCTGAGTGTGCAAGAGCTGACAGCGCTGGTAAAATCATGGTAAAACGATTATGACCTATAGGCACATTTAAAAGTGATGGCATACTTGTCTCTCTGTAGGTCACTGGGTGAGTGCATAGGGGAAAAGAGAAAAGATGAGAAGAGTTAAAGAGTGACATTAAAAAAAAAAAAAAATTATAATACATACTGTATGTTGCTTACAATTTAATTTATTAGACTGAAATAATGTACATTTCATAAATAACATAAAATAGTAAAAAAAAGTACAGGTATTTGAATGCATTTTGACATTTAAGACATTTAAAAATGTCTCAGTTTCATTGCATCATATAGCAAAATATCAATACAATGCTGGAGCAACAAAATGCTGGAGAATTTCTTAAAATACTTTTAAAGCCATGTTTTTATAATATAATATAATATAATATAATATAATATAATATAATATAATATAATATAATATAATAATATTTAAAAAAGTCTATTAAAAAAAGTTTTTATTCAAAACCTCATAAACTTCTTTTTATTTAGCTTAAAAGCTTTTTTCTGTCTCCGTCACTTGATTTGATATTGTGTTACATAATGCAATGACATTTGTATACTTGTGCATCACAAAAGCCTCATGCATTTAAAAGCCCCCTGTACTGTTAAATCACCCTCGCTGAAATCATCACCAGACACCTTCACCTTCGATTCCTAATACGTATTTCTGATTCCCGTGGGTGATTTCTCAGCATAAAGGGGCTGGCATGACATACTGTAGTCTTCATGACACTACATAGCGGCACATGCTCTCGAATCAGAAAGAGACAGCATAGAGAGATTAGTAGTCAGACCTGGTGAGTGAAAGACTGGTACCGTCGGCGTGTTACATACGATAGTTTCGGCCAGTAATGTGTTGTAGGGGTTATTAGTGCCCTGCGGCCTCAGCAGAGGGTTAGTAAGAAGATAATTGCCCGTCATTCCTGAAGCGACAAAACACAAGACGACAAATACATCATGACCTGGGAGATGCACAAAAAAAAAAAAAATAGTGTACTGTCTTGCAAACACTTGAACTTAGATGCGTTGTTATTGGGATTCTAAATGGTGATAAACAATTTAATTAATATTTATAAAAAAAGTCATTGTTGTTTAGAGAAATGCACATTGTGAACGTTGCTGTATATAACTTCAGTGTTTATATTCTGGCAAGGTAATAAAAAATGAAAAAGTTTCCAAAAATAAATCGTCCCATTTCGTTTCGACACTGAAGTGCAGAAATACCGGCGTTGTTTTGTTTGTTTGGCTTTCGTCTGGCGATGACATGCATGCGTGAAGGCAGCTGAGTGTTTTAGAGCAAGCCAAAGCAAACGGCTCTGAATAATACAACCTTACCACAGGTCACTTAGAGTTGAACATCATCTTCTCATCACATGCATTTCGGCCCTGGCTAAATAATAAATGACAGTTTTTCTAAATCCTTGAATAGCTGAACGAGAGTATGTTTAACTGACACAATACTGTGGGGGAAACAGACACAGGATGGGACTTCTCGTGAATGCATTGTCATCAGGGGGTGAATTCACTAACAACTGCATCATGTCTGTGTGCAAAAACCTGCATTTTGTTCACTAACTACTCGCAAACCAGTTTAACCAAAAGCCAAATAGCAGTAAATAGTGCTTCATTGAAAGAAATTTTTTAATTATAGTCATTTAACTGCTTTTTGGGCATAAAGTTACCATTGCAGTATCACTGCTTGTGGAAATCAGGTTTTATACTGTAATTTTGCACAGATTTTGTGGCTGTGTTTGCAGTGTAAATTTGCATATTTTTTTTAGTAAACTGCAAAAATGTGCAAAAAAACCATCCCTAATAGCAGCTGCAATTCATTTTTAGTGAATTCCCCCCTCAATGTAAATAGTTACTGTAAATATTAAATGCACAAAAAATGCATTTACAAATTGATATATGTCGTATTTTGTCTTCATTAAGTCTCCATTAATTGTCACAATGACTATTAATGAACGCAAAGACTCAATTTGATTGAATATAGACTAAATTACAACCTTAAACATTATTGCCAAAGTGATGTCATTAATCATGGCTTGAATGATTGTATAGGATTTTGTCTTTAGAATGACTTTCCATTAGTTTGGGTTATAGGACTGACCTTGATTGAGGGTTGATGTACTGTTGATATCTCCTGAGATGAAAGAAGATTCGGATTGTTTTCTGACTGTATCGTTCCACATTCTTCTGATTCGACTCTGTTCAATAAAGAAACGGCCGCAAAACATGATATAACTCATAGTTTATTACTTTGTTTTGTTTGTGGACAGAGTTTTGCTGTTGCAAATATAATATTTTTATTTACAATCATTAAATTACATAAGCATCAGTTGCAGTCTTGGATGCTGGACCAGCCATGCAGAAATTATTTTATAAAAGCAAAAAGATACACAAGCAATAAGCTACGAATGGCCATGCGAGAGTCTACAAAATGGGTTGTTTCAACCATTAGTTGGGTAACCATCAACCAGGGGTGCGTTTCCCAAACAACGACGTAACTCGTTGCTGAACGACCATAGTACGATGCATCGTTTGAGAAACGAACTACCTTGTCATGACTGTTTCCCGAAAGCATAGTTATTCTGTCGCACATTCGTCGTTTAAAAACGATGTTGGTTTAACAACATACTTGATGATGTCACGTGGGAGGTTAAGTACTAATTAATCTGTGCAAATCGATTTAATGTCAGATTATTGCTGTAGATAACATATATGGCATTAGAAGATTTGGTTATTGTGATTTAGTTATCTATTGTTTATTTTCAATATATTTAATTCACGCGCAAGTTCCCTCTTACGTCACTCCTCCCAGGGATTCCCCAGGGTCTTAAACCTCGTAGGTCTGCGCACATGCGCAGGTTTTAAATGCAGCGCTTTCATTCTGTTTACAAATTTGAAGACGTAAAATAGAATTGTAATATATTTAGAATGATAGATATTGACTGTACTACATGTTTTTTGCTTATTTTGTTCAAAAGCATGATCAACGTAAGTCTACATATGATAATAACAAGGAACGATGCTTCTAATTACAATCCAACGACACAAGTTAGGGATGCAGTTTGTGAATGTTCGTTTGAACGATGGTTTCGGGAAACACCAAATCGTTGAACGAGGTTAGTAACTATGGAACTTACAATGTTCGTTGGCTAACGATGGGAAACGCACCCCAGAATAGAGTTATTTATAACCCTGCAGTTGGATTTGTCCATATTGGTGGACAAATTTTAAATTGTGAATTTAGTCATGTCAAGGATTTTGTTGTTAGGCAGGCCAAGCATATATATATATATATATATATATATATATATATATATATATATATATATATATATATATATATACACACACACATAATATTATGTTCACAGTATAGCCTAGCAAATTATATTCAAAGGTCAAAATGCTCAAAAAATGTGCTCCACCATAACATATCTTTTAAAGCAGATATAGGCCTATACATATATATTATTTTATTACCCATAATGGGTAAATATTGGACAGAACACATGCTGGGTTAAAAATTACCCCGTGCTGGGTTACAAATTTCCCATGGGTTGATGTTATGCAACCATGGGAAATAATAACCCAGATGAACCCAGCATTAGGTCAATTATAAACCAGCGGTGTGTTCTGTCTAATATTTACCCATTATGGGTTAAAAATAACTCTGTGTTTGTCTTCATACACCGTAAAAATGACTAATTAATCGTGGCATGTCATACTGCTCTACCTCATACATTCATACAAACACTACAACACACCACAATGAAGGTTCAAACTAAATTTTATTGAAAAAGTTACAAGCAAATCTGAGTAACTGTGAGCGGCTGTCTTGCGACTGCAAGAAGCACAAACACACATTAAAGACGCTCCTGAGCAGATGGAAGAGCACACGGTTTGTATTTCTTTCCAATATGAAACGTCTCTTGTAGTTGAAGTCACATTAAAACCGTGGAAATGAAAACAATTGAAACTGGGTCAGTAATGTTTGTACCTGAGTAGCAGAGGAATAGCGAGCGCTTGTCCGTGTTGTCGAGGTCTTTGTGGAGCTGTGCGAGCTTTCTGTCGGGATCCTGCTGCAGCAGTACGTGTGACGGAGGCATTTGCTGTACTCTCTCCGAACCTGTGGTTCAAAGTAAAAAAAATTCAAGAGAGCTTTTTAACACGCAGCTCATTAAAACGAGCAGCTGCTGTCGCAAAAGCGCTGTATTTCGGGAACTACTCACTTTCTTTTGAAGGAGGCAGTGGAAGGTGAAAATAAACATGCCCTGGAAGGTGTTAAAGATGGTAAAGAGGTACGCCAACACCACAGATGACTCGCTGATGAAGAACAGTCCGAACGTCCAGGTCAGGCCCAGGAGACAGAGCAGAGCGAAGCCAGCCATGACCCATGACCTTCGAAAGAAAATGAGAAACAACTAAAGGCATGAGGGAGGGACATTGCAACACATTGCAAATGCAATATTAGTGAAACGACAAAATCAAATAGGGGCCCTAAAAATCGTTTGGACTGACATGTTAGGCACAAGTAGATGGGAAATGCAGTGGAACACATCGCTGAAAATTTAATCAATCCCATATGAAAAGGGGATTATCATAAAGAAGGTTTAATCAGTATTGAGGCAGTGGAGTGTGGAGAGTTGTTTGCATGCCGCACTACTGGGTAAAAGACGCATGGTACTGGGCTGCATTCAGACAGAGGGGAAAAAGAAACAGTAATCATCTCTGATTGGTCCGTTTTAGTGAAGGAGGCGCTGAAAACAGGTCTCGGCTGGCTAAGGAACCAAAGAGATAGAGCTTGCTTTCATCAGAAAAAGATGAGATATGAAACGGAAAATGATGATATAAAGGCATGTGAGTATATGAACGGTCTGAGGGAGTGTGAGGGAATGGGGGGTATAAATAGATTGAAGGTTGATAGATGAATATTTAAGGGTACGAGAGCATAAGGACAATAATAATAATTCATGAGCAGTTGGTATAAAAGGTTTAGGGTATGAGAGCTTAAGGGCAACTGGGGTGTGACGGGTGTAAGGTATTGAAGATTTGAGGGCACTGGAGTGTGGGAGGTTTAGGGGTTTGAGAGCACTAGGTTGTATCTGGTTTACGGTATTGGGGTTTGAGAGTTTAAGGGCAAATAGGGTGTGATGGGTTTAGGGTATTGAGGGTTTTAAGCCACTGGAGTGTGTCAGGATATAAGTTTGAGAGTTTAAGGGCACTGGGGTGTAACCTGTTTAGGGTATGAGCGTTTGAGAGTTAAAGGCAACTGGGGTGTGACGGGTTTAGGGTACTGAGGATTTGAGGGCACTGGAGTTTGTAGGGTTTAGGGGTTTAAGGGCACTAGGGTGTGTCTGGTTTAGGATATTAGGGTTTTAGAGTTTAAGGGCAAATGGGGTGTGATGGGTTTAGGGTATTGAGAGTTTGAGCCCACTGGAGTGTGTGGGGATTTAAGCTTGAGAGTTTAAGGGAGCACTGGGATGTGACATGTTTAGGATATGAGCGTTTGAGAGTTAAAGGCAACTGGGGTGTGATGGGTTTAGGGTATTGAGGATTTGAGGGCACTGGAGTTTGAAGGGTTTAGGGGTTTAAGGGCACTAGGGTGTGTCTGGTTTAGGATATTAGGGTTTTAGAGTTTAAGGGCAAATGGGGTGTGATGGGTTTAGGGTATTGAGAGTTTGAGCCCACTGGAGTGTGTGGGGATTTAAGCTTGAGAGTTTAAGGGAGCACTGGGATGTGACATGTTTAGGATATGAGCATTTGAGAGTTAAAAGGCAACTGGGGTGTGATGGGTTCAAGGTATTGTGGGTTTGAGCCCACTAGAGTGTGTAAGGATTTAAATTTGAGAGAACTGGAGTGTAATGGGTTTAGGTGTTTGAGGGCACTAGTGTATGTCTGGTTTAGAGTATTAGGGTTTGATAGTGTAAGGGCAAATGGGGTGTGATGAGTTTAGGGTATTGAGGGTTTTAAGCCACTGGAGTGTGTCAGGATAGAAGTTTGAGAGTTTAAGGGCACTTGGGTGTAACATGTTTAGGGTATGAGCGTTTGAGAGTTAAAGGCAACTGGGGTGTGATGGGTTTAGGGTATTGAGGATTTGAGGGCACTGAAGTGTGAAGGGTTTAGGGGTTTAAGGGCACTAGGGTGTGTCTGGTTTAGGATATTAGGGTTTTAGAGTTTAAGGGCAAATGGGGTGTGATGGGTTTAGGGTATTGAGAGTTTGAGCCCACTGGAGTGTGTGGGGATTTAAGCTTGAGAGTTTAAGGGAGCACTGGGATGTGACATGTTTAGGATATGAGCATTTGAGAGTTAAAGGGCAACTGGGGTGTGATGGGTTCAAGGTATTGTGGGTTTGAGCCCACTAGAGTGTGTAAGGATTTAAATTTGAGAGAACTGGAGTGTAATGGGTTTAGGTGTTTGAGGGCACTAGTGTATGTCTGGTTTAGAGTATTAGGGTTTGATAGTGTAAGGGCAAATGGGGTGTGATGAGTTTAGGGTATTGAGGGTTTTAAGCCACTGGAGTGTGTCAGGATAGAAGTTTGAGAGTTTAAGGGCACTTGGGTGTAACATGTTTAGGGTATGAGCGTTTGAGAGTTAAAGGCAACTGGGGTGTGATGGGTTTAGGGTATTGAGGATTTGAGGGCACTGAAGTGTGAAGGGTTTAGGGGTTTAAGGGCACTAGGGTGTGTCTGGTTTAGGATATTAGGGTTTTAGAGTTTAAGGGCAAATGGGGTGTGATGGGTTTAGGGTATTGAGAGTTTGAGCCCACTGGAGTGTGTGGGGATTTAAGCTTGAGAGTTTAAGGGAGCACTGGGATGTGACATGTTTAGGATATGAGCATTTGAGAGTTAAAGGGCAACTGGGGTGTGATGGGTTCAGGGTATTGTGGGTTTGAGCCCACTAGAGTGTGTAAGGATTAAAGTTTGAGAGAACTGGAGTGTAATGGGTTTAGGTGTTTGACGGCACTAGTGTATGTCTGGTTTAGAGTATTAGGGTTTGATAGTGTAAGGGTAAATGGGGTGTGATGAGTTTAGGGTATTGAGGGTTTGAAGCCACTGGAGTGTGTCAGGATTTAAGTTTGAGAGTTTAAGAGCACTGGGGTGTGACTGGTTTAGGGTATTGAGGATTTGAGGGCACTGGAGTGTGATGGGTTTAGGTGTTTGAAGGAACTAGGGTGTGTCTGGTTTAGGGTATTAGGGTTTGAGAGTTTAAGGGAAAATGGGGTGTGATGGGTTTAGGGTATTGAGGGGTTGAGGCCACTGGAGTGTGTCAGGAGTTAAGCTTGATAGTTTAAGGGGATTGGAGTGTGACATGTCTAGGGTATGGGCGTTTGAGGACACTGGAGTGTGAAGGGTTTAAGGGCACTAGGGTGTGTCTGGTTTAGGGATTAGGGTTTGAGAGTTTATGGGCAAATAGGGTGTGACAGGTTTAAGGTATGAGCATTTCAGAGCTTAAGAGCAATTGGGGTGTGACAGATTTAAGGTACGAGGGTCTGAGGGCACTGCAGTGTAATGGGTTTAGGGTATTGAGGATTTGAGGGCAGTGGAGTGTGATGGTTTAGGAGCACTAGGGTGTGTCAGGTTTAGGGTATTAGGGTTTGAGAGTTTAAGGGAAAATGGGGTGTGATGGGTTTAGGGTATTGAGGGGTTGAGGCCACTGGAGTGTGTCAGGAGTTAAGCTTGATAGTTTAAGGGGATTGGAGTGTGACATGTCTAGGGTATGGGCGTTTGAGGACACTGGAGTGTGAAGGGTTTAAGGGCACTAGGGTGTGTCTGGTTTAGGGATTAGGGTTTGAGAGTTTATGGGCAAATAGGGTGTGACAGGTTTAAGGTATGAGCATTTCAGAGCTTAAGAGCAATTGGGGTGTGACAGATTTAAGGTACGAGGGTCTGAGGGCACTGCAGTGTAATGGGTTTAGGGTATTGAGGATTTGAGGGCAGTGGAGTGTGATGGTTTAGGAGCACTAGGGTGTGTCAGGTTTAGGGTAATAGGGTTTGAGAGTTTAAGGGAAAATGGGGTGTGATGGGTTTAGGTTATTGAGGGTTTGAGGCCACTGGAGTTTGCCGGGATTAGGGCTTGAGAGTTTCAGGGCACTGGGGTGTGATAGGATTAGGGTATTTAGGGTTTAGGGTACAAAGGTTTGGGAGCTTAACGGCATGATGGATTTAGTGTATGAGAGCATAAGGGCACTGGGGTATGAAGGTTTGTGGGCAGGATGATATAGCTATTGGGGTATTGATTGTAAAAAGGTATTTAAAGCATGAGATAACTGGATAATGAGTGGGTGTCATTGTTTTTGGGTGAGGGCATGAAGAGTCTGAGTGTGTAAAAGCCACCAGGGGTATGGAGTCTGGTTTATAATTAAATGTTAAGAATATTAAGAATATGAAGATCATGAGGGTATATGGTATATGAGAATTTAAAAAATAGAAGGCTATGGAGTGATACAAATGACGATGTATGATGGTCCAGGCAGCATAAACATGAAGAAACCAGTTAAGCCACACAGACAGACAGACAGAGCGCATGAGCAAAGGCAGCACTTCTGGAAGAGCCTGACAAACAAACAAAATGAGGGGAAGAAACCATGACGCTGTGGCACAGACGTCTAGCTAACGCTCTTACTTGATAAATGGTTTATTATCTTCATAGCTAGAGAGCACGGCCAGCAGAGGAGAGAGACAACATTAGATCAGGCAAATCAGTTGGGTTAGCATAAAAGTCCAAATGTTAGAATTCTAAAGATGAAAAGAACGAAGCAAATAAAGCTGAACAAGGCAAAACCGAGTTAGATTTCTGAAAGACAAAACGTCCTGAATTAATGTACGTGTCCAGGTTATGGATTCTTAAAGACAACATGAAACAGCATTTTCAATGAATTGCAGTATCTATTGCACTTGTGTAATGCAATAGATTTCAAAAACCGAATGTTCAGTTGTGTACCATTATTATTCTCCTTAGGCAGCTTTTATCGCTCATTGCTTGTGTAAATTGTTAATCTAGCCAGCTGTGAACGTGTACAAATATTTTTTACATTTTATAAGTAACTTTGATGCAAGTTTAGAAACATTTAGCTGGTCAGCCACATGTACAGTCAAGTCTCACTGGTCCAAACTCCTGCACATTCAAAATCAAGTATGTTAATATTAAATGCAATTGCGTTGTACATTGTGTCACTTTTCTGAAAAGCATAAATTTATAACTTGGCTTGAAATGTATAAAGATGAAATGTACCTAGATGAGAAACTAATAGTGATTTCAGTTACAGATGATTTAAATTACATAAAGATTTTTTTTTTTATCCTTTTTAAAATATGAGCACCAATAAATTGGGCCAAAAAAGACCAGTGGACATTTCTAAGAAAACACAATTTTGATTTCATGTTGTCTTTTACACATTTGATGACTGCATGACAAGATCCTTTATAAAACTTTACTGCCACATTACTACGCTAACAGCCATAAAAACTTTGATTTATCCGTGATGTTCTGTGCTATTAGTGACTAAAAAAGTTTATCTCGGGTCAAATGTGCCAGTACTTCACAATATTTAAGGTGGCAGTAATGTTTTATGAGCGGCCCTTTAAGTACTGATGAACAGTGGATCTTACCCAGGCAAATCAGAATTATAATAGCCATCACAGACGCGATAATTACTGGTTTAGGTAAGAAAACAGACAGAGGACAGAGAAAGAGAGAAAAGGACAGAGAAATAACAAGGAGAAATGGGAAACAGAGAAAAATGAAAAGAATTGCAGCAGATTAGCATGCATGCAACATGCCGCAATAAGCCCAGGGCCGTTTCATCTCGCCCTGTGGTGATGGGTGGAGAGAAATTTAGACAACATATGGCAACACAATGCCCATGAGCAGGGTATTTGTCAAGTGTGCTGTTCATGTTTGTATCATAGTTTAATATAATCAAATACACATTTTCCCCAATGGCTGTGTGTTGTTTTAAAGGAACCTACTGTGACATATCATATGCAAGATACCTGCATGCTTACCAAAACAAGACACACAATGAAACTCTTAAAGGGACATTCCACCTTTTTTGAAAATAGGCTTATATTTCAGCTCCCCTAGAGGTAATTAATTGAGGTTTGCCGTTTTGGAATCCATTCAGCCGATCTCCGGGTCTGGCGGTACCACTTTTAGCATAGCTTAGCATAATCCTTTTATCCTTTTTAATCTGATTAGACCTTTAGCATCACGCTTAAAAATGACCAAAGAGTTTCAATATTTTTCCTATTTAAAACTTCACTCTCCTGTAGTTACATCGTGTACTAAAAACGACGGAAAATCTTCGATATGGCTAGGAACTATACTCTCATTACGGAGAATGGGTGCAGCAGGGGCAATGACGCAGGGCCCGAAAATAGTCCCCAGCTATTGAAAGTTACCAAGGTAACTATTTTCAGGCGCTTCGTAATATCATTGCGCCTGATGCACCAATGGCACGGCAGCGAAATCCTTGATTATTACGCCGGAATGAGAGTATAGCTTTTTTAAGCACAATACTAATGGTCTAATCAGATTCAATGAATTATGCTAAGCTATGCAAAAACTGGTACCGCCAGACCCGGAGATCGGCTAAATAGATTCCAAAATTGGAAAAAAAGTTAAACAATTCAATTGTTTAACACTAGGGGAGCTGGAAAATAAGCCTATTTTTCTTTTAAAGTGGAGTGTCCCTTTAAAATTGTTTCCATTTTTAAGAAATTGTGAATAAGGGGATGTGGTTTTATATTCATTTATGCCATTCTATGGCTATATTCATGGCAAGAACACATTAATCTATGCAAAAAAGTTATATAATTTTATGGGAAAGATAAATTTGGCATCTCCAATTCACCCAAGCTGCATGTCTCTGGACTGTGGGAGGAAACATGAGTGAAGGGATAGTAAAAAATATATATATATATATATCCTGTCATAATTTATTCACACTTGAGTTCTTTCAAACCTTTTTAAATGACTTTGTTCTGCTGAACACAAAGAAAAAATATTTTTAAGAATGTTGTAACAAAGCAAAACTAGTGCACTTTTGACTTCCATAGTAGGAAAACATAATACTATGGAAGTGAATGGTGCCCCTGATCTGTTACAAACATAATTCAAAATATCTTTAACATCTGTGTTAAGCAAAACAAAGAAATGTATGCAAGTTTGGAAGAACTTCAGGGTAAATGATAACATAATTTTTATGTTTACTATCTGTTTAATTTTCAGAAATGTTGTGGTTAACCAAATGAAGCCAAACTAAATATTATACGTGATGATTTATTTTCTATTCATTTCAAATTTCCATTTATTTATGAAGCTCATGTTGTAAAAAAAAAACGAAATGCTGTTTAAAATGGTGATTAACCGATATGATTTCGTTTTAATACCGATTTAAACACTTGTATACTATACACTTGGCCTTTTTACTGAACATTGATTGAATCTATTTAACATGTAACTGACCAACATAATAAGAGAGGCACAAAATAAGATGAACATTTTGACGATTTTTTTTGTCTTTTTCCGAGATTTTGAAAAAAGCCCACCGCAGACATTTTCCCAAAAAATACTCTTAGTCTGATCGCATGACTCACATAAATAAGTAATCTCTCACATGATTAACTATGAAATTTACTATTCATTATACTATTACCATTGCACGTCTGAAAAAAACTATAATTTGTACAGATTTTTTATTTTGTTTTGGGAAGTATTTAATTATTTTGATAATTATTATTATTTTTTTAAATGCTGGATTATGCAACAAACGTGCAATGTATTGCCTTCACGCAGTTAATTAATAAACAATTATTATTACATTGGTGCACCCGATAGATTGTTGTATAACTAGTTTAAAACCCCAATTTGTATGCCTTTGCAATATTTCAACAATAGACAGTCAATAAATAAACCAAACTGTGGCCTGCCCATTGAAATGTTTCACTTTCTGTAATGCTCTTTTAGAACAATGCATATCCTAAAAAAACACTCTATAGATTTAAAATACATAAAAACCCTTAAATATCGCATTAGAGAGAGCCTTAAAATATATGTTAAAAAAGACAAATTACATAATAAAAACATAACCAAAACATGTCACATATTATCAAACACAAACAGTGTGACATGCACTGACATGCCAGCACAGAGAAACTAAGAAAGATCTGTGTGGTCAACCAATGATCTTTCTCCGTACGCTTTCGGCCACAGAATGAGATCTCCCTCTTTGAGAAAGGAAACACATGGAAGTGCTTTTACACACACACACACACACACACACACACACACACACACACACACACACACACATGAATACAGGGAGCTGTTCCAAAAAGAGTTTTGTGGTCACTGTAAAGGAAGACCAGAACTGAGCCTGTCTCCATCATTACGTGCTTCTCTGGCTGTCGCTCGAATTAATGGACGCCATGCACCTGAAGAGAATAACATCTGTCCGGACTCCATCTCCATGCCTTTAGTGGATGCACTTAAATTCATCCGAGCGAAAACGATGGTTACTTGCTATGTATGATGTGATCAAGGATCACGTTAATTCCAGTTCTAAGTTTCAGACTAACACCGGCACGCTTAAGACTGAAAAGTCGTATAGGAAACATCGTGACTTACTTTATGTGCTCCAGGCGGCTGGAGTCAGGTTTCAGCGACGTGGAGTGTTTCATCATTTTGTAAATCGTGATGAGCAGGAACACAAGATTGAGCTGCGGGAAAGCAAAAGGCCTTTGTTAATAAATTCAACCAAACTTAGGGGATGAGATAAGTGAAGTTTTATTGGGAGCATTAATTGAAAACGGCCATCTAAAGGTCCCTTCAGCCAGCGCCTAATACAATAACCATCTGGCATATTGCAGGACAAAGCCGAGATGACTGGCGCCAAATACGCTGTCATTACATATCAATGCAAGAAAGCAAAGAAGGCAATAAAACCGCAGAATGAAAACACAAATAGTTCAGAGAAGCTTAAGGACCACACATTGGAAAAAGGATATTTGAGATTTTCTTCAAGAATGAAAGTTAAAGAAACACTCCCGGATATTTAGATATTATTTACAGATGCTTATAGACCACACCCACACAAAGCTGTAAATTATTTTGACTTATATTCCTAAAAAGTATGCAAATGTGTTTATAGTTATTATGTTTACATTAGAAGCAAGTATGCATGTTTATGCAACATTATATATTTCAAACACACAAAAACTATTCCAATGCTATCATTAAATTCTTATGTTTACATTTTGACTATTAAACATAGTGGAGTGACAAATTCATCAAACAGGTTTATTCGCCCGCTCAACCTCTATAAAGTTTCATGGCACACAAAGTGGAACGTCTGCAAAAGCTGTACCCATCATGTTTTGGCCGTGCTTTAGTGACGACGGTGCGGTGAACATTTTCTGGTCTTATTCATTTTGTGCAGCACAGACAGGCGAGGACATGGCAGTCTATCATTCAGCGGCTGTTGTAATTGGCGGTATCAGGGCATTCACACAAGCTCTTCACTTCAGCTCCTCGTTCAGCCGTGCGAGCTCATCATTTCAGCATCAAAACAGTGAGGGTGATCAATAACCGCCAGTGTTTCTAACACAAGCTGCCAAAAGAGGGATCGTCCTACAGAACGGGTGCTATTTGTGTTACTTATATACTTATATGCCCACACGTAAGAAATTAATTGGAAAAAAAAAATTCTGCTGCCACACAGCAAAATCATTGGTGTTATATATACACAATATATACTCATATATATATACAGTACTGTGCAAAAGTCTTAGACCACCACCACCAGACTTGTTGCTTTAGAAGTTTTAATGTCCATCCATATTTATTTTTAATCTATTTTATTAAGATATAAACAGAAAATACAGGAAATGTGTACAAAAAAAAAGGACTAAATGTCTTCTTTGACCTCATTGGCACTAAACACATCTTGAGCATTTTTAGCAGAATGAAGTAAAAAGACAAATTAATTAGGATTTAATTGTATTTAGGTTTAAGAGATCCTGCAGTGTCCTGCTATTGCTCAAGTGGAAGGGGAGTTTACCCTTAAATCTTGACACATCAGGTTACATTTGTATACTGATTTTAATACTATATACACATTTCTTGTATTTTCTGGATGTATTCTATTAAAGAGGCCAAGAAACAATTATATATGATCACTATAACATTGCAAAAACAAATAAAAAAATTTATTCTGGCATGCTGGCCTTACTTTTGCATAATACTGTTATTGTGTACATGTAACAATGGTGATTTTGCTGTGTTGATTTAGCGACGTTTGATTTTGTGTTCATTATTTATTTATAATGGGACCATGCACAATTTTTAACATAAAATTTCCATTTCATGTATTGTACCGGATTTAGCCAAGGGCTAATTTTCATCCGTAGTCCCCCAGGCAGGTCAACGCTAACATAACATTACACAAACAATATATATGTTCACATATAATAAATACACGTTTATATGAAAAATTTTGAAGAACATTTTAATATTTCTATTTTAAAAGGGTCTTTTGGCCCATCTCCATTTTCTTCTTGCATCTAATAATAAATATGCACATGCAGGTGAAAATCAAATATATAAAAATAAAAGGTAGCATTAGCAATTATTATTATTATTAATATTATAATTAATATTTTTTTTTTTATTATTATACTATATATTTTGAGAACTATATTTTAAAAAAATGTTTTTAAAATCTGCACTTGTTAGTTAAATTTAAACAATATTAAAAATTAAAGTAAAATTTTTATTGCTGTATTTAGTATGCTATTAAAAAATATGATGTGACTTCAGGGTTTGTGTCAACCCTATTTTTTTTAAATAACAGAAAAAATTATCTTTTTATATTTCAAATTGACATTGTCATCATTTCAAGAACTCTTTAAGGACAAGTAAACATTTTTTTTTCCAAATTACTAAATGTTTTGCTACGTTTGTTTGATTTTAAATAATTTTAGACATACAGTATTACTAATGTTTTTTTCCCAAGGTGCACTAGTTTTACAATCTCAAACACAAGCCTTGTGATATCAAATGATGTCGCAAAACAAATTATTATATTCCAGTATATATCTTCTTCCTTTATTTCTTAACGCCATTCCAGCATCTACGGCTATATTCATGGCGAGAATCAGGTAATCTATACACAAGTTTATTCAGACAAGTTGATTTATACACAAGTTGGGGGAGGGACAATTTGGTATCTCCAATTTGCCTAACTTGCGTGTTTTTGGCCTGTGGGAGGAAACCGGAGTACCCGGAGTAAACCCACACTGACACAGGGAGAACATGCAGAAACTCCACACAGAAAGGCCACCTGCCCTAGCCGGGGCAGTATATATCTGACTCCATTATTTTGCTTGAGACATCACAATGTGACACATTAACATTTTAAAGTAATATAGACTGCAAAAATGATTTTCAAGACAAAAAAATTCTTAGTATTTTTGTCTTGTTTTCAGTAAAAAATCTAAAAATTCTTAAATTAAGATGCTTTTTCTTGATGAGCAAAACGACCCAAGAAAATAAGTCTAGTTTTTAGACCAAAAATATCAAATTTAAGTGATTTTGTGCATAAAACAAATGGGGTAAGCAAAAAAATCTTGAACATTTTTCTTAAACACTAAATTCAAGAAAAATTCAAGAATAAAATTTGCTTACCCCATTTGTTGGCAGATTTTTTTGCTTGTCTTATGCACAAAATCACTTAAATTTGATATTTTTGGTCCAAAAACTAGACTTATCTTCTTGGGTCGTTTTGCTTATCAAGAAAAAGCATCTTAATTTAAGAATTTTTCGATATTTTTACTAAAAACAAGACAAATACTACGATTTTTTTGATAATCATTTTTTTGCAGTGTATACGTTAAATTGAGAGCAAACCTTTTAACATGGCACCCATTTGGTGCGGGGTTATGTGTCTATAAAGGTCTCTCACGTCACTGAAGTGCTGACAGTGATCTGATGGGATGGAGGGATGTAAGGACGCTCAACCGAGGGAGAGGTAACCTAGTAGAGCAGCCACTACACTCCTGAATCTCCTTGTTTCCGTCTGTCCCATGGGCTTTCTTTCCTTCGGAAAGCTTTTCCTGAACAAACCCCCATCGCAGCCAGCCAAGCAGAAGATCCTGAACTTCACTCGGGGACGCTGGAGAAAGCTGTATGCTCGTGTATGTGTGTTTCTTGAACTCTGGTTGAACCAGATTAAATATTAAAGGTGCAGATGGAACTGTCTGCGCGATGTAGACATGTCACAATCCATGCGTGTTTTAACGCCACTAGTACCTCGCCACTCATTAGCTCAATGTCCTGGTTTTCATTGAGCTCATACGCCTGGTGCCCGAGTGCCGAGAAACCACTGCTGTGCCTTTTCCACTACAATAATACTGGTTGGACTGAGAGAGAGGGTTCTTCCGGCAGTGATCTGATGATTACCACATAAACAGAGTCTTAATTATGCAAATATTAACATCCAAATCCACGATTCAGCATCTATGTGGTGTCACAAGCACATTTGATGCGGTCTGAGCTGCCATACAGCATGGTTTTCACTGGTTGGTGCTGGTCTGAAGTGGTTCTAGCTAGTAACCCAGCAAAACACTGATGAGGTGAAGATTGTTGCTAATAAGCTAAAAAGGCCGATAGTGGCACCTATGCAAAAGCGATGTCTTTTTATGTTGATAGTGACACCAACACTGGCACCACTGTTGAGAAGACCATCTCAGATGTTGATGCCAGCCCAACCTGGTTTATGCCAGTCTGGTGCCTTTCAAGCTGAAAGCAAAGTTTAGCTGGTGATGCTTGTTGACCAAGCAAATCTTGCTGATTGGCATGGTTAAGAAGATTTGTGGGAACACTGTTATCCAAAATGCTGGTATTTCAGTGGACTAGCTGAGAAGTTTAAGGAGCTCTGCATCGCTTCTTCAGCGTCGAGCGATGGAGGATGCTGAAAATAGAAGTGGCATAATGAGAAGCGCAATGGGCTTCAGCTAATTGAACAGGATCACGGCGTTCTTACCCTCTGCACCGCCGAAATGGGTGAAACTCTGCATAATGAGACTCGCTCTGGCTCTCTCATTGACAAGGACAAAGCCGATCTGCCGAGAATCAGGGGTCGGAGGTCGGGGGAAACCTTGGTCTCGCGTTCCCCCGAGGGGTCTTTGTGCTTTATCTAGCATTGTCAAGCAGCCCGAGGACCGGGAGTCCTGCTTGCTGTCCGAGCGACAATAAATCAGCTTCATAAAGGGTCAAAAGGCTCTGCGGTTGACGACTGGAACACATATACTGATTATCAGCAACATCGCAAACACATGCATCACCGCAGCATCGTCTGGCTAAATGAGAAGATGTCAGGGATTGTGGGCCTTCTGCCGAAAGTTACTGCAAATGTAGTAGACGAATGCTTCATAGCCTGTAAGCGTCATTATGGTGGTTTGAGTGCCGGTGTTATGCAAATGAGGCTCACGAGAGGAAGCGTAATGTAAGCGGGTGACATTTGTCCGTTTGGAGAGTGTGCCGATTGGCCAATTAAAAGAAATGTGTCAATGTGTTCGGATTATCCCACAGTCTTGTCAATGCCCATTTTCTAATCATTTTTAGGGAATTTTCAACAAATTTATGAAATAAAATAGATGATCATTAAACAATAATTGTGCATGGCTTGTTTGCTAAATATAACACATAGATATAACTCATGTAGGTCATACACCACTTTTTTATATTCACAAGACACAAAGTAATTTAGTGAAATTATAATCGTAGTAGTGGAAATATTTATAATTAAAAAAATCTTAAAAATAAAAAGCTTCAGTGCATGTTATACTATAAACTTTTACAGTAAAAAACGTGGTATTTGGTGATCATTGGTAAATGTAGAGACAATAATAAGGAATATTAATGTGTCCAAGACCAATTTTCTCATCCTCCGCAACAATTTTCAATCATTGTTTAAGCCCTCAAGGAACTAACATTTTAAAAAAATTGTTGGAAGGGACATAATTGACTGTGACACTCAAGATGGCTACCAGGTAAGCAGTTTCTATTTTTTCTCTTTAGATAAAAGTTGAAATTTTGTTTGTCATAGTACCTAGACAACATTTTAGTTCTCATTACCGAAACATGAGTTTGTAAATGCATATATTTAATGTAATATCATATTGCGGTAATGATAATTTTTGATAATGATAATCTAAAAAAAGTAAATAATTCTAGATGAAATATTTTTAAATCCCGTAAAAATAATGATTATAGTAAGTTCAGTCCTTAATCTTATAAATGCAAAAAAAAAAAAATGGCTTCAATGGCTTTTTAAAAATTCCGATGCTGGACACTTTCTAAATCTGGATTTCGTGAGAATCACCCATCTACATTTTATGTTTCAGCATTAGTCTCGCCTGTGTGTCCTTAAATCAACCACATCAGAAAATCTTTCCAACAAATAGCAATTTATCGCTTATTCAACAAACACAGCAACCAGGTCACCCGGTCTGTTTATACAACCATAAATGATATAATAAAGTCCACCGTTCACAAACATCTTCGCTCGTCCATCCATTTACAGGAACTCGACCATTTTTTGATCCACAGGGATAAAAGGGCAAACAGACAGCCAGTCAGATGTGAATGCCACCTGCTGCAGTCTTTCTATCTCAATGTATGGTCCCTTTCGGCCCCTTCCTCGACCTCCCCAATCTAGTTTGGGGCTGTAATCTCTTAGCTAGCAAATAACAGTGCGCTGCAAACGCAGCTGCGCCGCGTCACCGGTATCTCACACGCTTCCAGTTATTGGATGGTTTTTTAAAAAGGTGGCACAAAAATAAACGTTTTTGTTTTGTATTATTCACTGTATTATTCACTCGTTTCATTCCCGCCCCAAGGGGCTCGCAGCTCCGAAGCGTCAGGTTGCATTCTAATGCCAAAAAAGCAGCGTTGTATCGAAACGATCCCTATATATATATATATATATATAAAAAAACATTAATAGCAGTGCTTCCGAACCTCTCCGCTGGAGGCATCGACTGGGTCTGTCGAGACTGAACCGATCTAAGCTGAAATCGATGGGCTGCAATCTGTTGAATAAGACTGAGGAAACAAAGACAGCTCGATGTTTTCGCACCGGAGGATTTCGTCAATTGCTCTTTAAACCGAGGTGCTGCGGCCCTGAGCTGCAGAGAAATATTATTCTGTCTCTCGTTCTCTCGCTCGCATATGCATTCAGTGTTCAAACAAACGCAGGCGGCAGAAAGGTTGTCAGGAGATGAACGTACCATGATAATGAAGGTGACTGGTCCAATGAAGCTCCAGATGAAGTGATTGTCCATTCTCAGCCAGCATCTGCAGGACGACAAATTCACACCATTGTTATTTCTGAAGAGTGACATTTGCATGTGCAAAACTCACAGCCGGTATGCACGGGTGGTTGCCAGGACATTGCTATTATGTTGCTAAGGCCTTTTTAGCGTGTTAGCACATTGCTAGGATGTTCTGAGTGGTTGGTAAGGTGTTGCTACAGTATAGGCAATTGCTTAAAGAGGACATTTCACAAGACGTTTTTAAGATGTCAAATAAATCTTTGGTGTCCCCAGAGTACATATGTGAAGCTTTAGCTCAAAATATCATATAGATAATTTATTATAGCATGTTATTAAAATTGCCACTTTGTAGGTGTGAGCAACAATGTGCCGTTTTGGGTGTGTCCTTTAAAATGCAAATGATTTGATCTGTGCACTAAATGGCAGTGATGTGGTTGGATAGTGCAGATTAAGGGGCGGTATTTTCCCTTTCTTACATCACAAGGGGAGCCAAATTTCAATGAGATATTTTTTCACATGTTTGCAAAGAATGATTTACCAAAACTAAGTTACTGGGTTGATCTTTTTCACATTTTCTAGGTTGATAGAAGCATTGGGGACCCAATTATAGCACTTAAACATGAAAAAAAGTCAGATTTTCATCATAAGTCCTCTTTAAGTGATCTTGTGTCTATTTAACCCATTTGTCATGTAGTTGCTAGCTAAGCTCCAATTCGAAGGCTGGATGTGTCATTTGTAGGCGAGAAATCCACAAAAAAACCTTGCAAGTCCCATCCCTAAATATGAGCAACGGTAGTCAAGATCCTTGCCATAGCAAACCCCACTAATAAACATCCACATTGAGGATGGTATCTATTACCGAAACAGACTTTGGTGGGTTACCTTACAGTGTTTTTAAGGGCTGATTCCACATTAGTCTTATAAACGTTGCACAAAGACGCCAATTTCCCGTAACGGATCAAGTTTCTCCAGTCTGTGACCTCCAGCAGGAAACACATAAATTGTGCCCATGTTAAAGATCTCTAAGAGAGATCAGAGGCTAATGCAGTTGTACAGGCATGGCTTTTTAAAAAAAGTTTTTTAAAATGTCGACATCGTGCATTAACACGGCGCGACACTAGAAGCAGGGCCAGGACACTTCCACCTGTTTATGTGTTATAAGGAGGAACCCAAGAGCCCATGCGGGGCTGGAGCACTGCCATTAATCTGCGTAAAAGCCTCTTTCTCATGCGGCCCTCGTCTCCTTTAGAGAGCATTTACAAACAACAGGTCACCAGAGGCTATTTGAACAAAAGACACTAACACATGCAGCCCTGCCTGGAAACCGCATTTTGTACTGTAAGGCAGTCTCTGAAGAGTCTGTGTGTGTGCGCGGATACCTATGAAACTGGAGGCGTGTGCTGCGCTCTTGCAGACAGCATTGCATTTAGAAAAAAAAATCAAAGAGACATTCAAAGTCGCTTACGCCTTTTTGGTCCCGTAGCTCCTGTAGTCGACCGCGGCAGACACACCCACGACCACAGCGGGGAGGAGATATCCCGCCATGTAGAAATACCTCCTGCGTGAATATTCGCTTTCAAAGACCTCCACTAGCATCAGATAGAGCTGCACCCCCTCCAAACACATCCAAGCGAAAGACGCCAGGAAAAAGTAATGCAGAATTCCCGCGATTATGGAGCAGGCCATCTAAGGAACAAACACACGGGTCAAGAACAAACAAATGACGTTTAAAGCACACGTTGCAAGCTCGCAGAGATGTAATCTTTATGTTCATGCTGATTTTATAGAGCTTTGCTTGGATTTTCATAATTTAATGACAGTAAAAATGTCAAGTGGCGCAACCAAGTAAAATATTCAAATATTTTCCTTGAACGCATACCTCGAAACGCATAGTTTTAAAACACATTTTTCAACTTAAAGAGGTTTTCTTGCCATGGCAACCTGCCATTTTACCATTTGACAACCTAAATTAAACTTGCCATGTCATAAAACAGCCACCAAGAGGGTCTACAGGGGGTTGCTCTTTGTGTTATAGCTTCTTTTTTATGTTTTTCATATCCCATAATAACAAAATTACATCTTGCATGTTTTTGCAAAGATTGCTTTCAATCAGAATTTCAGACTTTATATGAGACTTATTTCTCAGGGCCGTCACACCACCATGACATTTTAGACATTTTAGATTACTAAGATGTAGTCGGAAAAATGTAAATCATATCTATTATACATGAGGTGCAGACAATGTCTATATGAACTGCGTTTTTGATGTTCTTTAATTAATATGCCTGTGCAAAACAAGTCACAAATGTTAAGTAAGCCTCAAAAATACAAATACAAATCAAGATAAAGGAGGTATCCTGTATGTCTCTGTGGGTAAGACATTTTGATGAGAATAGATGAAACATCACATCCATCAGCGTAACGTTACCCTAGGCTCCGTCATGTCGATGCCGATGAGGAAGATGAGCTCTGCGATGAAGAGGTTGATGCACAGGTTCTTGTGGATGGTGTTTCTGTCGCTCTGGAGACCACGGAAGAAACAGAATGTGAAGATGCTCATGGCCAGACAGATGAGGGACACCACGATACCCACGCGACTGATGACGCTCAACAGAAGTTCCTGGACCTTATCTGCACCCTGACAAACAAACACACAGAGGCCACATTCACCAGATATGACAATTATATAAGACATATCATAAGTTACAGGACTTTCCTTGCAAAATGAAAGAGTGTAGTGTCTACCAGGACAGTTTCTAGCCAGTAAGTATCTGACTGGTCACACTAAAAACTATTTTAACCTTTTCTGCAATTGACGAGTTAATTCGTCAATTAAGAGAAAACGCTTCAATGACAAGTATTTCCAGAAGTCCATAATACTGCTATTATCCACCAGGTGGCACTCTGGAAGTATCGCCCTAGGGCAAACAGCTGTATGTCCGTGCATGTTTTGAGGATCTCTCTGAATCTGATATCTATCAAAAGTTCTTCACAAAAATGGAATTATCTCAGCTTTTTGATCAAAATTTGGTATTTTTAAAGAAACCTACCCACATTTGAGAGGTGATAAAACGAACTAATAAGCAGACGGTCTGTTCTTTCATTTGATATATTGTATGCTTATATATTTAAAAAAGAAAAAAGTTTAATTCATTCCAGAAAAATATGAAAATAATGAAAAATGCTGGCGCTGGCTGGCAACTTTTTTTAAACGCTGGCAGGGAAAGAGTTAAAATACATAAATAAAATACAAAATACATTGGTGGCTTTTAGGCAAATTAGATTTTACAGTGTGCAGGCTAACCAGCCATACGCAACAGATATTGAAACCATTTAAGGCTGCAACTAATTATTATTTTATAATCGATTAATCGTGCAATTATTTTGCGATTAATCGACTAATCGGATAAAACAAACCTTTTACTTATTACAGCTAAATAAGGCACTAAATTAGGGTATTCACATGTAGAAGTGTACTTTTAAAAGTATAAAAGCCACACACTATTACAGAGTTTTACTAATATAATCTTTTTGATTTTGATATTTTAAGCATTAAATGAAAACGTTTGTCCAGCTTTTATATAGTAAAACATCTTTAAATGTTAAAATATAAATAAACTAAACTAATTAAGTCTTCAGGGATGTGCTGGTGAGGAAATCTTGCCACAGATTATTAAACTTATTTTTATCTTTAAAAAAAAAAATTTTTTTATCTTTTTGCTTCTGTCATTGTTCTTTCAGGGTTGCCAGGTCCGTCCGTTCAATTGCCATTCAAAATTAATCCAAACCAAGACTATTCACAGCAAAAATACCAACAACTAATAAACAAAATCCTTTCATCTCTAACCCGCAAAAAAAACATCAACCTTAAAAGTAGCCAAACCTGGCAACGCTGCATTGTTTTAAAACAAGCAGGCTGCGTGGTGAGAAGAAGAAGCGCCTGATAAATGTGTAGTTTGCGTTGAATAAAGAAACAGTGCCTGAATTTAATTATAAGCGGAACGATCGTGCTGTATGAAGCGGATGCGTGTCCGCGCTGTCCAGCGGTGCTGCGGGAGCATGTGACGTCACAGACCAACTAATCGATAATGAAGTTCGTTGTCAACAGATTTCATAGCAATTATTATCGATTAGTTGTTGCACTCTTATAACCAAGTGACTGACACAATTACTTGTTGTGTGTCATTTGTCAGCTGGAAAGGACAAAAACTCACATTTGTGTAGAAAAAAATCTATGTGTTAATCGTTTGATGTTATACACTTAAACAAACTGAAACGCTAAACAGAAGTCAATTTAAAACTACTTGGCAAACAGGTCCACTTTAGTATTCTCTTTGTTAGGAATGCAGTGAGTTAAAATCTAAATCTTGGAGGCAGATAAGTGGCATCGGTGTGTATTATCACAGCTGGGCTTCACAGGAACTCGCAGACAAAAGCTAAAATATTTATAAAGACCACAGCTTACCAGCAGCTCTCGATGAGCCATGAGCACGGCAAAGTTAGTGAGATGGCTACAGGAGCAAGTGGTGTGACTTTTATTGGCATGGATGAGTTTGCAGCCCTGAGTTGACCAGTATCCCATCATTGTCCTCTCCGAGTAGTTCCAGAAAGAGCAGTTTGAGTTGTAGTAATGTTGCATCTGAAATCAAGAAAAGATTCGTCGTTCCTCACGGTTTAGCAGATGATAATGAATTGATACTGTATGTTGTAGCTGTCCTTTATATCATGGCAGAGGAACACGAGAAACTGCATCATAATTTACTACTGTTGCTTTTCCATCATTCTCAACATACGCCGGCCAAATCAAACACTCTTTTGAATGCGCAGTGTGTGTTCGCACATAAACGACTAAAGAATCTAATAAGGTTAAATGAGTGCGAAATCTAGCATGGGACCATTGATTATATGAGGTGCTAACAGGGGGCAGAATGGTTTGAAGGCATGTCTGTGGAAATCACACAATTACTTTGATAGAAAGCAAAAATCAAGCCGGGTCTCCTCTGGGAATACTCCTGACACTTTAAAAGAGAGCCAGACGATAATTGGTCCTCTGGTAATTTCATCCTGCATCGTATAGCTAATCTGGGAGTTAATTTTCCACTCCAAAAAAAGGAAATTGCATCGTTTACATCCTAATGTCGACAAACGAATTAGTTTTCATTAAGAATTTTGTCTAGGCTGGTAATAATCATTGGTTCAGACTTTGTTAATTTCATGTTCTATGGCTTAAACAAACCCCTCTGTGACCTTGCAGGGCGTTTGAATGGAGACTGCTTTTATTTCGGCTGTTTCTTCAGCGGCTGGCTTTGTTATCCTGCTGTTTTTACGATCACTTTGTTTGTTTATTGCTTGAACTCACGTCGATGTGCTCCAGGGTGAAAATCACAGGTTCCGATATAAATACACGACTCGACTCCTTGTTTATCGAGGCGGCGATGACGTCTGAATTCACCGCCACAGAGAGGTTGCGTCCGTTCGCCTCGTGTCCGAGCTTGATGGTGGCGTTCTCCGTGCTTAGAAACTGCCCCAGGTTCTTGTAAAGGGCAAATACCAACTTGGCTACACCTGTACAGGGGAAATGAAAACTTTAGTTTCTATCGAAAACTGGATTACTGAAGGGTGAATCTCACGAAAACTTTGCAAAACTGAAATTTATGTTCTATACTAAAGAAAATGAAAAGTTTTTCAAAGACTTTTTTGATGGTTTGCACATCGATGTCTTGAAGGCTGTAAAATGTTCAGTTGCTTATGACAGTTATATTTTTTAAACTGTAAACTACTCAACTGTGATTTCCTTATATAATTATACAATATATCATAGATCTTATTGCATTGTTTTTTAGTTATGTTGAGATATATGTTTAATTGTTATAATTATCTTTCCTAAAGTACAATATAAAAAGATTAATCACGAATAATGGCATACAAAATAAAAGTGAGTTTTTGCATAATATATGTGTTTGTACTGTCTGTAATTATTATGTATATTTAAATATACACAAATACAGTACATGTATACATTTCAGAAACATTATATATATATATATATATATATATATATATATATCAGCGATGCTAAACAATTAATCGCGATTAATCGTTAGCAGAATAAAAGTTTTTGTTTACATCATATATGTGTGTGAACTGTGTATAATAAATTTGTATAAATAAATGTACACACATGCATGTATATGTTTTAGAAATGTTAACATGTGTATATACATTTGTATATGTATGTATAATTTATATTATATATAAATATAAATACTTAATATATACATTTTTTTCTTAAAATTATACATGAAAGTTTTCATATTTATATATATATACATATTTATTATACACAGTTTACATCACATATGTGATGTAAACAAAAACTTTTATTCTGCTAATGATTAATCGCGATCAATTGTTTATCATCCCTAATATGCAAAAACTCATTCTGTTTGCGATTAATCGCGATTAATCTTTGCCCAGCACTAATATAAAGCTAAATCATAAAACTAGGGCTGTCAAAAGATTAATCACGATTAATCGAATACAAAATAAAAGTTTGTGTTTGCGTAATATATTTGTTTGTGTAATTATGATGTATATATTAATACACACATACATGTATACATGTAAGAATTTTTTTAGAATTTATAATATCAATTATATCAAAATCTAAATAAATATATATACATGTACTGTAAATGCTTCTAAAAAAAACATACATCCATATGTGTGTATTTATATACACAAAAATAATTACACACAGTGCACACACATATATCATGCAAAAACTTTTATTTTGTATGCGATTAATCGCGATTAATTTTTGACGGCCCTACATAAAACATAAAAAAATTAGACGTTTCTTTTTTTTATTTGACCACTGTATTAACTCTTTCCCCGCCATTGACGAGATATCTCGTCAATTAAGAGAAAACGCTTCCCCGCCAATGACGAGATTTTACGTCTTTCCGCAATACCGCTATTATCCACCCTTCCGCAACTTTTTGAAACCGGAAGTATTGCTCTATGGCAAGCTGCTGCATGTCCGTGTCTGTTTTAAAGATCGCTCTGAATCGGATCTCTATGAAAAGTCCGTCATAAAAATGGAATTATCTCTGCTTTTAGCTCAAAATATGGTGTTTTTGCAAAAACCTACCCATATTCAAAAGCTGATTACAAAAGAACCACTGAATGTAGGATGAAACGTTTTTTTTTTTTTTTGAAAGCAGAGGGTCTGTTCTTTCATTTGGTATATTGTATGTTTATATATTTAAAGAAGAACATTTTCTGGAAGGCATTAAACTTTGGTGAAAATCATGAAAAACGCTGGCGCTGGCTGGCAACTTTTTTTTAAAAACGCTGGCGGTGAAAGAGTTAATAGTAGTAATAACAATCTACTATTTGGCTGTATATTTGCCTACTTTTGGTGAGAAAAAAAAATATTTTGATTTTCATATTCGACATTGTCTTAAAGATTTTCATTTGACTTTTGGAATAAAATGGTTGGAGCATTTCTTTGTGAGATAAAAATAAATAAATAAATAAAAAGTATGCAACATGCTTTGGCAAACACTACAACCGCCTGCATGTTTTCAGACTTCACCGTTTTCAAGTTTCAAACTTCAGTAAGTGGATTATCACTCTTCCTAAAAGTAACCCAGCAGCAGGTTGGTTAAGTTTGTGGAAAACAACATATGCCGAGCAGTATGTTCACATCCACGTTCGGCTCTTTCTCTAACCATGAGAGCATCTCTATTTCCATAGTGACAGGAGCAATTGGATCTAATATCTTCTCATTCTCCACAGACTCGATACTAATACAGTACAGTGATGGTTCGTGTATGAAGATTTGTGCGTGGGTTGGAGCGTACCATTACGACTGTTGAGTTTGACTGTATTGGAAGATAACTGGATAGAAATACCAGCCCTGCCGCTCTGGGGAAACTTGAAATCTTGAACCTGCCCATCTGTGCTCAGCACGTAAACATCAAGAACTGCAGAGAGAAATCATGTTTCATAATGTTAGTTCATCAAGCGGAAACAGGGGATAAAACTTCATATGCTAACAGGTTTTTTTTTCAAGATTACAGGTATAAACAGTTTAGGGATTATAGATGTGCCATACAGTGTATGTATTACAGTAGGTGTTTTATTATCTTCAGGGGCATAGGAATGGACGTGCTATAAACTGCATCAGCATGTCTCATTAATATTAACTGTGTGATGTAATGCGAAGCCTGTTCTGATTTGCTGAAATCAAATAAGTGGGCGGGAACTATAGTTTGTTTGTTGCACTGCTGATTTACATATCGAGGTGATTTTGTGTGTTCTTGCACCACAGCCTAATAATAAAAAAGGTATAAAGTGTAGGGCGGTTATAAAAGATGCCCGCCTCTGATCAATTTCCCACAAGTTGGATCTAAAACGTCCTTGTGCAGTGACAAATAAATTTTTAAATGCACAAATAATGCATGTAGTCTCTTAATCAATGCGAGGTCATAAAAGCTGTGTGCAGAATAATTATAAAACAATTAGCAAAATGCGGTTTAAAATACGTTTCATTTGAGTACACTTTAAAGTATCTCCCACTACTCAAGTGTAAGCAAGCAACGTTTTAATTTCATAGCTGAAGGATGCAGATTCAAACCAGGCAGCCGCAACTTCATAAACGCACTAAATAAGCTGTTTACACACTTGTCATTCCCATTTATTTTACGCATCGCCCGCACTTACTTATATTACTCGCTGGCACTTTGACGATGGCCGGCTCCATTAAATTGTCTGCAAGGACGAAGGCTCCTTCCTCCAGGGTGTCCAGTAACATGGTTGCCGCATGCGTCTGCTCCGTGGCGTTCATATCGCGCCAGGATTTCAAAGCCTCCGGTCTGAGTAGGTTGTCGACTGTATCCACGATAGCCTGCGGCCCAATGAGATGCTTGTGTCAGCACAAACCACTGTAGTGAGGTCAAATGTCAAAGCCTTGACTTTATCAGCAGCTGTCTGCCCGTGCTTCAATGAAAGCAAACATGCACACATTGTTATAGGTCCTTATCAGGTGACACACATGAAAACAGAAATGAGCCCGACATGCTCTGTCTGTTTCAAGAGTGCCGTATTGAATGTCAAAGGCTCCTCGGGTGGACGCATTTAAGGTAAAGAGAGACAACCGGTCGCGATGCATTGGAGAAATGCGGACCGTCTTTTCAGATAAAAGACACATTTGTTGCGTGTCATCATCTTTGAAGGCACGGGCCACTGTTTTTATATAGCTTCCATTATGAACAAGATTACTATATGGAAACACATAAGAACATTTATATTTTAATGTCCTATACAAACTGAAGAAATCCACCACATGCGAATACCATGAATTCTTGAAAATTGATATAAAGTTGATATAAAGGTGAAGTGTGCAATCTATGGCAGCCTAATAAATAAGATTATGGAAGTGTTAGGTTGATTTCTCCAAAAATAACACTGTGTCATTTCCTGTCTCTGAATATGCATACTTCCCTCCTATAAAGTTAGCAAAAATTAGTACACAAAATGAGTATTATGTCCAAACTCTCAGTTTTCATAAAGGAGTGGGCAAGAAATCACATGATATTTATAGCTAAACGCATGGGCTTCAGAACCATTGTACGTATATGGGTGTGACAAGACCCACCCACTTTTTAAAACCAATGATATTGGATCCACTCACTTTTTTCTAATTCAATGCATATTCCTGTTCACTTGTCAGAGCGCTATACATGAAATCCATTGCACTAGAGGAATGCACTATTAAGTTAAGGGGGCGTGTACACCAAAGCATTTATGCCTGCGTTCAGGGTATATTTTTAATTGTTTCCAATGGAATTTAAAAACAGCAGTAGCTGGTGGGTTCCTTAGCATTTTATATTCGCTGAGCGCACAGAGTTGAATTTTTTTCCTTCAGGTAAAACTTTCAGCTCGTCATTGTCACTTTTCACTCAGCCATCCAATCACAGTGGAGGAGGGGCGGGACAAATATTACAACAAACAACAGGGGCATTGTTTAATGACTGATAAGCAAAGCAGAAGTATTATAGCAACCAAAAATGAAAAAAGCTGGCAAGCGCCCACAGTCTGCGTCCACCTGGCATTTAATCCCTTTGGTGTACACGCCCCCTAAACTCTCCGCATTTCCGAATTTCAGCTACAGCCTTGACTTCCAAGCTCCTGATGCTTCCTCAAATCCATTCCACTTGGCTCATTTAGAATCCACATAAATTAAACTCCATGTTGTGTTTTCACAACTTTCACCAACTGCACTAACGCAAGGGATGCAACTCGAGGTAAACAAAGCTTTTAGCCAATAAAAACAAAGCATAGATAACTCCGTTTTTACAATTTTTTTCAAAACATGTTTATTATTATGTTATCATGTTATTATTTTGTTTTATACCACAGGTCTGTTGAATGCTGTATTCTGATTGGCTGAGAAATGTTCCGTGGGTATGCATTAATTTCTGATAACCGCACACCTAACTTGTCAAATGTCTTAAAAATAGGCACCAGAACAATGTTTGTGGTAACCGTGGTATAAGAGGAATAATTGACTCCGGTCCCTTGAATTATTTGAAAATAATGCACACCTGCAGTGTAACAGTACTCCGCTTCGCGTTGTGCCGCATTGCACCTTGGGTGTACATTATTTTCTTATAATTCAATGGCCCGTCGTCAATTATTCCTTACTTATGGTGCTACTTAGCTGTATTTTTTTAGTTATGAAGGTTTAAATCAAAACAAACCAACTGCAGTTGAATTGATATTAATTGGAATGCACAACCAAAAAACTAGAGTTTTGAAAAATAAAAAAAACTGAGTTTTGCAACGAAACTCTTCAAGTGTTTAATTAAAATGCATCAGAATATAAGAAAACTGCATCTACACCCACATTTATTTTTTGCTTGCGATGCCCAATAATAAATGTGATAGGTGAAACAAAAACTGCAGTGTCCTGGTGGACATGAATAAAGATGGCATGGTACTTCCAGTAGCGGATTTCAGATTTGAACAATGAAACTTATTTCAAAAGAGTTTGGTGATGCTAATAATACATAAATTAATTACTTTTAGGGATGCACCGAATCCAGGATTCGGATTCGGCCGAATACTGGGCTTTTTGACGGGGTTCGGGTTCGGCCGAATCGTATTTTTTTTTTCCACCAAACCGAACCCTAAGCTGGTCGACGTCACGCGGCCGTTGATTACACACATCAGGTGCTGACGTGGAGATAAGTGTCACATTTCGTGGACGCACCTGGAAAAACAAGCGTATCGCACCGCATCGCTTTCATTGTGCTTTGCAGTCGGGCTATCAAAATGCATCCCCGCCCTGCCCGTCGGGCTATCTTAACTTATAGGAAGGAAAAAATGCTTATGTATTCTCTCACAGATTTGGATGGGTAATTGTGGTGCATGAAATTCAGGCATTGGGTATTTAAATTGCGTTTGAGCGCGCGCTCGAGTTTTACTTTCACTTTCGCGATTGGGCGAAGCCGCAATCAGGAAGCAATCCGTACTGATTTGTCATGGATTTTTGTGCAAATCCTCCAACTTCGTCCTGTCAGTCATTACTATCCTCACTTAAGAAAATTAAATCTCTCGCAGCAAGCTTTAAAGTGATATAGATTGTACGGGCAGTGAAGAGAGTGAATCGCTCTTAAAGCGACAGTAGCCCCTGTTTTTCTGATCAAAAAAAATTATCCAATCTGTGACTGGATGATCCAAACTGTGAGTTTAGTGACCCACTGAAACACTTTTAAATGGTAAGTATATCTGGTGTGGGGATGAACAGGAACAGTTGGTTTACATGGAAATCTAGTTTTTTTTGTTTGTTAAAAAAACAACAGCATCAAAACAACAACAAGAATAGAAGATTAAACATTGTGGTTAGAGGCCCTATTGGCTTTGTATTGGCACAATTTCGGGCTACTGAAAACTGAAGAGTGTCTGCCCGAAGGGCTACCAGGGATTTTGAAATTTTGCGAGCTCTGTAATGGAATAAGGATGCGAGTAGGATTTGGTATTCGGTTTCGGCCGAATACCGAATCCACTATTTAAGATTCGGCCAAATCTGGATTCGGTGCATCCCTAATTACTTTACTTTTAAAACTAAAATCTCAAAGATTCTTCCAGACAATTAAATATCTCAAACTTCATTTTAATCCAAAACCAGAGCTAGAAAAATTACATTCCGTTGAACTATTGATTTATGTCACTCTGATATTACTATTCATTCAAGTTGTTTTGCAGCTTTTCACGTAAACTCTAATATTACTGCTTTAATTTCATTTTTATGTTTTTAATTTTAGCTATTTTAATAATATCTATTTTATTATAATAATAATAACAACAAAAGCTGATATAGAGTATTTTGTCCACAGTCTAAGGTTTTACTTGAACACACATTAGCTAATTTATTTATTCATGTTTTGCCTTTTCAAAGCAGCATCTTGTTTTCCACATGATCTACAAATCTTGTTATGCTTGAAACATTTGTCTCTTCTGTTTTGGTATTCCTAAGATCTTTGGCAAATCCAATATTGCAATTAAACAGATTTCAAACACCGCACACTGACATCTGTGCTTTACAACCAATCGGATCAGAGCGCAACAACAACACATGCACCGTCAACCTGCGAATCAACAGACATTATGACTTAAACAGTAAAGAAACTGAAAAGACACCAAACAGACCACATCAAAAACACACAAAGGGTAGGAATAAGGAATACAAATCACAGCCAATTTCCAATCTACTAAAATACTAAACCTCCTTAGTAACACTGGCAAAAATGAAATGCTATGGCAACCCTGCTGAAAAGACCAGCCAGGCTGGTTTATGCTGGTTTGGTGCGGGTTAGCGTAGCCGTGCTCTGTTCCACGTTTAAGATGGATGCTGGATAGAGGCACCAGCATCCAAAACACAGCACACGAGCCGGTCTTTTCAACAGGAGACAGTGAGAATGAAAGACACATGCTGAGGAACAATGGCAAAAAAGAACAAAAGATACTACAAGAATGACAAGGTAGCGTAGCACAGACATACCTTCATATACGCCCTGCACGTTCTTTCTCGTTTTTGAAGCTTTATCATTTGAGAAAGGACACACAGAAGAACAAAACAGACCAAAGAAACACACTTAGAAAAGTTGATGGTACACCGATGGGTTCTCCAGTCCACAAGCACTTCAGCAACACATGTTAAAGGTGAATGTACACTATACACGGTGGCTTTGAATCGAAAAATAAAAGAGTTTAAAGGTGTTTTCTCAATCTATGTTTAATGTTAAGCAATGTTGACCAATCACTGCTCTCTGTCTATATGGTTCAGGTAGTGGTTGGGTTTGGATTAGGGTTACAAATAGTGGTAAGAATTGGGATTTTGGGCAGGGATATTCTCCAATCCTAATCAAACTAATCAAAGCTCTCTATGATTACAGGGAGGCATGTTTGTATAAGGGTTGAATCTCCATGGGACAGTCCCACTCCAAACCTAAACTGTGCAGCGCTGATGTGAATTTGAGGTTTGTCTCTTAACCAGACCTAACATAGCCAGACTCCCACAACAAGCTATTTTTCTGCTGTGACAAAACAAAGCCGATCAAAACAGTTTGTGGGTGTGCACTATGAAAATTGAACGGGTGGGATTTTAACAAATGAGCCAAAATTGAAATCTATTGAGATTCAAAAATATAATTGACGTAAGAGATAACGTTTTATTGCTTGTCGCATTATTGCATTGTGTCTGGCTAGGTCACGGTGAAAAGGTTAGAATCCACTTCAGATGAAGGGGTTGGGGTCAACAGCTAGATTTAGGGCTGGGGTTAAACGGGGTGTGATTGAAGACCCAGAGATTGGGGGTCAGGGTTCTGGCTCTCGGTGTTTGATCTATACACTGTCCCAGGAAAATGCACTACTCTTGTAAATGATGTTGGCTGAAGGCCATGTGTCTCCTATGAGAACCAAATAATAGTCTTGCCAGTGGGATGGGGGTCCGACCTCATTGCAAACAGGCTAGTGTGCCAAGAAAGGCACTAGAAGCCAACTGACGCTGAAAGATACTGTATTTACACAAGAAACGCATCAGCCTTCAGAGCTTATAGATATGCGCTCGGCTCCACCTACTTCTTCAATTTTAGCCAATAAAATGCAGGAAAGCAATAAAAGTAGCTAAACATAGCTCAGAAAGAGCACACTTGTTATAGCCTCCAGACTGCGTGGCTTAACATCTAATGGTAAATTTCATTTCGGTTACACGCTAACTTCAGAACATGCTAAATGGGGTCATATATCTCTCGTGTTTAGTGAATGAATGCCCCCAAGACTGCTAATTGTTGAATTTAGTGTTACAGAATGCCAAACTGCAATCAAAACGGTGGGTCTGCAAAGCGCAGATGTATAGATTCAAGTTTTTAATGTATTGCATATGTATACAACTGACAGAGCAGGTTGCTAATAATTTTATTTTAAATAAAATGTGACTACATACTAAAGTGTACCTTTAGCATACTAAACGCACGATTTGGTACTCTAATCGTGCATACTTCATGTACTAAGTGAATAATTTTGGCCTGTGCGTTTACAGTCCCATAAAGCACAATGGGGTGTGACACAATGAGTTTAATGCTGTTAAAGTCTTTATGCAATACGTTCCTTTAAGCAAGATTTTGTAAAAAAAAAAACATCACCTTGAGAATAAAATCCCGTTAATACCTTGTTGAAGCTGCGGCCGGTTGAGTCTTTCTCGCTCGGCCGCAGTTCCTGTAACTGGGCGTCTAGAATGTCCACCAGCTGTTCCATGAGTCTCATGGTGGAGCTAATGTCACCGGCGAAGATGGCTCCTTTGGTGTGTTTGGCCAGCTCGTTCGCCAGGTTGGCTGCATTTTCCCCACTCCGGATCTGAGGGATTACACAAATTAACCTCACAGTATGGTTCCGAAAAATATCATTTCGTATCTACGAGGCTCTTGACTCCCATTATGACATCATCACGCTGATTCAGCGGCAGCCCCCTCCCAGCAATTACAGCCATCATTAGAAAACAGTAACACTTTGGAAACGCTTCCCAGGTTCAAGCATTTCTACCGCTCCCGTGTAGGACCTTCGACGTCCCATTGCGCACAATCTACTCTATTTAAAGAAAAATTCGAGCATTAACACCAAGGTGGCCACTCAAAAAACGTTCAGATCAATTCATAGGATCCCATTTGGAAGCTTGAAGGCCGTGCGTCTTCATCTTAACCAGTAATAATAGAGAGAATGAGCTCTGAAACACAGCACCGGAGAGCATTTTACTTTTATGGCGGTGTGGTTGAGTAAACTGCCCCCTTTTTGCTGCTCATTTTGGGAGTGTGGAAATGTTTTGAAAGTACAAACCTTCTGAGCGACTTGATTCACCCAGTGGGACGTGCAATTGCTCAGATCCGGACCTTTCGGGTTCCAGGTCCCCGTGGACAGAACGCATAGGTATGAGGCAGTGCCTGTTAAATAAATAAATAAATGGATAGGATTAATAGTGGCCCTTGCTATAAAGCAACTTTATTATTGCTCATATTAAAAAAAAAATGTGTGTAACTGGTCACTTGCTACTGTAGTGTGATACAGACATAGATGTTCCCTAAGCAACTAGACTGGTGGATAATAAAACAGGGAAAGAAGATCATAGAAATTTGTAGTGGGCTCTCTTTACGCTTGGGCAACCACCTAACAATGCCCTAGCAACCATCCAGAGGATGTTAGCAACCGCATAGAAACGCATAAAAATAACTGATAAAAGAGCTCTATGTGGAAAAACAGCTTTAACAGGTCCATGTACCCACCACGAGTTCCTTTGGGACAGGGCCGTTCCACCAGCATGCCCCTCTGTGTCTGAGGCCACAGGATGTCTCTGAGCTCCACGCTCTCACAGAAACGCTCTGGAGGAGGAAAGGACTCCAGCGGGGGTGGCGTGGTGGTCTGGGGAGGTGCAGCTGGTGCTTTGGGTGTCTTGTTAACGGGATTGGTCCCTATAGTGGTAACCGTAGTCACCTGACCTCTCTGTTGAACGGTCGTCGTCGTAGTGGTTGTGGGTTTTAGTAACTTGGGCGTCGTGGATGCCTCTGCGATAGCTGGCGCTAAAAAGAAATAACAGTGTATATTATTTAGCATTTATGTTATTACTTATTTTTGTTTTGTGGTATTGTTATTGCCAGCCCATTTCTTATCAGATTTATCAAGCCTGGAGACAAATACGATAAGTATTATTTTTGTTCTGCCAGAGATATAATTCACTCCACATATGGGTTAATAAAAGAAAATAATTGCAAAATATTTAGGCTCACCAATAAGACCTTCAAGCTCTATTTTATCTGAAAAGTTTATAGTCGCACAGTTGTGCGAATGTACATTTGCTCCCACCATCGGTTTCTCTGTCACTATATTTCATAATTTTAATATATAAGAAATGTAACACCATGGGGTAGAAATACATAAATCTGTTTGGGTATACATACAGTATCAGTGTGCATTGAGCAAAGTTTGCAAAATCACACTTTATGCTGCAAAATACAAGCATCTTATTTCCAATATTGAATCATGTTTGCATGGTTCAGCTGAATACTTATAGGGTTATGCAACGATGGAAACTGGGAACACAGAATTATGGAGGTTTATTTTCTGCAATAAGGACTTGAAAGAAATTTAACACCACTAAAGATCAGTGGCAGTGCAGAACGTGACATATGGGTGGGCATGGATTAAGTCCGGGTGGGCCTGAATCTATGGGTGTCACTTTTGAATAAGAAACTATAACAAGTCTATAAAATTCGTCAAAACTTCAGGAATCACAAGCGTATTGGTGAGAACACTAATTTAAACAGCATACACACACACCCGAACTGCACGTCACATTTTTGACATTATTGATATTCTTTAAATTGTAATGCAACATGACATTAATTAAGCCTTTTTGGTAAAAACAAATTATTGGGATGTCATAGCCTACAAAAAAGAACCTGCACACAGTGACAAGAAATATAAATTAACACAAAAAACCTAATACTTTTTAAAATAGCCTATTAAAACTGTTTAAATAAATTAAGCTACTAAATGCTTAAAATGAAGCGAACATCATATTCTCTTCGTGCAAATCACTAAAAATATATTTTCGTTCTCACATATTTAAGTTAACTTACTAAATAAAGAAAGAAAAAGGGAATTGCTAGAATAATGTTTGACTCTGAGGTTAAACGAAATGACAAAAGAATAAACATTTAATATACTTTTTGATGACCATAAGAGCAAGCTTGTACTCGTGAAGAGCGGAGCCGAGGAGCGCGCATATCAGACGTGAACACGAAAGGAATAATGGGTTTAATTATGCTTTCACTTCATTTCCTGACAGTTTCACTTGTTAGTGGGGATAGTAATGACTAACAAGATGACACCGAATTACATACAATATAATTACCTAACTAAATCTGAGAGAATGCAAACACATCACAATATTTTTTCCTCCGCCCGACGGGCAGGGCGCAGATACATTTTTGTTGCCCGACAGGAATTCACCATAGCCCGGGACGTCGGGGGTAGCGATTTTGCGAGCCCTGCATAGGTTTGTTTTGTAGAAAGACTTTCTTCAAAGTGAATTTCGTTTTGTATAAATTGT